>NW_023339651.1:14612651-14650663 GCF_004916995.1 Morone saxatilis
AATTTTGCCACACCGCCAGACAGAGCAGCCGGACCTATTGTACTGTCGGAGAAAAACATCACTTAATAACTTTACCCAGTTAAGTTGCAGTTGTGTGTGTGATTTAACAAAATCCTTTATTTCTCGTCCTTCCTTCTCAGGAGTATTTCACGGAGCAGTTGCGAATAGAGGGTGTGACCCACCTGCCCAGGACAGTCACCAGCGATGTCCAGAGCACTGAGCGCTATAACGTTTACACTGAGGGAGGGGTGCTGTTTGTGACCAGCAGAATCCTGGTGGTCGACTTCCTCACTGACCGCATCCCGGCTGATCTCATATCAGGTCAGCCCACTGTCTGATCGTGGCTGAAACGAGAGCCGTGTTTGTTTTGATCTTATTATCACTAACTATTATTAGTCTGTTACTTTGTATTTCTTGTTGGTGTATTTGTATTTGTATCGTATGTCAGTTACAAGAGTAACACTGTCCACCAAAAGACACTTGATTGAAGTGATTGACAGGTCTTTTTATATGGGAACAAGAGAGACAATAAATAATAAACAACAAAGCCAAAGTCTATCATTTTTGCTTATATTGTAAACAGAATAAATAAGCCAATATCCTAAATTAGAGGCAGTGGACAAACACAAATAATAGTTAGTTAATAAGAGTTTTTATTTATTTATTTTTTCATTTTAAAGTAAAACTGTGAAAAATGTGAAAATGTGTGTAAATTGTGTCAAAAGACCCCTTAAATTAAGCTTTTAATTTTAATGTAGCTGTACCAGAGAATAAAATCACAATAAACACAAAAAGTAGAGGTAATTTCATCCAAAAAAGACTCAAGTGATGTAGTATTTATCGCTGGGTAAAGCATTGAATTATATTTTACAGGTTTTTCTGGTCTCAAACCAAACCAAACCAAACCGTAGAGTAACATTCACAGACTACCTTTCTGTACTACCCCTCAGGTATCCTGGTGTATCGCGCTCATAAAATCATTGAGTCGTGTCAGGAGGCCTTCATCCTTCGTCTGTTCAGACAGAAGAACAAGACCGGCTTCATTAAAGCCTTCACTGACAAGGCCACGGCCTTCTCCTCGGGCTTCTGCCAGGTGGAGCGGGTGATGAGGAACCTCTTCGTCAAGAAACTCTACCTGTGGCCCAGGCACGATTAAACCCAATAAACCTTTTTCTCTGCAGACATTTAGTCATAGCCGGATGTGTAATTAATAACACTCATAAAGAATATAAAAAATCTTGTCCTTTTTTTTTTTTTTTCTTTACCTTTCTCTCTTTACCTGCATTATTCAACAGGTTTCAAGCATCAGTAAACACAGCTCTGGACAGGCATAAGCCGGAGGTGGTGGAGCTCCATGTGTCATTGACGCCGGCTATGAGGGCCATCCAAAGCTCCATCCTAGACATCATGGGTGCCTGTCTGAAGGAACTGAAACGCTACAACCCCACCCTGGAGGCCGAGGACCTCTCCCTGGAGAACACGCTAGGCAGCGCCTTCGACAAGGTCTGTCCCTGTGTTAATTACACACATTAATACTTTGAAACTAAATTTAATGTTGAAATTAAATAAAATGTTAGGACAAGATTAGTGATTAATGTATTGAATGGTGGAAAAAAAAAACTGTCTCAAAAAACTGTAGTTGTGATTGTTGTTGTTGTTGATGCCCTGTATGTGAGCTGATTTTTTATTTTTAAGGTTGGGTTTTTCTTTCCTTCCTTGTTTCCCATACAGACCATCCGTCACTACCTGGACCCTTTGTGGCACCAGCTGGGAGCAAAGACCAAGGCCCTGGTCCAGGACCTTAAAGTGCTGAGGGTTCTCCTGCTCTACCTCACCCAGTACGACTGTGTGACCTTCTTCAATCTGCTCGAGTCGCTGCGCTCCAGCCAAAAGATCTTTGGATCCAATTCAGGTAAACTAGCTGCTCTGAGCACTTACTTGGAAGTACTTGGGGTAAGAAATTATACTTAATCTTTGTTAATAATCACCTTTATCCTTGTTTGATTGCATGTGTATGTTGTTATAACCATCAGGGTGGTTGTTCCTCGACTCCAGTACCTCCATGTTTGTGAATGCCAGGGGCAGAGTGTACCACATCCCTGAGAGCAAGAAGAAACTCAAAGTGGGAGCGGAGGCAGAGAAACCGAAGTCATCCCCTGCTTTAGGTAACTGACCAATAAACAGCTCTCTGACATTCTTTAGAGTAGATATCAGCAATGATACCTGATTGTATTTTGATCTTGAAATGACTAAAGGCTCTGTGTAATTCTGTGTGTTTCAGAAGTGAAACGGCAACTGGTGCTGGAGAAGAGCCCAAAGTGGGAGGCTCTGACGGAGGTACTGCAGGAGATTGAGAAAGAGAACAAGAGCTCTCAGCATGAACCAGGTTAGAGCTCAGTTCTGTTAAAGCGTTATAAGGGTCCATCATGTCAACAGTGTATGTCCCCTCTCTTCTGTGGATTTGCATATAATGTACTACATTACATACAATAGAATTTCATAGCAGCTACCTTTTAGTTTAGAAAAAGTGGTTCTGTTCTGTATATAAAGTACTTTTAGTAAATGTTGGCCTTCTACATAGCACTTGCATAAGAAAAGGATAAAAGAGAATTGAATTCAAATTTATATTTAGAACCAGCAGCGAGGCCAGCCCGAACACAGCTGACATTTCACAGAGTCATCCTCGGGGTGTGCTGGTTTGTCCTGGTTTACTGCCATGTGCTACTGCTTTGTAGACTACATCATACTAGGGATAGGTATCAAAACCCTCTATTAAATGACCCCAGACCTAAATTAAAGACCTTAGTATTGATAAACTCCGACGTGACTGGTCCTGTTGACAGTATTAGTTATTAATATTATGAAATGAAGACATTTGTCTATGATGCATTTACGCTATTCCCAAACCAAAGGAGAGATCTCTCTCTCGGAGCGTGTGATGTGCGAGAATCTCTGTGCCTCTCTCTCACACATGCAAATACACACACAGAGTGACCCTGTTCTGCCCTTCTCTCTAAACGCTCAGAACTCTGGTTACACTTCACTCGAGTCGACGCGGGCAATGCTCGAGGAGCAACAAATCTTTCGCATGTAAGGGCGGAAACACAAGCAATATTTTCCAACATCAAGCGAAAGCACATCACATAGAAGCAGAGAAATGCGCAGTTTCTAACTAACTACACATTGTAGCTCGGTTCTCGTTGCCCCATCCACTTCAAGTTATGTATGCTAGCAGCCTAGAGCCCACATGGAGTAAATTCTACACAAGTTAATGATTAAAGGTAACCATTCGCCAGCTGATTGTTTAGCTGTACATTTGGGTGTGTACAGAAATGAAATCAGACATGGCCAGAGCATCCTCTCACATCATATTGTAGGCTATGTAGTTGTTAAATTACTATGACTTAAATATATATAATTTATATACATTACAAGGAAATAAAGCAATGGGGTGTCCTGATAGCTCACCTGGTAGAGCTGGTGCACCACAGCTACTAGTGTTATTAGTTACACTTGTATTTGTTAAGTCCCAATATCCACGGTCAAAATGGTGTATTTATACTTGCCACGTATATGTTCGGGTTATTTCACTGTTAGTTAACAGAAGGGTGTCCACTCTTGCCTAACGCTGTTGTTCGTGTGTATCTGTCTAACTGCCTAACATTTCACCCCCAGGTCCAGTGCTGATCTGTGCCAGTGATGACAGGACTTGTGCCCAGCTGCAGCAGTACATCAGGCACGGGTCTGACTGGCTGCTTAACAGACTCTATGCCCGCACAATCGGCAAACAGGACTCTGCTGCAGCCGCTGCCTTCGAACTTGAATCGCACAAAAAGGCCAAAGGCTGGCCTAAAAAAGGAGCCAAGGGCAAGGAGCCTGCACAGAAAAAAAACGCAAAGTCCACAAAGAGTAAAAAAAGGCCCTCCCTGACCCTGACCCAGATGGTGGGGAAAGAGGAGACAGATGAAGTGCCGGCCATGGGCAGCAGTGGGGATGATGATGAACTGATGGAGGAAGAGGAGGAAGAAGAGCTGAAGCTGGACTTGTCATCAGATGCCTACTATGGCGTCCTAAAGGAGCCGCTGACCGTCATTCACCCACTGAAAGGCCTCACCGACCCCCACAGCTTGACGCGGGTTCTGCATGAGGTGGAGCCCAGTTTCGTGGTGCTGTACGACGCTGAACTCAGTTTCGTCCGCCAGCTGGAGATCTACAAAGCGAGCCGGCCCGGAAAGCCACTCAGGGTGTACTTCCTCATCTACGGAGGCTCAACAGAAGAACAGAAGTACCTGACGGCGCTATCTAAGGAAAAGAAAGCCTTTGAACACCTCATCAGGTCAGAACCATTTCTTCCTTTTCTCTGTCCTCAAAGCACCTTATTATATGTTGATGTGTGCTTGGTTAAAGTTTTGGCTCCTAATTGGTGCTCGTATATGTGTTTCTCTGCAGGGAAAAGGCTACTATGGTCATCCCAGAGGAGAGGGAGGGACGAGAAGACACCAACCTGGACCTTGCTAGAAATCTAGAGCCTGCCAATGCCACCACCAACACCCGCAAAGCAGGCATGTCTACTTCTATTTTTTGATTGTCTTTGTATTTGGTGTCTTCTCAAGCGTGTCATTATTTTGTACTTCCATTTCCTGTCCAATAACCAGGAGGCCAGGAGCAGGCCAAAGAGCCCTCACGAGTCATTGTGGACATGCGTGAGTTCCGCAGTGAGCTGCCTTCCTTGCTGCACCGCCGTGGCCTGGACATCGAACCCGTCACCCTAGAAGTAGGCGACTATATCCTGACCCCGGACACATGCGTCGAGCGCAAGAGCGTCAGTGATCTGATTGGCTCATTGCAGAGCGGCCGCCTCTACACCCAGTGTCTCTCCATGACCCGCTACTACAAGAAACCAGTGCTCCTCATTGAGTTCGACCCACAGAAACCGTTTTCCTTAATGGCCCGATCGGATTTCCGTCATGAGATATCTTCTAATGATATTTCTTCAAAACTCACTTTACTCACCTTGCATTTCCCACGACTGCGTATACTCTGGTGCCCCTCTCCACACGCCACAGCGGACCTCTTCCTGGATCTAAAGCAGGGTCGCTCTGAACCCGATGCTGCGGCAGCTCAGGCAGTCACAGCCGAGTCAGACATGGTGGCTGAATCAGCAGACCTGTACAACCCCGGACCTTATGACTTCCTGTTGAAAATGCCTGGGGTCAATACAAAAAACTATAGGGCACTTATAAAAAATGCAAACAGTGTGGCAGATTTGACCAAACTCAGCCAGGACAAGCTAGCAGAAATACTTGGCAATGCTAACAACGCTAAGTTGCTGTTTGAGTTTCTGCATAATGATGCTAACGTCCCTGCCCCTGTGCAGAAGGCCAAACAGGATAGGCAGTAAAGCACCTGACTATAATAAATATAGATCCTAGCATCAGGATTAGTTTTGCATTTTAAAACTGGATGAAAATAGTGTGAATGTAGAACCAGGTAGACTAAATTTGCTCCTTGTATTTGTAAAGTGTGAGTATTAGTTGAGTCATCAGAAGTGAAATGTGTTATATTAATGTACAGAATGAACTGAAATAATTCAGGCTTTTCTATTGTATTTTGTAAATCACTCAAATGCAAATTTAACATTATTTTTTTTATATAACAGAATAAAATGTTTTTACATTCTGAAAAAATAAAGTTGTCTTTGGAAGTTAAGATTTCTAGAACAACACCTGAAGGGTACCGCACTCTTAAAATATACATTTAACATTGATTTTAGGTTTCGATAAGGATGCGACCCTTTCTCACTTTTACAACTTTCCTTCAGCTACTCATCCAACAAATTAAAACCACCAATTCAGTTTAGCGTTCCAACATCCAGCATTCACATCACAGTTTCTTCAGAATTTGCTTCTTGTTTCCTTTAGACCTTTCACCCACTACAGTTTGAAGACTTGCGAAATTAACTACACACCTAAGCCCCGGTGAGATTATTTTCCCATTTACGGCAGCTATATGCACTATTTTTCAAGCCGACAGAGATAATAGCATGCCTAAAACTCATCATTATGAAAATGTTGATGAATGATAGTTGCACAGGAAAAATAATAGTCTACTTGTATCTAATTGTTTTCCAGCTGTGTTCATCATTCAGAAAACCATAAAATAAATGCTGAGGATGATTAATTTTCACTCCTGCCTCCTAAAAAGCAGCAAAAGTTACTATTTTTACTATTTTTTTTTTTAGTTACATAACATACTACGGTAGGAATTTAGCGTGAACAGCATTACTAATCTTGAATTTTTGTATTGAGTCCAGAGAAGGAATGTTGCTGACACATCTACTACATGTGAATCCTTATGTCATTAATGTAAAAGATGAAAATACGTCGCCAGTATTAGAACTTTTGCTCCATTGATTTCCTGGTTCAGTTAGAGAGACTGAGGGGAAATTACATACCATTTAAGTTGCTTTAAAAGCCCTAACATTTGGGACTGGAGCCCAAGAAGCCAGTCGCCTTTACCACCCCTGAACTACACATATTTTTCACCTACTTTTACCTTATGTACTAATTAAAGTAATCCATTCCAGAGCATGATGTTCTTGTGCTCTGTCAGATACACTCCTCCAGTATGACACACTTTATTGAATCCTGTCTGCAAATGGTCTTTCATTGTAGAACATGAGTAATCTGGCTTTACTTTACCTTTACATTTGTACTTTTAATTTCTCAAGTAAAGTCTAACAGCAAACTACAAATAATACAGAGGAACTGAATGAGGATGCCTGATTTTACTCTCCTCATCGTGGGCGTCTAACATTGTCACTGTAGCAAGTAATATAAATAATATGCGAGAACAAAAAGCAGATGTGTTTGCTGATCACGTTCAGAGCTCAGTGGTGGATTCGTGGTGTTTTATACAGTAGAAATAATAAAGTGCTGATAGAGAGGACAGCGATCCCTCCGCCACTCCCCCGACTCTTCCTGTCTCACAGCGTCATTACGTCACTCTGCATCCGAACCGAGACCAGTCGCAGCCATTTTACTCCGCGAAATAAACTTCAATCTCATAGCTACAGAGGGGGGGGAAATAAACACAGAAGACAGCTCCACTGACATTAATGGACCTCTCTTTGTGAACCAGAGCTCGGGCTGATTCGGGTTCCCAGTCTTCGCAATTCGGTAAGCCCACAGACCCGCAGCGGCGCTGTCATGTTTTTAGCATGTTAGCCTGTGTTAGCTGAACCGAGCTAACTGGCGAAAACTGTGAGGAGGTTGTTGTTGAGGATAATGCAGACACAGACGGGCAGACGAGGCTCGGCAAGACTACACAGCAGAGCAGCAGCAGCGAGGCTTTAACTGTGACTTATTGTTTCTTAGTCCCAGCAATGGTGGCCACGCCAGCCTTTTCATTGTGCTTTATGGCTGCCACTATCTGCTGCTGCTCACTCACCTGTCAGATTTAAAGTAACTAGCCGCCGTTAGCTCATCCCGCACACACCCGCCTCCACCACCGCGATAACAGACAGCCGTGTCAATAACAACACCGCCGGGGAAATGTATTCAAGCTGTAAACTATCTGCTTGTCAGGTTACTGCTATTCGTGAGTCTGGTGTAGACTTTATATCTATGTCCGCCGTTTCCTCTTGAGCCGGGATGCTCTCTGAATGACTGGCAGCCCAATTACTCCGGTAATACTAACCGGGCACGCTGTGTAATGAGGCCCCCTCTCGCCTGCACAAACCCCAGGATGTTATCTTATTGCCTGCCGATCGATTGGAGTGAGGACAGGGAGTGAGGACAGGGAGCGAGGACAGGGAGTGAGGACAGGGAGTGAGGACAGTGCTGCAGCAAATCCAACCAGGTGGCGGTCTGTGTGAGTCATACAGGCAGGCAGGATGTGGTGGTTGTCAGCGGCGGCCCTTTCCAGCCAAAGTCTGTCACCGAAAAGTGTGAATTGTTAGCGTTTATTTAAATTCTATGCACTATGGTTGGATGGGGGAGTATATATCTCAAGGCTGTTAGCCATACATCCCTGTGTGTTTGGCTTATTATATATATATAAGTATATTATTGGTTGCAGGAAGACCGTCTGCTCACATCACTTCAGATTAGGGTATCCATGTCCCTCCATCATGGACTATATATGCTCTCCACGTGCTGAATTCAGTTAAAATGAAACCAGATATCACAATGCAGGCAGACGGGTTTGATTCTTTAGCTTTAGAATGGGCTTCCTCCTTACAGTGATTGTAGAAACCGGACTCTACTGGGTTGCAGGAGTTGTTAGTACTGACGTGCTAAGAGTTATCTACCCAGAGAAAAGGGTGCCACCCTGGGCCGTTTCTTCAGGCTTTCCTTTCTCGGAAACTACTTTACATAACCTGCCTACATTATTCTTCATTGCAGGCTGCGCTCTCTCCTGAAGTGTAGCTAAGTAGCTGCTGTGATGGTCCTTCGTTTCTTAGGTGTGACAGTCCCATGGTTTTAGGCTTCCAGCCAATGAGACCTTGGTTTTTTTTTTGTATGTTCGATTCTTTTGTACTGTTTTTAGAAGAAGTCCACAAAGGCAGCCAGGAAGGAAATGACACCACACGTCTGTGGGAACAGAGCAGAACAGCGACTGTAGTGAATGAGCCACAGTGATGACATCATTTCTGTCTTATCTCTGGATAAAAGAAGACATTTTTGTGGGACTAGACGTGGACTAATTAAGGCCCAGAAACCCGCATACTAAAACTGTAGTTTATACATATATATTATGTTATAATGTAAGGCATTATATATCGTCATTGAGTTTCATCACAGCAGAAACCAGACGTCCTTGATGCTTCATGGTTTATTAACTCTCAGACCGAGGCTGCAGTTTTCAGTTATCTCACGTTGTCAGTTAAGTGAATGTGTGTGTATGTGAATGCCTGTGGGTATTTCATCACTCGAATGCTTCGCAGCCAGGCCTATTTGTAGTAAAGTTGACCCATGACCTCTACTCGTCAGCATGCAGAGACCGGGAAGTTGTGTGTTACTGTTGTGGATACATAACTCTGTGGTTGGCAAAATAACTGATTTACTGAAAACATGATTGTGAAATGCTGGTTGGACTTTGAATATTGTTTCATATCCTGATTCCCCAAACAAGAAGTTGTATGTTTTTTTTGTTCAGTCTCGTCAACCTTAAGAAAGGGCCTCTCGCATCTTTTATGAGTTTTGGGGACACCATAGTTTCTCTGACATGCTTGAAACGAGAGGGTAAGGTGAGGGGTGTTCAGTAGGGCTGCCAGTGAAAAGTCGATGATTTAAGTCATCATTGGAGAACACCCTGAGTTGAGTTGCATTTTTTCAGTCGAATCTCTGCACTTTTATTATTTAGCTGCGCCCTTATAACAGAGCAATGCCAGAGCGACAGCATGTCAGGTTATACACTTTACAAAGTCTCAAATTGAACACAAATCACCAAACTAAGATGGAAGCAGTGAACGGTGACAGAAACTGAGGGTTTGTGTGACGCCGAGACAGCAGCTCGACTCCAGTCTGTTGGCTCTTTGCTCTGGTGATGACTGTCGGTAAAGTCGACTAAACCTCTTTTGAAACAGACGCTGGTAAGACGTCCTCTACTGTCATCCACTGTGGTTGACTCATCAGCTGACAGCAGCATCCCGGAAGGAGAGACGCTTCGTGGTGTGCTGGAACTGAACTCTGAGGAATGACGCAGACTTTGACTTTCTCTGACTGTGTGGAAATCTGATGTTTTCACATTACAGATGACGAATAAAGGCATTAAAACATGAGACTCATGTCGGCTGATATAGAAGTTCAGTGTTGCACTGAACTAAAAAAAAAAATAGAGGACTATTGGTATTTAAATGCCAAATCTGATTCGACGGACAAAATTCTGAGTCAGGTACAACCCTAGTACGGTATTCAGTTGGTTGCAATCTGCAACCTCACTGCTAGACTCCACTAAATCCTTCACACTAGTCCTTTAAGGCAGTAGAACGTCATAAACCCTCTCACCTACATTACGTACTTCTAGGCCTTTTTATAAGGTTGTGAACAGCCTCAGGACAGACACACCTAGATACTGGCATCAGACTGCAAAAATGTACGCTCAAATGATGACCTAGTTGAGGTCTGATCTTCAGGTGCTGCAGTTATAAAAACAAAGATGAAAGCTGAAGCCAGTTTTTGTTTTCCGTCCGTCATAGATTCCACCCCAGTTGATTTAGATAGGTGTGAGATGCTATCTTCGCATTGAGCTCCACGATAAGCGTGATAAGCACCTAATGTGGTTCCTCATTAGCTGTATGAATACACATTGAAAATGATAAGATAAGATAAAATAAGATATTCCTTTAGTTGTCTCACAATGGGGAAATTCCGATAAAAATGAACTGCTGTTGTCGTTGTCCTGATGTTGATACAACATGAATGTTGGCAACACATTTAGCACGAAAGCAAGCTGTGAGCTGAGGGAAGGGGTGGGTAGATTTGTTAATATCTTTGTGGTTGCACAGTACAGCATTGATAATTGACATAAGCATGGGCCACTGCAGAGACCAGGGTTTAAATAGCAAACACCCCCAGTGGCAGAATAAGACTAGTGTCATGTGACGTATGAGCGGACAACCCGAACCTTTTTATAGCCCTGACCCGTCATTCATTGTTGAAACGTTTGTGGAAAAGTAATCCAACATTACATTTGAACATAAACATGACTAGCAGACGCCCATGTCTCTCTCACCCTCCACGTTTGATCCCACCTTTGACTCTAATAGCGTGTTTACTGGTGTGTACAGTAAATACTTGCTTTACCCTTTCATGAAACACATGGTACTTGTTGCCCCGTGCCATTAAAAGAACAGTGCACGGCAAAGCAACACGCAGCGCTCGCCATCTGGAATCCACCCTTTGATTCTGCCGGGCCAGCGCCGATGTTTATCCCACAAAGCCCCGTCAGCCGGTGACATTGTTTCTCCAATCTTCTCTTTTTCATAGGCACCCAACAATAAACACACACAGCATGTTATACGCGGAGTTTCTCCGTGCTTTTTTATGTCTGTACGCATATTTTGTTTGAGTATCACTTTTAGTTTCTTACCAGCCGCCACCACTGCAAGAGCACATTGATACAAAGTTTATTGAAGATACTCAGGAAAATGCTGCATCATAGTGAAAATGCGTCAAAATACAAAGAGCGAAACTCAGGGGGTTTTTTTCATAGCTTTTTTGATGCTGTGGTCGGGGATGAAACTACATAAACAAACATAACAAATAAGCAAATATCAGGGATGTAGTACAAGGCCATTATCTGTGTCAGTACATTCATACACCCATCAAACCCCAATCTTGTTAGCTAATTTGTGTACTAAGCATACGTAGTGAAGAGTCCTGGAAGCTTCTGTGTGTGCAGCCCAATGATTCTGATTCTGACTCATCAGCACAGAGAGTTTCTATTACCTCTGCACACTGAATCCACGTCTATTGTCCTAATGCAACCCTGAACTTATCTAGACTTCACCCGTAGGAGCTGTATGTTAGAACATAGTACAAATGTATGGCACCACTCAGGAAAACGATAAGACATTAGCTTGTAAACACACCAGTGGGGCCTCATCCGCCTATCCTTTCATAGAAATCTTGCTATTTTATCAGCGATGGCATTTTTACGAGCTCTTGGCAGGGGCGCCTGCTGAAGCTGAGTGTGCCAAATAACAGCAGGCAGACCAGGAGGTACACTTCATGTTGGTCCGCTCGCCTGCGCTGCCTTTGCTCCGCTGCCACGCTTGGGTGGCAAGCTAAAGTCAGCGAGTGAGTCTGCAGATGTGTCATCGACGCAGAGTTAGACAGCTGCTTTGTACGTCGCCGACAGACGCACGCTGCTGCTCAGACGCTTTGGTGTCGCGATTGTCCACAGGCTTTGCTTTAAATCATCTGTTGTGAAAGTGAAGCACATTTATACATGTTATACATGTTTTCCAATAAGAAGTGACAGCCCTGGGGCGCCGCGGTAGCTCACCTTGGCTGAGTCGTCGCTGCAGCGGACACGGGTTCGACTCCGCCCTGTGGCCCCTTTTGCTGCGTTTCATCCCCTCTCTCTCGCCCACTTTCCTGTTCCTCTTCAGCTGTCACTGTTGATTAAAGGCAGTGAAAGTGAAAATAAATAAATAATAGGAAAGAAAGTGACAGCTCTAGAATAGAGCAGATCACTGTCCAGAGAATTCACAGCTAGTGGGCATGTTGATGATGTTGAGGATGTTAAACGGGTTGTCGCTGCTTCGAACTCTTTTCTGCTTGCCTGTAAATTCTTTACACTCTTTCGTTGGTATTGTGAATACGTCTAAATACATGTTGTATTAATATCACCGTGAAAACAGTTGACTATAGACTGCGACAGAAAGAACTGCAGGTTCATTTTCAGGCTTTGATCCACCCTGAAGTGTCTGCTAGTTTCATTCAGGCATATTTTAAGTGGTACTTGTCATCTGTTTTATTCTCTGCAAACACACCTATTCAAGCAACATTAGTGTCTGGTCAGGCACTGTGTTTTTTTATTTGATCATTTTAATGGATTATAATTTGTAGGCATGATATCACATTACTTTCTTTTTAGTTATTCGTTCCCTTTTTTTGTAGTGTGTTTTGCCCTAATGCCGTCTAAGAAAAATGCCATTGTTTCAGTGTTTTTGGTTTCTTTTTCCATCTTGCTTTCTGTAATAAATATATGTATTTATCTTTACAAAATGCTTTTTAAATTACCATTGAGAAATGTAACTTTTTTGGGATGAACACAGGAAGAGGGACCAACAATAGCAATAGCATGCTGCCTACAGAAACCCATTTTAGAATTACATTACAGGACTGAACATGTTATTAAATTACAGTCTATGAGCTGTGCTCCATCATCTCTTTGAGTTTTGATAGACTGATGCATTTTACATATTCATGTTTGCTCCTTTCTGTCTACCAGGTTTGACTCCATGGCTTAGAGTGACTCTGGACTGCAACTAGCCTGGACATCTGTTTCCTATTTCCCTTGCCGTCCTCTGCTACTACAGGTATGAACTGATCAACTAAAAAAGAGTTTTACTATCAATACATCAACAATTGGTATACATTTACAAACATAGCCTTTGGTTTGCCTTTGTGTTGTTGGAGCAGCCTGTCACCAATTTCTGGTTGAGGAGGTTGTGGTCATGTATTTCTTTTTTCACCATCCCCCTCCTTTTGTATGTGTGTACTTTCTTCTTTCCTTCTCTTTCATTAGATCCCAATCAAAATGTGGATCCCATAAAGCTTCTTTGAGCTAAGGATATTAGCTCCAGGGCCAAATACTTAAAATGGGAATCAAGTGCTATTTATCTTTCCACCATAGTTTGTGATCCAACTCTTTGTTACTACTGAGATCTGTCACAGAACGTCACTGAGGTTGAACTGTTGAACATCAAGGCTGTGATTCTGTCTGTAGCATGGTGTTTTAGTGGCCCTCAATCATCATTAAGGGGACAGAAAGTGGCTGCGGGTCAGAAGCCAAGTTTTAGAAAGTGGGGTAATTTTGCAGTGGTGACCGGATTCATCGTGCACCAATTCAGATTGTCGGTAAATGGCCAAGTGAACTGGGATTGACTCCCATGTTAATACTTGATATCTGATTGGTGGGGCAGATTCCCGTGTCACTTTACGTATTGCAAACAACTAAAATTCAGTGTGTGTTTGTTAAAATATTTTTTCAGAGCATTCTTTATGCCAGCAGATCAAGAGATCATGAAACATTGGGTTTGGGATTTATTATGTTTGGATACATGACATGGCATCAGCGTTCAGCCACCAGAATGGACAGCCTTCAGACATGTTATCCCACATAGTCTCCCTGTGCCGTCTAATGCCTTTGGCACTTTAAGTGCCTACAGGGAGAAATACAAGCAGCCATAGGAACACAGTGGTTCTCAGCCAAAAGCAACACATCAGGATGGTTAGTAAAGAGTGCTTAGATCCTGGAATGGATGCATGTGGGTGCTGCTGGAGAGCGATAAATAGCATACACATTGAGACTGAGCAGTCTGTCATCTGCTGGTTAAGAGACTGTTGGGAAGCCATGGATACTAAACTGTTTGTTTTGCTCCCTGAAATGTTTCCGTTCCCTCTGTTTGAAACGGCCACAGCGACGTCATATTCCAGATTATGAAGCCTGTCTGAACAGAGAGAACATTCATGCATTAACTGGCGTTGTTTCTCATGAGCAGTGGTTTGAAGTGATTATTCAGTAATAATAGCCAACCCAGCTCGTTTAATGAATAATTTGGGCTGCGACTGAGCTCTTCCAGATGGCTGAAATGAAATGCCACCCTTAGCATTTCACCAGTTGGGTGAAGTAGTCATACCAACAGGATGATGGTTATTATTCTGAATTACTGATATTCATGAGGAGCCCACAAAGTATCCTTGCGTTATGTGTTTGTCCTGTTTTTCCCTCTTAAGTCATTCACTATTCTTCTTTCTTTTATCCACGCAGGTAGCAGTGAGACATATCCAAAGGGACGGTGACCCATACCCCTGTCGCTTGCCTGGGATCCCCACGCAATCACCTCCCGAGGCAGGATGGAGCCCCAGGCCTCTCAGGGGCAGCTAGGCGCAGAGGGGGACTGTGGGATGTTAAATCTGCTGTTGCCCAGTCCCCAGAGCGAGGCAGTGACCCATGAGATGGAGGAGTTATCGCTGCAGCCCACACAGAGTCTGCCTCCACTTAATGAACGCAAAAATGGTGAGGACGTGCTGATGTACAAGCCTATTATGGCATGCTAGGACGGAAGTGACAATAAACAGACCAAAACAATTCTGTACATAACACAGGAGGTATTAAATGACAGGGCAAAAAAAACATTAAAGAAATAATATATTCCACTTTTAATTATTCTTAGATTTATCAAGTATAATGTCCCAAATTATTTACTGGCTTCAGCCTCACAAAGATTTTGCTAGCTTCTATTGAAGTTGAAGACTTTGTTGTGGTCAAACAAGCATCCTTTCTCTTTATTAAAAAACTGATGAACCTTTACGTTATTTGCCTCTTCCATGCTAAAATGTTTTCAAATTATATTCATCTTTTGACACATTCTATATATCTCATGTGTATTATTTGTTTAAACACATATTGCACTCTGTTACACATTGGCTACTGTAACGGCTCAATGAAACTCAGATGAGTCAGCAAGGTGATAGCAAAACTGTCACTGTCTTGTGGTTATTGCAAAATGGCTGTGTGCAGCTGTCCACTGTTTGGCTGTGAACATCATCATACTTGTACTCTTATTCTGCTCCTGATTTAACTGAATGATAAGTTGGCACAAAATGAAATAACTGAAGAAACAACACTGATCACAATCAAGCCAAACAAGATGCTGCCTGCATACTGTGAATAGAAAAAAAACATCTATAAAACCCTATAAACTTTTTTTTTTTTATAGGAAAACATCAGATAACAACAAAACAATAACAATAGAGGGGACTTAAGGGTGTAATTGAGGAACACAAATTAGTTAGACAATAAAATTGGGTCTCTAAAGACCCAAGGAATGCATATAGAGGGTTAAAAATGTGGAGCAACCGCCTCCCTAAATACACTCACAGAAATTAAATTCCACATAAATCACACACACAAGCATAACAGCTGATATAAGTAATAACATTATGCTCCCTGCCTTTGTTGCAACTCTTCCAACATGGTGGCACGTACTGTGTGTCAGCCCTGCTTAGCCTTAAATACCTTTCAAGCATAGATGAACTACACACAGTTCAAAAATGCATGTACACATGCACGCGGGCACGTAGTCCCTGAATCAACTAATGGGCAAAATGGGCAACAAAAGTCCTCAACTCCTAAAACCTCCATCAACTTTTCTTTTGTACAGTTCTCGAAGGAAATTATCTTCATGCTAGTCAGCCTGCATGTTCGCTTCTCATCACCCTCACGATGTTGGTGTTATTTTGGCAGCCACATGGGACTGACTCAGACACTGATGGATGGGTACGTGATTAACAGGCTTTAGGAGTGGGTTAGATTCACTGCTGCATTTGCCAGTTCCTAATCATGGCTTAGATGGTGTAGGGAGATCAGTCCAGTGCAATCACTGCAATATTGATCACCATGCTTAGGAAAATCTAATTTGTCAGATACAGTCAACAAACGCAGGGTGTTTAGCCAGAGCTATTCCAGACTGGATTAAACATGTTTCGGATAAATGTAGGATTCTGAGCCATGGTACACGGTGGCTGCTGCTGTCTGCAGGAGAGCGCAGTAAGATGTCTTAACGGTGGAAAAATCTTTGTGGAATGTCAACAGTAGTAGCACCCACTCATCATCTTGGCTTTTGTCATTTCCCCTCAAGTGAGAACACACACCTCATACTTTCCACCCTCTGAGCCATCCCCAGCACTTGGCCAACCGCAAAGTTCCCTCTCTCATATTGGTTTTAACATGCAGGTGTTAATCTGTCTGCCATCGTGACAGGTCTGAGTGTCTGAGACCACTCCAGTTGTGTGGGGGACAGGAGGCTGTAGCTCAGAGTCTGGAGGAGAACTGCTCTGTCAGCAGAGTGGGACGTCAAGACTCAGGGCAGTGAGTTTGTTGTGACAGGGAATGAGAGTTTGGCCAGTAAGAGGTAGCCTGTGACGTGAAATCAATAAGGTTATTGATGAGAGCAAAATCCTGCCGAGGGTTTTAAGGAGTCCACAGCTTGAAACAAAAGGTAATCTCAAGTTTATCACGTGTATATGGCCCAACTTTTAGACTAAAATAGGATCTCCACATGATAATCGGCTACTTTAAAGTAGGAGTCCTCAGAAGTAGTTTGAGTAGTTTATAAATAGTAAATGTTTCCTGTGTTTGACTCTATAGAGACTTTGCAAAGAAATTGTTTTTTGAGTTACTTCTTTGTCTGTTGTACAGAAAGACCATCACAACTGTGCTGTTGTATTTGAATTATTTTTGGATTCAGTCAGACGTTCAAAAAATAGGCCAGAGTCATAGATGGGTGCCCACACCCTCCCTGTTGCACCTATCCGGGTTTAGCAATGTATTTAACACTCAGTGTTTCTGTTGCAGCTCCGAAACATGTCAGTCTTGACAAATACAAATGTCACCCAATGTGAGGTCTCTGGTTGCCTATGCATTAGTGGTATATTGATATTGTCATTTATATTTTAAAATGATTGGGACAGTAGTGTCGATTTCTTTCTTTTATCAATTCGCTTTAAAGGAATAGTGCAACATTTTGGGATATATATATACTTATTAGCTTTTATTCTCAGAGTTAGAGGAGACTGCCACCACTCTCATATCTGCCTATTTCATATGAAGCTAGAGCTATTTTAGTGTTAGCTTAGATTGGAAACAAAGGGAATTACCTTACCTGGCTCTGTCCAAATTTGAACAAAATCGGCCTACCAGCACCTCTAAAGTGCATTAATTAACACCTTGTGTCTTGTTTGTTTCATTTGTACAAAAACCAAAGTGTTAAAACAGTTACCAGGATTGTGTGTGGGACAATTTCTTGTCTGGTTGCCTGGTAACCTCATGGTGATGTTTTTACACCTCAGTTTTTGTACTTGTTAAACAAACGAAATATAACGTGTTAATTGGTGAGTTGAAGAAGTGCTAGTAGGCAGATTGTGTTACCTTTGGACAGAGCTAGGCTAGCTGTTTCTTTCTGTTTCCAGTCTTGATGTTAAGCTAAGCTAACCGGCTGCTGGCTCGATGTTTATATTGAACAGATCAGTCCGACCGTCAGTAGTAGGAAGGCCAGAGCGATGGCAGATTGTCCACTAATCAATCCATCATTTTTCGTTTCACACATTTCATCAGCTATAATGACCAACTTGTGTCTTATTCGGGTTGTTGAATGTTTTAAATCCACTGCTAGATTAATATTAAAGCGCTCACTTTTTGACTGCAGGTGAAACAGACTCATTTTTATGCTAGCCTGTGTTTGCTCCATTGATCTGCTGACCAGCCATATATGTGTGTGCCTATCTCTGTGTGTATAAACAGCTTAGTCATGTCGTCTAGCTCTCCTCAGCCTGCTTAGGTCACAGGTCGGCGTCTGTTTGTCGGGCTGAGCAACATTTCCCGGAGGAATTCAGGACAATGCCACATACTGGAAGTCTGCATATATCACCTTAAACAAACATACCCGCTGCATACCTTTCTCCAACTATTTACTGAATTCCGAATTGTTCATTTAATTCAGGGATGTACAGCTCCTTACCAACAAGCCCTGCAAAATATCCGTTTAAACAGGGGCCAGGGTAAATGTCTGTAAATGTTTCACTACATGTTTAGTTGAAAGCTGCAGCATTCCCAGTCAAAGTATGCAAAAGGTTACAGTTTGATGTGCAACAGTTTGATGCAATCTGTGGTCTCACCCTGGGAGACTTTCACCCAGTTTATGTTTATCACCTCAGCATGTTTATGACAATAATGAATGGACACCAGACAGATGAGAAACACAAAAAAGTTAAAGTCTGTCACGCCAGCTGCTTTCTGTTGAAGCAAGAGAGTTTGTTTTTCACTGTAGGTTTTGGCCCTTCCTGTGAATGGAGAAGTGTCTTTACTCATGATCAGTATTGCATTCTTGCAAATCTGCAGGTCTTCCAAGGTATTATGCTCGGTACGGATTTAAACTCTTGACCTGTCTTTAGTAGTTACAAGGAACCAGCATAGTTCTTTACTCCAGGCTATGTTGGAATTGCCGTGAGGCAGAAAACAAACCCATCCCAAACTGGCTGAGTGAGAGAGGGAAGTGAGTGAACAAGAGGAGGAGGGGGTTGTGGCCCTGCAATAAAAAAAATGAGGGGAGGAGTAGATGAATAAAGGACGGGCCTAATGTTGTCTCTGAAATTTTTAACACTGGATTCTTATCGTTCGGTTGATCATGTTGCACTGCCGCTGACGGGATCGAGAGAGAGGCTGACACTTCAAATAATGGCTTAATCCCTTAGTTGTATTTTGGACTGCTCAACAGGCCAGAAGTCTCAGTGTAAAGAAATGGCCTGTATGGAGGTAGAGACACTCAGTGACTGCTGCACTCACTTCAGAGCAGGTGAGCACTTGCCTTCCTTGCTGTTATTGTCATGATTGCTCAACTGAAGTGAGCTAATGCAGTTGCCAGCTTGTCCCGGAGTTCTGGAAGTGTTGAGGGTTGATACAACATTGTTTACGGGTATTTTGGTCATGACCTCTTGTGATTGCTTCATACCTCGTGCCTCGTTTTGTTTCTGAGAAGCAGGGGTCGAAAAAGATTTCAGGACATAATAAAAGCTTGGGAAATGTGTTAAGTTAGGCTTTGTAGGAAAACAGAATGAAACACCATCCTATTCTGAAAGGCTATATATGAAATTCTCTTGCCACTAGATATCAAATTAGAGCACCGACATGTCAGACTAAAACAGTGGGCGCTACAGCCGACCAGATTCCATTGACAAAACCAGCAATTTTACCTCGTAGAGGATCGTAAAACACACTTCAAACTGGATGTAGTTTAGATTAGTCCTTCCAACGATCACCAATGCTAGTTTGGTTGAAATAAATCTTTTAATTCGAAGTTAAATGAGAAAATAGCTGTGTTTAACTTCAGCTAATCCTTGGAGAAAAGTTTGCCAGATTGTTTTTCTAAGTGTCAAAACAGCCCGTATAACACTATCGGCTGCCACCACACACCATAGACAAAAACAGTCATTTCGCCTTGCATATCATCATTACATCGTAACTTCATCTAAAGTGGACAGAAATCAAATAAAACTCACCAAAAGTGTCTTTGTTAGTCTTCCCACGGTTCCAACAATCACCAACCTCTGCTTTGCTTGAAATAAATCCTTAATTTACTGACATAGATGAGAAAAACAGTAGTTTCAGTTGCTTTTCTTCTCACACGGAAGGACTCGCATGCGCAACATACACAGCTGGCCAGATCGGCTTGTAAAATAACGCAGGTAGAGGAAGTGTGATGTCCTTCTCGTCTCAGGACACCATTACTTCACTAAACCTTTTTACAGCAAAAAGTTGTTGTTGCTGCTATATTAATGTTTTAAATCTCATATAGAACTTTTAAAAGGCTTTAAAGGACTGAAGTTGTACTAGGTAACTCTCAGAAGTGAAGCTACAAACAAATCCCACAAGATCGGACCAACTGTTTTGAGTTAAAGTCTCCTCTGCCGGCTCTTAATGGCTGCACAGGAATAGCTGATATAAATTCACCACATTACCATGCACTTCAGAGTGTAAAAAGTGTTTATACGAACGCGGCCGACTGGTAAGATAAGTTGAGTTCTGAGTATATAATGCCTCTTATAGAGTGACGTTATCGTATGTTGGAAAACTAGTGACTAGAGAGCAGGATATGAGTGATATATCGGGGTGGGGAGAAGTTACTATGTGGTTACCTTTTTAGTCTGATCTCATTTTTCTTCCCCTTTTATTTTTAAACACTACCTCATCTCCTTTCTGCTTTCCATCATGTTGTTCTTTTTTCTTCTACTATTTTTTTCTACTTAACATCACAATCAACATTTTTCTTTTATACATTTTTTTTTCCCTTTTTGTTTTCAGTCCTGCAGTTGAGGCTTCAGCAAAGGCGAACCCGGGAGCAGCTGGTGGAGCAGGGCATCATGCCACGTGAGTATCAGCACTGCCAGTTGTCCATCACTCACTGAAAAGCTACTGTGGTGTGGGCGTGAAATACGATAACAAAATCTGACCTTGATAGCTGAGATAATAAACATGTTTGCTCAATTTTTTTCCCCATCAAATCATTTGTTTACAAACTTGCAAAAATAAAATGTTGTGTTTTGCAGCTCTGAAGAGCCCGGCAGCTTTCCATGGGCAGATTCGCAGTTTGGAGCGAGCGAGGGTAAGGCACCCAGTTTGGAAATAAAGTGCTAAATGTGGACTGAGAAGCAGAATAAAATAACTCCTTGACTGTTGTGCTATTCAGTACAGCAGAACAGAACAGCACATGAACATTTAGATGATTTACTGACAGTTCTGTGTCCGTCTTTCTCTTTAGACTGAGAATTTTCTCAAGCACAAGATCCGCAGTCGTCCAGAGAGAGCAGAGCTGGTCAGGATGCACATCCTGCAAGGTACTACTGTAGTTCTCATTACATACACTTGAATTATATAATATTCCCTATAGAGCTTTAACTAAAGCATTGGAATAAAAAGACTGAACATTTTGATCTTCCTGTATGCTACAGACAAACGTTTATTGCAAGCATTTACTCAGTTGGCACCAGACACTGTGCTGTAAACAAATATTTCACCAACAAGAAATCTAGAAGTAGAAATATTCTCTTTGTGTGACTTTTTTTCATTCCCCAGAGACTGGAGCGGAACCATCACTTCAGGCCACCCAGATGAGACTGAAGAGGGCCCGGCTGGCCGACAACCTGAACGAGAAGATCGCCCAGAGACCCGGTCCCATGGAGCTGGTGGAGAAAAACATCCTGCCGGTGGATTCCACCCTTAAACAGGCAATAATCGGTAAGAGACAGTGATGATAGAATGGTTTCTGCTTTAATAGACACTATCAGCAAAAGGTCTTTGTTTGGTCAACCATGCAGGGTACTGGAGTGAAATTATGATAAAACTTCCATTACTGTGCTTTGTTGTTGTCTCTCAGTGGGCCAGGTGAACTATCCTAAGGTTCTGGATGAAGACAGCTACGATGCCCTGTCCCCGGAGCAGCCAGCCAGCCAGGAGTCCCAGAGTTCTGTCCCCTCTCCAGCAGAGAGCAAAGTGCCAGAGACGCCCTCTCCAGCCCCAGCAGCACCAGCACTACCCAGCCCCCTGCTGCAGGTCAGATCTAGGACTGGTGTTTGTGTATACCTGCTCTAGTAGCTGCAGATTTGTGTTCAGTGTTAGCTTCGCAGTTATAAGTGTCTTTGTGTTCTGCTTCTTCAGGCATTCCCAGTTGTTACACAAGCAACAACAGACTTTGTGAAAGTGATCTCTACCAATGAGCCGCCTGCCAGCCGCCCAGCTGTCACTCCTGCACAGCCAGTCACCACAGCTGCTCCTTCCAAACCAGGCCCAACACTGGTAAAAGTAAGAGCATTTCTTTCTACCTCCTAAATATATTGTCACCTCTATTGTATCTGAACGCTGCTGGACAAAACCCGTATGTACTCCCACAACAGCAAAGCCAGCAGAAGACGCCCTCAGAGAAGAGCCGCAGTAAGAAGGGCAAAGAGCCCAAACCCAGGGTGAAAAAGCTCAAGTACCACCAGTATGTTCCCCCAGACCAGAAGCAGGAGGCCAGTGAAGCACCCATGGACTCCTCTTATGCCCGACTACTGCAGCAGCAGCAGCTGTTCCTCCAGCTGCAGATCCTCAGCCAGCAACAACAGCACTACAACTACCAGACTATATTACCAGCACCACTCAAGTATGCATATAAACCCTTACAACTAAAAAACTAGAAACTAGACAAAATAGTAGTTGTGTTGTTTTATTTCTACCTATATGACAGATTTATGTTTTTCAGGCCATTTTTGTGTTTTCTCTAAAAACACAAACTGGTTTGGCTTGCCTCCATGACTCTTTATCTAAAAATACCTGATCGCAAGCCAAATGTTGTTGTTTTCACTGACCTGAGGGCCATTAGCTAGTTTCCAATAACAACTCTGCATCTAATCATATTAATAACAGGATGTTTTCATGAATGTCCTCACAGCAGCAGCATGGCCAAGCTCCCTTTGAACTGTGCTAGTTCACTGTGGTTTGGTTGACTGGCTTTGTTAGTGTGAGGCGCAGGGCACAGGATGGATGGCCTGTTCATATTGGAAACATATTTCCTCTCTCTCTTTCCTGTCTTTCTCTTTTCTCTCTCATCAATGATCTACTCCTTTGTCTACCTCCCCTCCATGACCCAAATCGTCTTCCTCTTTTTCTGTTTCTCATCAATGTGATACAGAAGTATTTTCAGTTATTTCCGGAACTAACAATGACCTCATCTTGGTGTCTCTTTCTCTCTGTAGACCTGTGGCAGACGGTCAGAGCAGCAGCGCCAGCAGCCTGCCAACCTCCATCATGGTGTCCTTGCCCACTGCACCTCCACCTTCCACCGTGGCTGCGGCTCGCTCAAACAACTCGCTCTCTAACCGCAAGCCAGGAGTCTTGCCTGCCAACCTGGAGGAGATGAAGGTATTTGGAAACAAACATGCACCGGAAAGCCCTTCACCCTTGTAGCTTGGGACAGCGCAGCCCAGCAGCTTAAAATTTATGAGTGTAGGTTAAAGAAAGAAATTACTCAGCTGTTAAAATTGCTGAACTGTGTCAGTATATTACACAGCCGGTACAAGAATGTTTTCATAGAAATCTGACCACTCCACATAAGATCAAGCTTTTGTCACGTAATTTAGAAAGTTTCACAAAGCAATGATGTCAACTGCTCAGAGTTAGATTGGAAGTTTGATGCAACTAGCAAGTTAGCTTAGCCTAGCTCCAGGAAGTCACTGGCCCAGTCAAGAAATAGATGTAGTCAGGTTTTCTTTCTTTACTTTAGATGGAACCAGGGTAGCTGTTTCCCTCTGCTTCCAGTCTTTGTGCTAAGCTAATTGGCAGCTGGCTGTAGCTTTATATTTAAAAGATATGAGAGTGGTTTCAATTTCCTCATTTAACTCTTGACATAAAAGTTAGACTTAAACTATAACTACACCTTTCATAAAACCCTGCTCCTCTAGCACAAGCCAATAATTGCTGATGTTTATATTTGTCTAGGTGGCTGAGCTAAAACTGGAGCTAAAGCTGCGTGGCCTCCCCGTGTCAGGAACAAAGACTGATCTGATAGAAAGACTGAAGCCTTTCCAGGACAATCCTAGCACCTCTGCTCCCAACACCGCTCCTGCTCCTGCCACCACCATCATCTCCTCCGTCCCCATGGAGGTCACCAGCACCACTACCACCCCTGCTTTAGTCCTCCCAGTCCAGCAGGCGGCTTCAGAGAGCATGAACCCAACACCGCCGGTCTCACCCAATCCCACCGATCCCTCCACCCACCACCAGGATGTAGGCATGTCTGAGGCTCCTGAAACACAAACGATAAGCTCTGGCTGGGCGGGTCAGCGGTCCTCGCCTCTCCTGTCCTTCCAAGTCCCAGAGGAAAAGGACAGGAGGCTCCATGAGAAGGAGCGACAGATCGAAGAGTTGATGAGGAAGCTGGAGCAGGAGCAGAGGCTGGTGGAGGTCCTGAAGATGCAGCTGGAGGTGGAGAAGAGGGCCAGCACTTCCGACTCTGCCTCTGTGTCTCCCAAACTCACCTCTGTACCTGCAATGAACCCTGTTCCCACTGTCCTGAGCTCAAATGTAGTAAAAATGGAGGGTACAGTCCTGTCTAACTGCTCATCCACTACTGCTACAATCCCTAACTCTATCCTGGGCTCCCAGACTCTTTCCCCTCTGCCAACTGTGGTCAAGTTGGAGGATGTGACTGTTTCCTCTGGCAAGCCGCTCCAGCTCCAGACCCAAACCCAGCTCCTCACCCAGATCCAGCCCCAAGCCCAGTCCCAAGTAACCACCAGCCCGCAGCTACTCTCTCAGTCACAGAGAAGTCCCAAACTCCAGACCCAACCCCAGTCCCAACCCGCAGCCCCCAGCCTGCAGCAGTTCTTCATCAGCCACACAGGTGGGGTGTCCCAGGTGCTGGGTCAGCCTCAGACCTTGTTAACCACAACTGGCCAGGCTGGAACTCAAATCCTGCTCCCAGTCTCACTACCAAACAACGCCACTGCGATCCAGCTGCCAAGCACCACTGTCAGCCTGCAGGTATTGCAATAAAGTTACATAATGTGTCGTGCTGTCAAACTGTTGGAGCGTGCTCTCCTGCTTTAGGGGGTAAAGATTCAGTGTAGTTTTACAAATTATATTTAAAAAAGGTGGATGAGTAGACAAAATAATTTTCTTACCCCCTTCCTCCTTATGTCAGCCTGTTCTTCAGGCCACGGTCTCAAATCCAGGCCTGGTGCAGGGCTCAGTTCCTCAGCTGCCAACCACTAAGATGGAGACGGCACCCAGTCAGCAGTTAGCCACCAACCAGTTGCTACAGGTCAGTCACAGCACGTAACTAGTTGCTGTGATGAACTGTTTGTGACTTTTGCTAATGTGTCATTGTGCCCTGCCCCTGCCACTGTCTTATGAGTTGTTGAAGTGTATAAAACAATCCTAAACTCTTTACTCTTATTAGGAAGTTATTAGTCAGTTAGTTCCAGTTAGTTCGTCTTAGTCATGATCATTTATCTGTAGAAACATACTTACTTTCACAGTTTGCATGTTTCACACTTTTCACAATCCAGTGGGTCAGCTGTGCCACAAGCTAATTAAGATAATGGTGTATAATTTACAAGTCTTCCCACACAAGGGTGTGTGTTGGTAAAACATGTCCCATTTGCTGTACTTTCACTTCCTCCTTTAAAACAACAGCTACATTTGTTTTTGTCCAGTATTACCACATGACGAATACGACTTTTGACTTTTTAAGGGACTTTCTGTCTTTTTATTTTTTTGTGTCTGTCTGGTTTCGCTGTTGTTATGATGATGTCAGTTCCATGATACATGATGGACTGATGTGAGACTCTGTCTTGTGTCTTGACAGACTTTAACTATGTGCAATAACACCACTGGTTTGGAGAACCAGACTGGACCAGAGATGAATCCCCAGTGTTTCCTGAGAAGCTCCCCAGAGAACAGGGTCTCTCCCCGGGCTTCACCCAACCACATCTCCAACGGACCCTTCAATAAGGTATCAGTGCTGAGTTATTACCTGAGAGGGTTTAGTTCAGTCTATCCTATACAGAGGGTCCTTAATTCTGCCTCTATATTCTCCATCTCTCTCTTATTCTTCCAGTCTTCTTCTCCCCAGCCTGCCTTCATCCTTCAGTCCACCTCGCTTATTACTCAACCTCCCAAGACAAGAGAGCCTCCCCGCTACGAGGAGGCCGTCAAACAGAGCCGCAACTTGCACGCCAACCATGTTTCACAGGTTAGCTACACACTAAGCACCACTCAGACCATGCCATACATTTCTCCAGCAGTACCTGCTGAGTCCTTCAGACAGTCTATATTTTTAGTTTTCCAGCCTTGAGGAGTTATTTCGAACCAGCTTTAAGTCTCTCAACCTCGTTGACTGTCCTTTCAGGTTCCCACGGCAACCAGCCAGCAAATGGATGACTTGTTCGACATTCTCATAGAAAGTGGAGGTAAGGAGGTACACACTGACAGTACAAACCCAGAACATTGTGTTTAGTTTGAGCAAGTTGGTCTCAGGAAAACGCTGAGGAAGCTGCTGTGTAGGCAGCATTACATCTTATGCTAACAGAATTGGACTGATTATGAGTGATTCATATTGTCTTGGCCAATACACAAAAAAAGTAGCACCAGTTTCTGAGCTTACTGTCCCACTGTGAACAAGCTATTCTATAAAATCTGATTAAAAAAGTCTCTGTCAGTGCCGGTCTTCAAAGGAGCACTCCCTGGTTGTACCCTCATGATAATCCCTGTTTTTATCCCTCCCCCTCTCCCCAGAAATCACTCCGTTTATCCAGCAGGACCCTTCAGTGTCTGTCACAAAGACAGTCCCAGTCACAGCAAACATCACCACCCTACCAGTCAACACTGCCCTCTCCAGGCCGCCTCCACAGATCCAGTTGGCCCCTCCGCCCACCCTGAGCCCCATCATCGGCCATAGCCTGCCCAGCCTCTCCTCACTGGCCACAGACAATCAGCTGGAGGCCTTTCTGGAGGGCACGCTGGCCGATACGACGACAGCGACAGACCCGCGCACACGGGGCTTGATGGAGGAGCTGCAGGCCCAGCTGATGGACCAGCAACCCTACTCACCCATGGACACATCAGACCTGTCCTTCTGCGATTCCTCCTCGCCCCCTTCCTCGCTCAACATGGGCCTGTCTGACCCGGGCCTGGACAATATGGAGTGGCTGGACCTCACCATGCCTCCTGGTCCCGCCGGGGCCCTCACACCTCTGGGGATCCCAACGGACTTCCTGGATACACACGACCTGCAGCTGCACTGGGACTGACGGAGGGATGGATGAAAGAAAAAGAAAGATTGAGTGAAGGGAGCTGAGCCTGGAGCGAGAGATGGATGGATGGATGGATGAAGAGAAGAGAAGAAGAAAGGGGCCGACAGCCGACAGAGTTTGAACATTTTAAATAAGGAAGCAGAAGGAGGAGAAAACATGGTATTTCTGTGCCATATCACTCTTTCCAGTACATCCATACCATCTGTAATATTCCCACTAACTACAGTAAGAAACGCTGTACAGGCAGTGCACTGATTCAAGCTGAACTACGAGCAGGCGTTTGAACAGCTTTAAAACAAGGTCTGTTATGGCTGAACCAGAGCCAGAATAAGGTCATCACCAAGGTGATGGTGGTCACCTGTAGTATTAGTGATAAAGGGGTTTTAAACAGAGTAGACTTTTTCAGTGTCTGATGTCATGGTTTTAATGGTCACTTACAGAGACGAGGAGACAGCCAAATGAATACTGGTAGCACAGACTGTTTGTAAATACACTTTAAACCACACTAATACAACTTCACTTTCTCTGGGACAGAGAGCCTGAATAGTATTGATGATAGTGAAATTGACCGTTGTTGTTTATACTGGAGGTTTGGCTGGTTGGCTTCCAGTGAACATTGCATCAATTTTACTGTGCAAACACAGTAACCAATGTTAAATGGTTCATAAATACTTTTGCATGTGGTCTGATGTTCCACTGAAGTATACTGTGCCATACCAGGTTATAAAAGCTGGTTGTTACTACACATTAACTATGTCACTATAAAGGCAGTCCCGGTTAGCGGATGAAAAATGAAATCTAGTTGTAATTACGAAATTTATCAGCTTCTCACTAAAAATGCATCAGAGGCTTGTCCTGGGACATGGGTTTGTCAGGATGTCCGCACAGCCTCAGATACTCTCCTGGGACAGACTCAGTCAGTGGAAGTGCTTTGACCGGAAGCGAGGCACGTTTTTAAAGGGATTCACTAGCTGAGAGGAGGTCAAGCCTCTGTTCACACTGGTCTAGTCTACCACATAGTGTAGATTACATGTTTGCTGACTAATCTGATACGTTGCATCAGAGGTGACTGTTTCCTTCTAAAAGACCCCTGCGGTCAAGCTGATGAACCATTGACTAAAGAACAAAGACTGGACTTGGAGTTGGACGACGAGAGGAGCGAGCTCCTCCACCTACGTGAGAGCTATGCACTAAAGAGGCGGGGAGATTCGACAACGCGCCTCATCTGCCTCGAACAAAGAAAAGGTGAACTTTGCATATCCGAGGCGATCGTTAATATGAAGTGATCAATATGGCTGGCGATGGGCGTTAAGATCCTGTGGCCAAATGCTCCAGAGATACTGCAGTTGTTGTCCAAGTATCTTCTTTTGAATGTAATGAAAAGATCAAAGAAAAAAAAAAATAGGACTAAACTCACAAAGTTGGCAGCTTTTTTTCTCGTGATAGTGAACTGGCGTAAAACAGTGGAAAGGGAACAAATATCAGTTCATGACACACGCAGACACACACTTACGTAGGTGGGAACGCTGTGTGTGCTGCAGGTTGTGTCAAGGAGTAAAGATGTCTTTGGAGATGAGCTTTATATCTAGCTGTCCTACAGTATCCCTGCACTTTGTCTCTGTGTGTGTGTGTGTGTGTGTCAAGGTGGGAAATTACTGCTTCACTAGCCAACAAACATGCTAGTTAATAATTCCCTGTAGCTGATATGTTAGTCTGCTTTAACAGCCTCTACAGTAATATTTGGCTGGTGAAACAGTCTAACTTGTGATCGGCTGCTGTGACCTGCGGACAAAGTTGGTTTCCTCACCGAGGAGTGTGTGAGAGAGAGGCAAGAAAGCATGTTGGTCTGTGTGTGTGTGTGTGTGTGTGTGTGTGGATGGATTTGTCTTCCTGTCTCTTGCATGTACACCCTGGGTCCCTGTGTGCATGATTGTATTCACGTTTAATCTCGGGCAGTTTCGAGCTCTTTCTCAGACGTCGCCCGCAAGTTGTGTGAAGAAATCTGCTAATATCTTTAAAAAAAATCATTTGCTATCCAGTCGACATATTTAAAGGCTTCTGATGACTGTTTACTGTTTTTATCTGTATTGTTCGGTTGGTGTCCTACAGTCAAAAAACGCACACACACCTTTGAGGTGTGATACGCAGTGGGGCGTCGGCACAGAGGGCTTATCTGCTTTAAAAGCCGTCATAAATTCTAGATGTTTATTTTTAATGGATTGCATCATATCCCACTCAGTTTTTTTTTTTTTTTCTAACCTAAATATTGAGTTACTGATTCAGTATCTCAGTTTAAAGATTCTTATGGGATAGATACAGTCTTTACTGTATGGCACTTTGAAATTTTTTTAAATCAGTCATGTCCAGTGAAATCTCATTTCTAGAACATTTTAACCACTTTATTCTGTCATTACGTCCAAGGGCACTAGAGGGCGTTGCCCCTCTTCTGTTGTGGCTTCACGGCACATTTTCAGTGGCTGTTGGTACTTCAGGGTCATTTCTAGCAGGAAACCATTAAATGGGGGTGTGTTTTTTGGGGGGGATTTTTTTGCATTTAAAACAAATGTGTTTTTTCCTGTATAATGCTGATTAGCTTTTCATGTCAGCAATAATGTGGTGACCTGAGCAAAAACTGATTGAGAGCCCTTTATGTGAACACTGTCTGGTCAAAGAAGTGCGATGCTCTTACCGCTGCACTCACACATGTATCATCAGATCAGGCCAAGACACATGGATGTGCCCAAATCTATTACGTTTGACCACCTTAAAAGAGTTTCGCCAAACACTGCACGGACCTGCTTCCTGGGCTTTGTCGTATTTCAGTTTTTGTTTTTCATGTTAACCCACCTGTTTAAGGCCCAGTCAGAGATGGCCTCATTCTATTGGTCACCTCTGGTTGGTGCACCTTTTGGTTGAGTCGCGTCGGGGGTTTGTAGACCCCAGTATACCTGCTTGCGGGTCTAGTTGTATTTCTGTTTTGTTTTCCCACATTGTTGCAACCTACATAGGATGAACAGTCACTAGTTGATTCATGTGTATCCTAGAAGAGAGAGTTAATAGTGTTTTCTTTCTCAACTCTGTCAGCTTTAAGGCTATCAAATTAGATATTTTGTTGCCAAAAGGGCAGTGGAACATATTATCACATTTTGTTAATGTTTCTCACATTTTTTGTATTTATCACTTTTCTTTTTTTAGCGTGGAAAGTAAAAGAAAAAAACATTTAATCTTGTTTTCATGCTTATGTAAAAACATTGTAAAAGATTGAGTGTGTATATTTTTGGTTTGCAGAGTTTCATTTTGTTTTTATTTTATTTTATTTTTCATATCGGACATACACAAACCTCTTGGCTGCAGCAAATCTACACATGTATGTGATTCACACTCGATGTGAACCATTGTGGTCGCTGACTGGCCAGACAGGGACAGCTAAAAGCAATAATGGCTGCTCTCCCTTGATATACTGTACTGTATGTCAGATCCTGCCTTGATTTTATTAATGTAACAGCTTTTACAGAGTAATACAGTTTAACAGTTCAAAAGCACTTGCGTCTGAGTGGTTGAACAGAGGTCTCTTGATGTTGGAGGTCTGTGGAAGCACCATCAGTCTGAAGAGCACACTAAAGGTTTCTGGAACGTTCCTGTGAGCTTCTTCACTTGCGTAGTTGGAGTTAACAGGCGTCGGCTCAGGCTTCCCCGTATTGACTTCAGCTCTCTCACTTGTCCTCCTTCACCTGCGCCATTCATCAAGACACAGTTTCATTAAAATACACTTACTTAGGCGACATTACTGGAAGCACAGAGGAGGTTTCTCAACCCTCATCAGCTGACTTACATCCTCCATCGTAGCAGAGTCTCCTCTCCATGCCCACCACCCATGCCATGCCTCTTGTTGTTTGTATGCCATATGTTTTGCACATTGTGTACATATTTATATAGATGTAATGCATATTTTTATACATGTGTAACATCCATGGGTTCTCTATTTTGTAAATACTCAAAAAGATGTATATAAGTACTGTATGCCTTTATGTGTCAATAAAATTTGGTGTACTGTGAACTCCTCTGCAGAGGTTAAGAGTTACTGAGTAATTCACATTTTTCTATAAATACATTACAAACATTATGAACAGTGTCGCTTTTCCAGTAACAGGTGAGCCTGCGGAAACAGAAGAATGAAGGAAGCCACTACATTTGAATTGTGTTGTGGTTTACAGTGTATGAAAACTGTTTGTGGCCCATGTTTGCATATCTTCAGTAATATATTTACATTTTGCTTTCAGATAATGGATGTTCCCAAAAGTATGTTGTCCCTACACCAAGGGTCATTGTATGGTTGATAGACAACCAATAAAGCTGTATCCTAACATAAGCAGCAAACGGGCCTCAACCCTTTTTAGTTTAGGAATCGTTTTTTTGCTGCAGCCTTTGTATCTGACACATTAAATGAGCAGTATTTTGCGTCCATGCAGATATTCAGGCAAACTGATGCTGACTTTTACAATATGAGTTTTAGCAGCGACATCACAGGTGCGGTCAAAGAATAGTATGTTTGATTGTCTGAGCCTTTGTGCAGTTTGTATCAGCGCTGCAGTTGCCATTGTAGAGTCGAACGTGAAACAAGCCCCTCCCAGACGAAAAGCAAAGTGTGAAAATGCTTGTGGAGTTTCCTTAATGTAGTGTTGGTGGGGCAGGGGAGTAAAAGTCCAAGAGTCCCAAACAAGTCCAAGATCACAGGAAAGGGTCACTCGAGGACAGAAGGAATGGTACTTCAGGGGCTGTTCTAACCCCCGTGTCAAAATGGCCGGTAGGTGTGTATGAGTGCCTGGCACCTGGGACACCGGTGTTGGACGTTCCTCAGACGGTCCATGAAGAAAGGGATTAAACAGCAGCCTGCGACACACCTGCGAGGAAGGAAGAGAGCGGTGATGTGTCACTGAGCTCTACAACAACTAGTTTGTGTTTAATACTGACTGTAAAACACTTGGGATAACAGTGGTCAGCTTAAACATCAAATCTACTGACATTAAAGACTAACATCAGTCAGGCAGCAATATCTATCTAAAATTAGCTAACAATAGCCACCAGGAGCTAATGGTCACACCAGATCAAGTAAGGCTCCAGAAGCGAAACCCCTGAGCGTTTCTTTATTTATCGGTTTAACTTTTTGTCTGGAAGAGGAAGAATGTGTTATTCTTTCTTCCAACAGTGACATACTGACTGAATTCTAAAAGGCCTTTTTCACAGCAGTCATTTTGACATGAAGTAGTAGGGTAATCACAGGGGTTACCAATGATACTTATTAAGGCTCCGTTCCATTTAGTGTAGCAGAGCCTTTCTAGTGAGCCAACCTGCACAATAGCAGCACCTGTTTGACCTGAATGGAACGGAACCGAACAGAACCTTAATTCGTAGGTAAGACAGTGTTTACCCTACTATTTCATGTCAAAATGGCTGCTGTGAAAAAGGTATATGGGTAGCATTTGGCAGCAAAAAAAAGAGAATAAAAATCTGTCCACCAGGCAGCGCATTGATATTTGAGTTTTAAAGTCAACATAAAAGAACTGACCAACACCAAGAAAGGTCAAATTACCTGCGAACAAACAGATTAATAGACTACAAAAATGAAGTGTCCAATAGGGTAAAATCTCCTGGCTGTAGTTTCATAGATATGAGGCTCTTGGCCAGAAAGCGAATCAGCTTATTTCACAAAACGTCAAACTGATCCTTTACAGGCTAGTTTTAACTAGCAGCCTGATAAGGTCAACCATTTCTACAGCCATTCAGGTCAGAGAAGACGTACCCCAATATGGTGCATATGTAGCAAAGTATCCACATAGCCTCGCCCCTTTTCCTGCAGGTCTCTGTGAAGACAACTTCTTGACAGGATGGACACTGGGTCACAGCTGGCATTTGACCTAGACTGTCCGCTTTCCCACGAGAGAGACAGATAATTACCGATCCAACAGACACTCTGTTTTAGATTTAAACGAAGACTATTACATGTGTGTATGTGCGTGTGAGGTGGTGTGAGGTACCTGAGACGATTGGGCCTTTTGGTTCTTCTGCTGCAGGCCTAGTTTTTTCTCTCCAATCCAGTGCAATGTCCTCCTCTGTCAGCTGGGGAGGTGGCAGCAAGTAGATTCCCCCACAGGGTGTCTCAGTTTTACAAAAAGTGGGACACACATCCTGTTGACCTGATTCAAAACACGAGAAGTTCAAACACACAGTGAGATTACAGATGCATTAGGCAATATATTCATATGAAAAAAAGGGGGCTGCTTTATCGGAAAGCAGGGTTGCCATTCGGAGGGTACCATCGCTGAGCTTGGAGCTCTTTCCCTGTTTCTCCAACTCTTCCTTTTTAACCAGCAGCTCTTCCAGCTCCTTCTGAATGGCCTCCAGCTCGCACGGTTCGCCGCTGTCATCGCTGTTCACTGTTGACACCACACAGACAGAGGAAATTTACAAAGGTTAAACAGATCTATAGCAAGGTCGGGTATCTGTAAAACATTGTTAATAGACCTTTTTCACAGCAGCCATTAAGACATGAAATAGCAGCCTTTCCAGCAAGCCAGCATGCACAATTGTAGCAGCACTCTGAGTCACGTAACAGAACCTTATTTGGTAACACCCAACTATTTGGCTGCTGTTATTATTTGCCTATTTGCCGGGTATGAACTGATTTTGACTCGATAGTGTCACATATTCTGCCAAAAAACTTTACAAGTGTGTTAGAGATCAAATTGAAGGCCGAGTTTGAAGATGGGTGGTCCGACCCACGAGTGGACTACTTAGGACCCATGTAATAATGTAGAAACAACTACTGAGTACTCATGCGATGTAGTATTGATTACTGGGTATTCGTGGGTCTGAATGTCAACATGTTGGGGGTAAAGGTGAATAAAGGTTTTTTACCTACTTAGCTAACTTGTGCTTTATCAATTATAAAATAAAATTAGCAAGTAAAAGATAATAAAGAAGAGTACATGAAATTGAGTCTTAATTTATTTTATCAATCGATTGCTTTTTGTTAAGGAAAAGTATAAAGCTTTATATTTCTTTTTGCACTCCATTTTGATAGCTTCACTAGCAGTACGTGTTGGTGTATTTGGGCCTCCATAGTTCTCAACCTTGAAATTTTCAAAACACCTAAATCAGGGGTCGGGTTTTCCATTCAATCAAGCCATTAAGTTTTAATTTACTACAATGGACCTCCTACAAAATGAATGAAAAACGTATTTTTCATTTATTATTATAATTTATTATTTTTTATTTTAATAAATTTTAAAACCATGAATTTGTAAACTGAAATACACACAAAGGTTAATAAGAGACACACCAAAAGTACAGAGCAATGCAGCAGCTGCCAAAATAATATAAAATATAAAAATGATAAATCACTCACAGCTCAAACTGTGATACATTGTTATCTTTTTAAGAAGTTTGGGAATTATGGGCTTATTCGAGTGGACTGATTGATTGTTTTTATCACTGAATTAAGGGAGCGACTCACTTTCCTCTGTGGTCCCACCACTATTGTCTTCTACTTTCTTTATTAAGTGCTGCTGCTCCAGCAGAATGAGACGCCGGTTGTGAAGCTGCAGTATACGGGACTCAATGAAGACCTGCGACGGGGGACCTTTCCTTGTCTCTGGTATCTCCTGGTTGGATTCAGGCTGGGTATCAGGCTTAGAGTCATCCTGCTGCTCCTGCTCTTGTTCTGGGTTTAAACTGCCATCTGCGTTTAACCCCACATCCTGGTCTGGGATTTCCATCCTGTTTTAAAGACCTGAATCAAGGTGTTTTTTTAAGTAGCTGTAACCGCACACTAAATCCTCAAACTGTAGGGACGTGGACTATGAACCAAAACCAGCTTAAGAACAGCTAAAAATAAGAGAATCTGAATCCAGGCTCAAGTCCTTCTGGGAAAAGTTTAGGTTTCAAAGCTCCATTTTTCATTTGCAGTCCAGACAAATGAAAAGCAGGATGATATAAAACATTTGTGGTGATGTATCATAAAAATCTGTCTTCTCTCAAAATTATTCAAAAATGTCAAGGCATTGTAAAATAGACTCGTCCGAATGATACTTTTCCATCATTTGGCCAGTCCCGGCTGATGACACTGACAGTAGCTAGGACACGAGCGTCACTTAATCATTTAAATACGTGCACAAATAGATGAGACTGTAAAATATGCAAATGTTGCCGGCCTGGAGCGTATGCAGGGACAATGCTTGCATTAAGAGGAGACTGTGTGTCATAAGGTGTGAACAGGAGCTCAGCGATACCATGACATGATTTGACACTTGTTTTGGTGCTGTGGGGAAGTACATTTTCATTGTAGCTGAGCAGGATTAATATTCCATCTTCCTATTTTTGGCAAGGTGGATCACAGTCTTTTGTTCGACAGGCTGGTTGGTAAAAAATACAACACAATGCAAAGTAGTGGAAGGTCAGATGACCTCAACAAAATGTTTGCAAAAAACACTGAAGACTTTGGTCTGTATTGAACTCACAATATCACCTATGTTAGTGATGCATGTTACATTGCATGCTCACTCTAAAGACTGCCTTTACAGATATTCATACTAATCAGGTACCAACCAATTTAAAGGCCTTTTCAGCCCTTGGACCACTTTTGACTGGTACTGACCTCTGCAGGCTGGGAACACTCCACAACATTTTCCTGCTTCTAACACATCACCTACCTCATCTACCTTGAAAGAAGACAAAAAAGTGATTCTTCTGAAATATATTTTGTAGATTTTTGTCTGATAAATAAAGGAATCTTTTTCAATTTGTCTTCAATCCCATTTTGTTTTTAAAGAAATGTGTACAAATCATATTCTGAATTGTAGCAAAACATGAGTTGAGTATATCGTTGCACCCCTACTAAAATGGTCTATAGAGCAGAGTTGGTTCATCACTCTGAGCGACATCTTTCATATTATATATAACTTGATCCAAAGTTAAAAATAAAAGTAAGAGTAAAAATATTCATTAGTGCAGCTTCAGAACTTGAAACCAAGTTTTCAGGGGCTTTGAAATTAAGTGGAGCAAAAAGAACAGACACCATGAGTACTTAAATGTGAGTTTATATACTTGTATATTTATTTAAATGTGTTTTTAATTATCTGAAATGATCATTTATTTGTTTCAGAAGTTCATATTTTACTGAAGAGGAAAATATCTAATTGAAATTTAGATTGCTCAAAGTCTGATTTGTCATGGCACAACACATTCCCGTTTCTTAATGTACTTCAAATAAAATAGTAAATATAGTAATAAAAAGATAAAATATATATACTGATATATTTGCTAACTCATTCGCTAACTGAAGAGTTTGATCTGGTGAATGTATTTAATCATTAACCCTTAATAAGTACTTAGATACATGTATGCTGATAAAACAGAGTTCAAAGGTCATATAGCCTCACTCTGCGTAAATCCTTTTCGATTATTGGCATAAAAACCACATGAACCTTGGGGTGTTTGGTAGCACATAGTGTACCGGCTTGTTCAACTGTGAAATGTGGTAGTTGGCCCCAGATGTCAGTAGCCAGCCGCCGTAGTAGCATCAATAAAGCCTGGAGCGAGTTTATAACAACAGCAGAGCAGATGATGTCTGACCCATATTCCACACACAAAATCACTCCACACACATTGGTCTGAGTGACAATAACAGACAGTAATCTCATGTCCATAAAGATAAGGAGTGTATTTCATAAACCTTATCGGTGACCTCTTCATTTCCGCTGTGTCTTTTTATACCACTTTACAGTTTGATGAGGTGCTGTCATCAGCCTGTGCTTCTTGGAGCTCATCTGGGCCACCGCACTCAGGCCGAGCAAACACAGATGTAACACAAAGAGGTGAGCAAGAAATCAGGATTATACATTTGGACGTTTTTGAGTGTTAAAAGAAAGCAAAACGTCAGAATGATGGTGTTCTAGCTGCTGACCACTAGATGTCAGTCTCTTACACTAAAGGAGTGGGTCAGGCCTACGGAGGATTATGTGCTTAGTTTACAGGGCTGACGTCACTCGTCCTGCAGTGGCAGACCTCCATCCGTCCATTCATTCACCCATCCATCTATTCTTTCATTCATCCCTCAGTGCCTGTACGAACCTGAAATATTAAGGAGCTTTACATAAGCCTCATATTTGTCTTTCTTTCTCTCCTTCCAGCTTTAAGACTCACTCCGCTCTGCACTTCCACCCCACACGCTACGTCCACTGTACACATTTAAAACACAGGCATACACTCCCAGACCTAATTTCTCAGCTTCTGGTTTGTGTGTGTGTGTGTGAGATGCATACAGATCAAATAACAGTAAAGTATGTGTGTGCACCACCTGTCAGGGTATTAGTCACCCAGGGAAGAATACACACAGTCATTGATGGTTAATGAGCTTCATTATTCAGCAACAAAAGGTTCTCACGTATCTTTGAACAATAGCGTTACTGTAATAAAGTAAATGTTAAACACTTGGACCAGTGTTGCCTCCTCGACCTGAAACAATTCAAAATACGTGTTTGAAGTACTAATTTCAGGGCCAGCCTTAGAGTTTTTGGGGTACTAAGTCGAACTTGTCCCCATTGTCCCCCACTTCACAGGGATTCATTCACCCCAAAATAATTACTTTTTAAATGAATTGCACTTTTTTCTCCTGCCCCTCCAGCTCTTTTTACCCACAAGCATCAATTCTGAGGGATATTTTTTCCTTCTTTTCCAGTTTCATGTGTGCTGTATGTGAAAATAAAGATAAAACACGTCCAATATTCTCTTCTTTTTCTCTGCTGTGTTAAACTGCAAGCAAAGAATAAATGTGCAGAGACATTACCAACAATTACGTTCACTGAAAAAAAGACAGAGCAAAAATATATATTAACATTTTAACTGTATTATAACTGTAAAACTGCTCTAATA
>NW_023339651.1:14650693-14655347 GCF_004916995.1 Morone saxatilis
ATATCAACAATGGATCAAATGACTACTTGCAATGTGACAGGGGTCGCTCATAGTGACGGATACCACAGAGAATTAGTTATGTAAGGAATTTTAACATCTGATGAGCCCACTGTATGCTACCTGTCCAGCACTAAACAGCAGAAAAAGTTAGCAACTAGCTAAAGACCGTATGTAGCAATTAGCAGCTAAAAGTCCAGATATTTTCCCCAGGAATTAGAGACCAAAACAGAACTAAAAGAGAGCGAATATTAAACTTATATTGCTGTGGCGAGAAACAAAACTCCAAATGAACGCTAATATTGCTGCGCCGCTGCCGTCAACTTTTTGCTAACATGTTCGACACTTTAAAAGGTCATACACTGTCTAACAGTGGCTAAAAAACGGATTAATGCACATTTAAAGAAATGCTACAGTCAGCTGCTAAGCTAACTGGCAGACACAGCTTATGAACTTCAACGTTTTCAAGCAGCAGTAGTAGGCTTAGCTAATTACTAGCTAATAATTTTTTAGCCAATTTTACTTTAAAATGAAAATAAGGTGAGTAATAATGAGTAAATGAGCCAACACACTGAAACATACTGAAACCCTTTACACAGCGTCGGAACAGCCCTCTGTTATCCCCAGCCATAACAGTGCACTGTTACATAACCATAAAGGTTAAACTTAATCTTTAACAATACTATAAGAGCCCAGTGCGGTGATATAGGTCAGTGTGTGTTTACTGTTATTTTAACACACTCTGCTGTCCAGTGTGTCCATTAGGCAGCGCGTTGTGCTGGGTCGCTCCCTCCCAGAGGACGTCTCAATGATGATGACATACAGTTGCTCAGAGAATTGCGTCATGCCCGGATTAGTGTGTGGATCTGTGTGTGTGCGGGTGGGTGTGTTCATGTATTTCTATACTTATGAGGAACAATGTAGGAACTCATGTTAGTCAGGATCTTGTAAATAATCATTTTAAACATACCTTTACTAATGTCTGTCTAATGTGTCTTTTGCTAATCATTTTCCTTGTTGTGTTATTATTTTATAGTTCTTTTATGGTTTTTATGTAATGTGTACTTTATGTCTCACATTAAGTATCTTCTCTAGGAAAAATATAATGTCATTTCCATTGCAGTAGAACATTAGTTTTAGGGTTAGGTTAGGTTGTTAAGGCTCAAGTATCAGGTACTTATAAGGGTGCCAGTAATGAATGTCATCATTGAGGATACTCATGAGCGTGGTATGACAATGTGAATGTGTGTGTGTGTGTGTGTGTGTGTGTGTGTGTTCCTGTTCTCTTGTCTCAACAACACCATTGTTAGATCCACTTCCTGTGCAGCAGCTTGCAGCTGGACTCTTATACTGACTAATACGGGGAGAATTCAAATACACACACACTCTCTCACAGTCAGAGCAGTTGTTTCCACTCATACATGTTGGCTAAACATAAATGGCAGCAATGATGTCATCAAACTGGGACAAACTGTTGTTTTTTTTAACTTTGTTTTTTGCCAGGCAGGGCAAAACTGCCCCAGTCAGGCTGATCAGAGGCGAGGAGAGGGAGGAGAAGTGTGTTCGTTTAAGGGGACAAGTAAGTAAGAGAGGAGAGGAGGTGAAAAGAGGAGGAGGAGGAGAGAGGGAGAAAACAGGACGAGAGAGAGAGAGAGGGTGTCAGGCACACTGCCAGCATGCAGGTCTAATATGAAAAACGATGTCTGCGGCTGCAGCGACAGGCGAGTGAGGATGGATCCAATTCTGCATCAGACACACTACATCACATTCCCCGCAGACGCCTATCTGCGCTCGAGTTATGTTCACACACATATCGCTGCTGTAAATCATCTGTTACAACAAGGGGGTTATGTAATAGAGCTTCCCTTTAAAAATCTGTGTGCAGCATCATTCAGCAGTAGCACTGGCAGATTAAAACCGCGCGGCAGCCTCATTGTTATGCCTTGAATGCAGAACAACAAAGATAAATCACGGTGACAAATCACAAGAGTTTCACGGTGTGTTACCACAGCGTGCGCCTCCCCGCAGGGCGCACACTCATTTTTCTCAGGTGGATTGACTTGTCGACACATCTGCACTCACTTCTGTTCACATGATCACCTGCAGACACTGTTAAACAAGATGTGTAGCGTTGAAATGAACATGTGTGGGTCACCGGTGTGCTGATTTTGAGATGTGCACTACATCTACAGTGAACGAGGCTGTTGCTGAGCGGGCTGGGAGAGACTCTTCCACTTGGTTACAAAGTGCTTTTGGGCCTTAAACAGCGTGAGGTTCTGTTCTTCCAGTCTAAATGTCAGTCTTGAGGTATGAGGACAGCCATGTTTTTTATTTTTAGCCTTGCTAGCAGCATTGCTCTAGGCGATGTCAGTCTGTTGGTGGGTCGGTCTCACTGATCTCAACATGTCGTGGATGGACTGGCATTTTGTACGGAGCTTCGTTGCTTCCCAGATGACGAATCGTAATCACCTTGATGATCCCCTGACTTTTCCTCTAGCGCCACCATGTGGTTGACATTTGTGTGTGTGGTTTTTTTTGTGTGAAATGTCTCAACAACTATTATATAGATGGATGGATTGCCATTAAGTTTGGTACAAATCATTCACGTGTCCCTCAGGATGAATTGTAAAAATGTTGGTGATCTTTTGACGTTTCATCTAGCACCATCATGAGGTCACAATTTCAACTAGTCCAGTACTTTGTCTTTTAAATAAAAACAGAGCGTTACCCTCCGTAGGTGTAAAATGAAACCAACACGAAGTGCCCAAAACTGATGTTCTTTAAACTTTAGTCTGACTGCAGAGGTAATCAATCTCCTTAAGCCCCCATATTAAAATGCATGTTTATAGCCTGGTGCAAAAAACGGTTTCGGCCTCTATAGCTTATTTCCCTGTTCGTGAAAATTGTACAGGGGGTGAATTTTGATACAACTCACACATGTAAATTATATTAAGGGTTAAAGTTAGTCATAATTAAGGGTGTGGCCACTTCATGCCGCATGATCAACATTATAGCTGCTAAAGGTCAGGATGTTAGCATCGTGAACATCATGATAGCGTTTAGCTCAAGCACTTTGGTGCCTGTAGTCCAGCCTCACAGAGCTGCTTGCATGCCTGTAGACTCTAATTTTGGTTCATACTGTTTGTTCAATCACAAACCAGTAAAAGATCAAAACCAACAATGTTTTAATTCAATCTATAATTTCCAACTTCCCTTACCCTGTCTGTGGCATGTGGCCCCCAGCCCATTTGTGCTTTCAGTAAATCTTTAAAAATGAGTCACAAACCCAGTTTCTTTTATTTTCTTAACTTTTGAAGAAACCCATTTGATTTTTCTCAGACTGCTAAAGCCTCATAATGGCTTTGGCATGTGACCCATGTGAAACAATATGAATCATGTAACCATTACAGTCTGTAAAATTAGAAACTCTGTTCAAACATTAAACTTATTTAAACTTTGTTCCCATAGAACTTCTTAATTTTAAATTCTTGCAGAGATTTCAACGTTTAGTAAAATACCAAATATGTCCATGTAATGGAAGGGTGCAGCCATAAAAAGTCTTGGGTTTGAAAATGAGTATAAACATCATAAAGCTTAAATGATGGCATACAGAGTGTGGACTAAGGATCTGTTCCTCATTAAAGCTTTTTAAAGTGGGATGTGTGTGTGTGTGTGTGTTAATGAGTTAAAAAGCACATTTTTGTACATCGTCAAAACATTTCCTACTTGTCATCATTTTCACTATTAATATATTTGACCGGTAACAGTCTGCTCATACTCATTCTACTGCTGCTAAATGATACACTGGTATGCATATATTTATACATCTAAGTGTTGGTAATGCTAGCTGCATGTTTGCACCCCTTACACTGACTTCCTATTTGCATCCTGTTTTTCTTTGATGTATACTGCCGGTGCTCATTTGCTGCAATGGCCTGATTCCCCACAGGGATCATTAATGTTTCATCTAATCTAATCGAACCCCTGCTGTCACCACCGAGCTGCCTCACAGTCAAGACAACAGTGCAGAGCCGCAGAGCAGGATTGTAACAGAAAATCCTGTTTGATATAAAGCAGACAGTGATAAGCTCCCACTGTGTCATAAACATTAAACTGAATGTGAGGGAGGAACAGGGAAATATGACCAAGCAGAATAACAGCTGATGATTAACTTTGAGGCTGCATGATTACTGAATTGCACAGAGACTGTATGTGGCACAAAGGGTTAACGGCCACATTCGCTGTTCCTGTGCGAATGTCTGCGGCTGTGATGTCCCGCAGTGTAACAACCTGCTAATTCACCTGTAAACGTGTTTTACGGCTCGTTCCTCCTCTCTGTCTTTTGAAAATGTCTTTCTCCACATTCCAAGCTCTGCGTCTCTCTGTAAAGTGAGTTGGAGACCGACAGACAGACAGAGAGAGAGAGAGAGAAAAATCATGTGCATGGAGGTGTGTCTGTGAAACACACAAAGAGGGAAGAAGGAGGAGGGGGGGTGATATTGAGGAGAAAGATATAGGGAAGTGAAAAAGAGAGAAAGAAACATAAAGGGACACTTTGATGCATCGTGCTTTTAGAAGGCCAGTCTGACACACACCTAATACACTCAGTGAAGTTGTACTGATTTACATATAGTATCAACACACATACACACACACA
>NW_023339651.1:14655372-14663006 GCF_004916995.1 Morone saxatilis
AGGATTCCTCTGGCCCCCTTTCTCGCTCCCGAATTACATCTAATGATTCAGATTTCAGTTCTCAAGACGCACAAAGACAAAGACCAGAGACAGACAGAGAAAGGCAGAGAGGTCTGGGACTTTGTAGTCTGTAGTGACTATTAAATCCGCCTCGCTGAGAGGTAGCCCAAGCATGACATTATGAAGCATCTTTTCCCGCTGTCATTATTTAACACACTGATCTGTGTTTATAGTTCACACACAAAACTATACGGTCTGTGATTGGGTAGGCAAAAGGAAAATTATGTTATGACCTCTTTTTACTTTGAAAAACAGCATATTCTAATCCAACTGTAGAACCCAATACACACACACGACACACACACACATACAAGTAAACGAGGCTGATTAGGTTGACGAATACTTATATTTATTGTAGTTCACAAAAATGATAAAGTTAATTATCAGGTAGTCCACAAATTATTTGTGGGGAATGGTCTCCATACAAGTCATATTTCCAAGTGGGGAAACATAATGAGAAACCATTTAGGAACAGGCCCCACCCAGAAACGCTCTGATTTAACAAATAAGTATGAAGCATGGAAAAGGATGAACTCAAACATAGTTAGTATAAATAATAAAAAGGAAGTTTCTTATTTTTCATTATTATATCATAATTTTCATCATCTTTTTTAAAAAAAAAGACCCTCAGCTAATTCAAAATATCTCTCCTTACTCTCTCTTTTTCCTGAATGAAAAAATAATTCAAACAGGACAGCAACTAAAAAGAGGGGCCAGACCCTGCAATTTAAAATAATTGCTGTATGTACAGGGTCTTCCCTGAACTGTCCCCTAAGCAGTTATCTATATTTGGACCAGGTGAACTCGGTCAAACTAGAGACCTAATTATGTTTGTAAATTAAACCCTCTGTAGTACAGTATACTGAGGGGTATAATTTATTGTATTTAATTTCTGTTTATCTGAGAGTAGTCTGTAGTGTCCCCAAAATAGCCTGTGTGGGCTTCCCGAAGCTGCCCAAACCCATTCTCATTCTCTTTGTTTCTCATATATATTTCTTTATCTTAAGACGGTAACAGTTTTGCGTACACTGCTGATCTGACTCTAGCTTTGTAGAGAAAACGCTCATCTCTTTTACATTTCTTATGTAGCCTTTTTGGGAATTGAGACTCGCACCTACCTCTACCTTTTTTCCTATTCTTTAACTCCAACTCCAACTTTTTTTTTTTCCCGTAATTCGAAGGTAATCGACCTCTATGTATTGTTTTTGCTACTATAAAGATGTGTTACACATTATGAACATCATCATTGCCAATATGTGGCAATTCAATGTTTAAATTATGGAGTTAGTCGTGTTGTTTTTTTTTTTTTTTTTTTTTTTAAATCTGCTATTCCATTTAGCTGCTTGTTTTGTGGGATTCACTTCTTTCCAAAAACAAAACATAATGAAAAGATCAACTGAAGGTCCACCTCATCTTTCAAAGCCAACCTCCCCCTTAACTTTCACCAAATACAGAAAGAAGTAGCGATTTTATGAGTAATCGATTATGATTTTTTTTTAATCTCACGATTTTCTCATTTTTGCTTGTATGTGACCTAAATCTCAGAAAAAGTATACAGTGACAGTTGTAGTTCTGAGGTCATGGTTAAAACTTGTCATAGTTGTTAAAAGCCAATTGCATGCAAGGATCCAGTTAGCATAAACCAGAAGTGTGCTGCTGCCTTTAAGAAAAAAACCTTTAAACATGATCCTGCTGACGGTGGCGGAACGGTTGGTTTATATGAGATCCTGATAATGGGAAAGAAATGTTCAGGTGACACCAAGGTGAGTTATATGAATATTAGTCCCACAACTTGACGATGGGGATGTACAGTTATGGAAGGTGTTTTCCTCTAGAACTTCTAATTGTGTGTGTACTTGTGTGTGTGTGATATATAGTATATATATTTTTTTGTTTTGTTATGTATTTTTTTGTTTTTATATGTGTGTGTGTGTGTTGTTGTGTTGTGGTGTAGTGGAGCAGTTTTTGGATTACAACTGACCACGTGGTCCGCTTCTAAACATTAGCGCACACAGCTCACACTCAATTGTGCTTGTGTGTGGATTTTTTGAGTCATATTTTCTCAACATTCTTGCATTTGCAAAGATTCCCTCGTCTCCCTCATGCAGCACAGACAGTTGCAGAAACACCAGAACACCAGTGGGCAATTAAAAAAACACTGGCTGAAACGAATGGAGAGAGAAAAAAGACAGAAACAAAAAAAAACAAAACAGAAAATTAAGTTTTTGCTTTTGTCCTTGAATGTCCTTGAACATACACATAAGAAATCCTTGGGCAATGACATTTGTTTTAAAAATTATCTCGATTCTTAGTTCAATAATATCTTCTATTATCTTATGCATTTACTTTAGGAAAAACTAACAAAGATTTCAGTTGCTCTCTTATTATATGTGTGTGCGTATTTTTTTTTTTCTATTTTTTTATTATGATATTTGCATTGGTTTTTCCCTCTTCTTAAATTGTCCATGTTGAAGTTTTTCCTTGGTTTGCGTAGTTTCTGTCTCTTTCCCGTATCCCTTTTGGGGGAAAAAAGACAAACCCATTCCTACCCATTATCCCCTCCATGCCTCCCGGCATTTATCCCCCAACCCCCACACCACCCCAATCCCAATCCCCTCCGTTTCCCTCCCCCCCCGAGGTGGAAGGGGGGCTTTTCAGTTCCGTGCTGCCCTTCATCTCTCAGCCTCCATCGCTACACTAGCCTTCTGCTCGGCGCCCACGTGGGGGTTCACGCCCGTGGGCCAGGCGGGGCAGGGCTGCGTTGGGGGTTGCCCCTGAGTCCAGAGTCCCTGTGGAGGTTGCGGCACATTAGGTACGTTTGGTGAGACGCCCCAGCCGCCGACCTGGGGGGGCGGGGGTGAGGTGGCCATGGAGGCGGCCATGGGACTGCCGCCGCTGCCGCTGTTGAAGCTCTCGGACGCCTTCAGCCTGGAGAACATGGTCAACGCGTCCGGGAAGTTGGGGGGCGTCGCTGGTGTGTTGGCTGGGGTGCACATCTAAGAATGGGGAGGGAAAGAGAATGATTAATGCACGTCCAAGATAGGAAGACAGAAATATAAAATATATTACAAATATAGATAAATATATACATAGGACTGAAAATAAAGTCTGTATTAAGGGTTTCTAAAGTTTCATTCCACTATTTGCTGGAGGAGTAGCTGTACCACACTCTGTTTTATTGAGACTCCTATCAGTGGAGAAATTGGTATCTCGTGTGTAATGGATTTCTCCCAGTATAACTGTTGACTTTCACTGTGAAATAGTGAGGCTGTAAAGAGGATCTTGGTCTTTTATTACAACAGAATTAACTCTAATACTGCTGTAGCAGAAGAATCATGTTATGCTGTCTACACTGGACAGTTATCTTCAAGAAAAATGAGCATACACCAACAAACAGTATTACTTCAGCAGCGTTCAATGGGATACACCCCAAAAGGCAGTTTTGAGCAGTGTTTAGCTCTAAAGGAACTGTTTTGTCTAACTGAAGGGAAATGTAGGGGAATCCCAGGCACTCTCTGCTTCCCCAGAGGGTCCAGATGATGACATTACAGTCCTTTGTTTACACCCACTTCCTGTTTCAACTGTAATATGGTGTCCAATCTGATTTAGCAGTCTAGACAAACTTGCTCGGACTGAGAGCTAATCTTGCTTTGTGGACACACATACAAGAAAAACACACACAAAGTCACTTTGGCCTTAATATCTCCCCTGTGCTCTAACCTGCGCCGACCCTCCTGTGTACCAGCGGTTATTGTTCTGCTGCCAGGAGTTCCTTTAGAGGCGCAGCACAAGCATACACAATGCACACACGTGCCAAAAACAACAGTGAACCTAGCACCTTGAGGCTAACAGGCCATGTGAAAAACTGGTTTGGCTGCTCAGACGTAGTATACCTTCATCCTCATCCTCATCCTCATCCTCGCAAACACAGCATCTCGTACACTGCTCCACAGCCTGCTTCCTCCTCTATGTCCCCGTCCATTTGCGACCAGGAAAACAACAACCTGCTGCATCCCATAGGGAAACAGAGGTGGGGCCATGTTTAGCCAGGAGGCCTGTCGTCTAAAAATAAGAGCCTGGGCTGAGGCCAACAGGGCAGGCACCTACATGACAAAATAACCCTACATCACCGGGCCTCAACAATGGAAGACACGGCTCAGCAACTCACAGGATTAGGATTATATAAAATGAAACTTACTTGCTAGGTTGTTTATTCAAGGGGGCTGAATTTTCTGGAATTGGGAGTCATAGGCTCTATGAATCAACTATGGGGAATAGCAGCTGCAGTCACACATGAATACTGGAAGAAGAATGTGAACCGGCTGAAAAGAGAAAAGATGGAAAACAACACTCCCCTTACTGACCAGCAGAACTGGGGCTGACCCGTAGTATCTAATCTACCCTTGGCTCCATCACCCAGGATGTTCAGACTGTGACACGCAGCCTTCAGGAAAACAACAGGCTGACAGGAACACCACTCCTCTCCTGGGGGGTGTAATCAGACCACTTTGCCCCCTAAAAGTGCTGCGGCTTGCAGGTTGGCCCTGCGCATGTACAATGTGAAGCAGGGGCCGAGCCGAGTTAGAGAGGCTCTCAGAGTGGCACGCTGTTATGAAAGGTGAGCGTGCGCGCTCTGACAGGAAACGCTGGCTCATGTCTCTGAGGCAGCTTCCTGCAGTAAAGGGACACCCTGGAATGCTGCAGTGACCTCTGTGATGCTTCCTGCTCTTGGCAGTGGAAGCTACTGGTTGGACTTGTTAAACCTCGCCATCAGTGGGACGGCGCCCTGATGTCTCACCTGGTAGAGCTGGTTCCCAATGTACCGAGGCGGATTCATTGCTGCGGCGGGTTTGAATTCAACTTGTTGCCCTTTGCTGCATGCCATCCCCCCCCTCTCTCTCCCTTTCCTGTTATCTTCAGCTGTCCTATCCAATAAAAGGCAAAAGGCCCAAAAAGTATATTCAAAAAACAACAAAGGTAAAACCCTTGTGATCAGTTAAGGGTCTGCGTGACTCACAACAACAGACGAGGCCTCCTGCCTCATAGCTTGCTGCCCAGGAAACCAAAATGCTTACACGTGACCTTTCAGGTGCCCACTGAGACCTCTGCATCTGGCTTACTCATCTCTAAAGTCATACACAGATAAGCAGGTATAAATATACAGCAGTTATCTAACAGACTATACATGTCACTTATTCAACAGTAGATAAAACAGAGGGATATGGGCTGGCCGACTTCAAACACCATGTTAGCGTCTCACAACTGCCCACCTCACACTCCTCCACTCACAAAATAACACAGGCAAGTGTGGGCATGCGTGTGTGCCTTTCTTCGTAGGGGACGTTGGACAGAGTCAGAGACGCAGACGTATCGACCCACAGGGAAGAGGATCTGGTCCAAAGACACAGCAGCTGTCTTTCTCTGCCAGGCTGTCTGCGTGTGGATCTGACTGCTTATCAGACACTTTCTCACTGATAGAAGCTTCAGCAGAGCCCCGACCCTTCAGTATAAAACACCATTTCCACTCTCAAACAGATGAGACACAGATGAGGCGTATATAGCACATCTGCCGTTATTACAAATCACATGTCTTTCATTGTGAGTAAGGCTAGCTAGCTGTGTGTTTGTTCTAAATGTTTCAATTGTACAGTATCGTAGCACATGACCTGTCTACTGTGGAAGCAGAGAAAACACTAGCAGAGAGTAAAAACTCCACATGGCTCCCTACAGAGATTAAAACTGTTGCACTGGTGCAGCATACTGAGGAAGCAGGTTACTGTGCGTTTTCCCTGTGTGCGCGTTAAGCAGCCTAGTAGCAGATTAACTCTCGCCGCACTGAGGCAAGGACAGAAAAATACTGCCAGAGCTGCTGAGACCGGTACGAGCAGACTGAGAGTTCAAATCCAATTGGCTCTTGGACAAGTGACGGGGCACGTGGACTGCTGCAAGAGGGTTGATATTTTATCTGTGAGCACGTATAGGGCTGGGACGATATGCTGATCCTCCAGATTCCATTCTATCCTGATACTTGAGTGCCGATTCAATATATATGGAGATTTGAAATGACTAATTAGCAGTATATAATTGAACTTTTTCCATGGTCTAGTGCAAACAAAAATCACAATAGAGACTGTATATCATCATTAAGTCATATTTCCAAAAACAATGCAAATTACATGTCTGCTAGTTTTATTTTAGCAGCAGTCATGTTGGTAGTGTTACTACAATACGATACCGGTCCATGACAGAATTTGGATACAGATTCATTTCCTGGAAGTGTTTTCATACGATGGATTTAAAACGTGAGGGTGCACAGACCTCGGGCTGTCCCTCATTTTGTGCTTTCTCGTGGCCGGATACGATGTCACGTACCAATCATAGATTAGAACAAATGCATTTCACCATCTGCTGGATAAAAGCAATAACTACCTTACGCCTCGTCTAATAAGCACAGACTCAAATGAAGCAATTGAATCACAACACTTAAGTGTATTGATTCCCCCCGCCCCCACCCTTAATACTACTCACACACTCACGTTGATGAAAATATTGTCGCACAGGGTCTGCATTTACATCACACACATACAAGCGATAAAGGATTCGAACCTCCCCCATGTGAGGTTCACTGAAGATATGTGTAGGGGATGGGTTAGAAGATATAAATAAAAAGGCACTGTTCTACAACTGCAGGTCTGGCAAGGCATATTCTAATAACAAAAAGATCAACGTACATATCTGTTAAGAGAATTGATTATAATTATAAATGGACTAAACCAAAAATGTACATTTAGGATGATCAAATATGAATAGACTACTCAGAATAATGCTGTGTCATTTGTCTAAGAAGCTAAGATTGTTGTGTGCCCAGTCAAGACCTGGTGTTTTACCACTTCATATTGATAAAATATTATTTCCAAGATAAAAACAGATGAGAAAAATAGAGGCTTTTAATAAACCTAAGCCTTGTAGGATTTATTTTCTTTCTTTGGCTATTCAGTACAATATATTTGATAATTTTCCATATAATTGTGTTATTTAAAAGAACATAATATTTTAATGGATATTTGAGATGCAGGGTAAATATTTAGTGTAGTTGATTTAGAGTAGGGTCTTTGTGCAACTCAGCAGCAATCATGGAAAATCAGCAGTGAAATATTGGTGTGTCTATGGCAACTAGACTTATATATAACTACTCCATATTTCGTTCAGCAGGTTGAGCAATGTTAAGAAACAACATGAGGGGTCAGGTGGGGTAAACTTGTTTTCAAATTGAGGTTACTGTGACAGCTCATTGTCTGTCTCCTGTCCAAAACACTGAGTTGTAATTTGAGGCTAGTCAGCCGAGGTAACCCAAACAAACAGCTGTCTGTCGGCTTTGTTAGCTAGTTAACACTCCAGCAGCAGGATAAAAAATAAAATAAAAATAGAAAAGATCAACTCCCACTCAGAACACCACAGACATTTACTGTCATGCTGTTCCTGTTAGGAAAACTATATGTTTAGAAACACAAGCAGATGCTAAAAGATGTAACAAAGAGAGGACATTTAGTATGACAAACTGTGTGTGTGTGTGT
>NW_023339651.1:14663044-14677314 GCF_004916995.1 Morone saxatilis
GAGAGAGTGAGTGTGTGAGTGTGTGAGTGCAGCACAAACAACAGAAAGTGTGTTAGAGCAAGGAGGTCTAGCCATTTATTCAAGATATACAGATGGAGAGACAGGGGGAATAACAGACAGCGAGAGCGAGTTTGTGTTCAAAACAGAGCCAACAGAGAGGGGTTGCCATGGGGACGGTTGTTATGAGGAAGCAGTACAGATCTGCTGTTGACGGGACTGGGCTGAGGCAGGGCTGGCTCTGTGGTCGCAGCGGCCCTGGCCCTGTCCACCCTCTCTTCAAATGTGTTTGCTGAGCCCGGCATGAGGAACGCATGGCTGACAAGCAGCGAGCACTCTAAACATGCCTGGCCCAGGCCTGTGGCGAGGCTCCACAAACCTTAAACACTCCTCCGTTTGTGTATGTACGTGTGTGTGTGTGTGTTTGCCCACAAACACAGATGAGCTTGAGTTATTTCCAGTCTGACCAACCACATTCCTCAGAAATATCAAGTGTGTGTATGTGCCAGGCTGAGAAGAGGAGTTTTCTATCCTCTTTGCATACTTGTGCAGAGGGTCCAGTTACGTCTCGTGACCCTAGCTGACCTTCATGTAATGTTTATCTCGGTGCTTCTTCGCCTCACCGCACACTCACATTCTCATTCATCTAAATTCAGTCTCTATGGTAGGCACCGTCCACCTGTCACAGGATTTCAAAGGCATTATATATATATTTTTTTTTTGCATTAAATGAAAAGCGGTCTGCTTGTTTCCATTAACTTGGTTAAAGCTAATAAACGGACTTCCCATTGGCCAATAATGTCAGATTCAGGTAGCGCTGAGCATGTTATTGTCGTCAAATCTTTAAAAATAAACAACAGAAATACACAGAAGCACCAAACTATGTGGGGATTACAGTTTGGATAATGGACATTTTTATATTACTGTCAAGTTTTTATCAATGTATTAAAGTGTCACATTGTCAAACCTACTGTCCAGACTCCATTCATCCCAATTTGCAAAACAAAACTTAGCTGCGAAACCAAACTTCTTTGTCTCCATCATTCCCTCTGCTGTGAACATTAATATGAACCTGTGACATGTCTGTTTTCACTCTTCTCTATCTTTCTCTCACTTCCCACTCCCTGTCTTCCTCTCCTTCTCCCTCCAGTCTGTGGCTTGTTGTGTACAGTTCACACACTCTATGTCAGCTTGGAGCAAACTGTGCTGAGAGATCTGTGAGACGAGAATCGCAGTTAAGCATTCGCCCTGACGTCTCCATCTACGGGCTCACATTCTTACACATTATTATAACATTCGACTTGCTGGTCAGTATAATGTAAACATACATTACCTGGACAAAATGAATGTCAGCAGGGCATACTGCTTTATGGCTGAACCAATACTCTAACTACTGGCAAGATGACACAATCCAAAAACAACAACATTAATATTTAGCCAATTTCTGGATTAGATGCCAGTTCCAAACCTTTTCTGATAAGGAAATGATGAGACTTGTTTTCTGAAACTTGGGTTATTATTCACAGTAACACGTGACTGGTCAGACAGAAAATGTTCCCTCAGCATAGCAATTCGATGAACTTGCAAAAACAACACATGGTGTACAACTGCAAAAACAAGACGAGGTGTCTGCTGCAGTGATGGCTTTGCTGCTGTGGCTGTTTATTGTTTGGTATTTTGTTGAACACCAACGCAATATACAGTGTTGTGTTTATTATTCAGTAATTTGTTGAATCCCAGTGGATAACAGGATGTTGCGCTCTGCCTAAAAAGGGTCACTGGAATCACAGCTCCTCGTTGTGTTGTACATTACAGTGTTCCTCTCCTTGGCTACACAATGACAAGCCGTGTTCTAACCCTTAACTCTGGGAGAATTGGACTCAGTGTTTGTGTTGTCTTCCAGCAGTGTTATTGGAACTGACCTCGCCACACTGGCCAAAGTCAAAAAGACACTTCATCTCAATCCAACTGTTTCCTGCAACTGCCCTACAGTACACGGTACAGGACTACCTACTAGCTGCACAATACTGAAAAAGAACATGGAGTAAATCAATTACCATGAGGTAAAAAATAAAACAATCTGTTGGCTGCACCTCTTTTAACTGCTGTTAAGTGCTGGATGTGTGGGAGAATGCGTCAGGTCTGGACTAGTCTTGGGTACATTCATGTTGCGCGTGTTTGGAGCAGTTTATATGCATTCTGAAACTTCCACTCCTTTGGTTTGGTTTGTTTGGTTTGTTTGGGCATGTGAGAACAATGCCATTCAAACCTGGCAACACTGACAATGCAGGTCCTTGTCCACATCATAACTCTCAATCTGAACAACGGACAGAAAGCAAGCAAGGTTTTATGAGCAAAAGAGGATGAAAGTTGGCCAAACCAAGATTAACAAGATACACGGAGGTCAAACTTCACCTCAGATGACAAAATGTCTCCTGAATATACCAAATTGCTGGCAGAGAGCACAGACCAAGTCCAACGTGCTTTTTTTAAGTTTACAGGAACTTGAATTGGATGTTTTGTCAACATACAAATATGTAACCTCAACAGATGACAGTTTACCACAACTCTATCCAATAAACAAGCAATGTGTGGGTCCATGTTGGACACAGACATCCAAGGCCTGATTTACGTGTAATCTGGCAGTGAAACCCTCAATAAAACACAAACAACGATGCGACAAAATAAACATTTCCATTTATGGATCGTACAAAAGAGCGAACAGCGTAGATGTGGCTGCAGTCTAATTTCAGTGTGCAGTCATTAATGTGAGGCTGATTCTGACTGATGCCCCGAGAGCACTGTGGAAATGAGAGATGTGACTGATTCAAGTCAATAGGAAAAACAGATTAAAAGGGGTGAACAGTGAAAAAGATAGGGGAAACCAACAGAAAGCCCAATGGGAGAATGGGGGGGGGTCGGCCAAAGAAGAGGCAGAGGGAAAGGAGAGAAGGCAGGCTGAACAGACCGTCGCTGCGTTAGCTGTACATGATTCTGCCTGTTAAATGTTTAAATAGGAGTGTGCTGTGCATGTAGCCTACAGTAAAACTGCTTTGTTTTGGAGTTTGTAACCATGACCTACTAACACGTATGCCTGTATGCAAACTAGGAAAATGAGTAGTTAATAATAAGACTGTAACAATACTGTACTTGATACATAATTACAGATTAACTGCATGTGCATTTGTACGCTTGAGAAATCAAAATTAAGATTTGGATGTTAATGCCACTTGAAATTGAATTTGAGATATTCTATTCTATTTAAAAACAAATATATAATAATATCAATGGACATGCAGTATTTGTATTAATGGAAATACCTTGAAAGATAACACTTTGTTACCTGGTGAAAATAAGACCGTAATAACTTGTTCAGTGTGTCAAACCTGTCATAACAAGTTGTGAACACAGCACTGACATATGGTCACCTTTTAAGTTGATATGACAAACAGTTGCTTATTTACACATCCAGCAGTTACAGAACAACATTATAATTCATTTGGGGTTGTGTTTCTATCAGGGCTGTAGTGGTAAAAAAAAAAAAGCGGTTCAGTTGCCTTCACTACTTTCTTGACTTCAGTTGTCCATATACGAGACTAGACCAGACTAGAACAGTGCTTTCCACGAGCGCCAGCTGCCAGCCAAACAGCCGACTGCTCAATTAAGTCCGGCAGGCTACTTTCATTCCCGGAAGAAATGCTGTATGTCCTACTGCTGCAGCTGACTTTTATTTTGAAGTAAGCGGGTCACAGGAAATGCAATGTGTTTGTCAGTTATCTTAAAACTGGCTGCTACTGTTGAACAAAAACAATGTCAACAATCTAGAAAACAATGGAACAAGAAGGAGCAGCCACAATCAGCTGGGAGATGAAGAGTTGTATTTGAACCTCCAACTTCTCGGTGAGGTAATGTTAACCAACTACTTCTATTTTCAAAGTTTACATGCTTTGTGCAGCATAAAATCAGATCACGGCTGCTCACAGAACATTAGAAAAAACGACTATGATGTATTTTGCTGCCTCTAGTATTCTGGGACCTGTAGTATTAACCAGGTGTCAATGCACGATATCGGTGTAACTACATTGTCAAACCTGGTTAATACTTCCTGCCAATCAGGGCTACATTCTGCAATTACATTTCAGAGTTTCTAGTTAAGTATCTGGTTAGCATTAGAGTCTCATTAGAGTGGTTTTAGTGTTTACACTGATACAAGCTAATAAAAATAGCATAAACTTAGTAAGAAAGTGAATATATATAAAATATTAAAGAATAATAGGATTATCAAGTCTAGATAGATTTTGTTTTTTTAGACGACTGTCATTCAATGGGACATGTTGTATAGTTGATACTGTAAGCTGCTCTCAATAAAAGGCGTAAGCTGCTATGGTTTAAGTGGTTTAAGAGTGTCTGTAAGAGAGAGAGTGGAATATGATGCACGCTGCCTGCCAATAAATAAACAGCTGTAAATTCCTAAAACTTTCTCATCTCTTCATTTTAATATGTAATATACAATGTCGTTAACAACAGTTACATAAGGCTACACAATAAATAGAAGGTTTCAAACAGGCCCAGGAAACGGTGATCGGCATAGGTTGATACTGCTTTCAGCTATCGGTGATTGACCTAAAAAAAAAGTGATCGGGGCACAACAGGACATTCCCCTGTTTGCCAACATCCTCCACAAGCAGCCGTTCCTTAACACGTGTAAAACAGACACATAACTAAACCAGACAAGCCACTCTGTCTCTGCGTTTTTATTATCCCATCACATAGCTCCCCAACAAGAACCGGTACTCAGGGTTTTATGGGAGTGGCTGGATGTCAGAACTACATGTTTCTTTCCAAAACTAAATAAAGGAGAATGACAGGTGTTGCTGAACATTTCAAGTGACCACCCCCTCCCCGCTTCATCCACGACCCCTCGCTGCTACGAGCTCACCCAACTTCTAGCAGCTGAGCCCTCGGTGTATGTCAGTGTGAGTTAATACTATACACACACATGGTTGGGTTTGTGCTCACGAGGGACTTGGCTGATCATTAGCCAGGCTGTGCTCTGTGTTCATGGGTATTATGACACTGTATAATACAGGAAGGAGAATGAGACAGAAAAACAAACAAGGTGGGAGCAATGGCAGAAAAAGAAAGCAGCAATTGTCAGAAAATAGGAGAACTGGGACAGAGTGGAGCATATGTTGTATCTGACCAACTGCACACACTGCACTGCTCAAAACAATGGCTAACGGGCTAACAATAGCTGTTCACAGGCTTACTCGTATCTAGAAAAGGGAGTTTGTCCTGTTGGCTGGTAACAGTCTGGCAATAGAAACTACCAGGCCAAAGGTCATCGTGAGGGAAACAAAACATGATTGTGATGCAAACACTCAGCTTCAGCTTGCCAAGAGATATCTTTCTTAAGGCTACACATACACTGTAGATCACATTTAGCTTTTCTTTCACCTCACAGGCAAGCCATAGATCAGCTTTTCTAATCAGTGTCAGTTTCCAGTTTCAATCTCAACCACTATCTCAATTTGATTTGGAAACTCAAATCAATTTTTACAGTGTCGCCTTCATAATATGTAAATGGTGTTATTAATCTGTGACAGCAGCACACAGAAGCTTGACAGAAGCCCAGATGACAACAAAGACAAATGGTCTCCTCAGCTGCTTGTTCCAGGAGAGCCTCTGTTCAAAACGTGTAAGGCAAAATCCAAAGTGCCAGCTCACATAGTTATTTAATAACAATTACAGTTACATCTTAGAAATAAAATGATTCATTGGGAATAGAGCTGAATGTTTGAGCAGTCTCTGTTCTTTTTTGCAACTTCACATAGCAACACTGGTGTGATTTTGCAAGGAGGTATTTTAAATACTTGACTCCCATGGGTGTTTGATCAGGAACTGAAGAGCAGAGCTAACAGAGAGGAGGTTCAAACCAGGCCTGGTGACAAGGCTAAGCAAAGTGACAGCAGAGGAATAGCAGGACGAGGTAGTGTCTGGCTGCAGTGCTACAGCTAACCTGAGACAACCGGCAGGAGAGACACAATGTGACAGCACTCCTTTTATGCAACAGACAAGGGTCCCACGTGCTGCTGGTGTCTCCTCAGCCATAGGCATAACCCCTGTGTGTGAATCTGTGTGTGTGTGTGTGTGTGCTCAGTGTGAAACCCAATCTAACTCCACTGCTCATAAACACATCTGGTCTTAGCAGCCATCCCACATGGATACTCATTCCCAGAGTCCCTTGAGCCAAAGTTCCTGTGTGTGTGTGTGTGTATTTGTGCACACGCCTTAGTGTGTGTGGTTAGGGTTCTGGGAAGTCATGCTCCTGGAAACATGCAGGGCAACATGCTGGAACATGCAAAGCACAACCCAAGCCTCTTCAGATGTGGCTGCTTGGTATGGCTGTATGACACACAGGTACAGACAACCACACACACACACACTCATATCCAGGCACAGATACATGCACACCCACTAACAACATTAACCGATCTGGACATGATTAACTTTGAAATGTGAGACACATTGCTGCATGCACACCCAGGGGATTACAGTGCACACACACACACACACACACTGTGAAATCACACTTAAATACACAAACAACAGGAGAAAATAAAGTAGATTTCAGCTCATTCTTCAATTAATAACCTTCTGGAAGCGACCGCCTTGTTTGTTTTGTGGCAGACAGAAAGCAGCGCTCTGTGTTATATTGTATCTTCTAACAAAATACCTGGCGCTGCCTTGCTATTAGCCTATTTCACCTCAAGTACAAGCCAAACACCCTTCCTCACTTGTTTTCATTGATTTGTCACTGCTATTTAGGAAACAACCCAAATACACTTTATATACTCTAGTCAGCCTTCCTCCGTCTCTTGCTGTGTGATGATAAACTGATAGAGGTTGAGACAGAAAAAGAAATACCAGCAGACAGTCATCCATGTTGTCACATCGTGATTTATGAAGGTAATTATACCTCTGCTCTTCTGCATGGGCACACCGCACACATCAAATCTCAGTAAGATGAGATCTTACATGGACCAGAAAAGTCAGGATTTCTAAAAAATCCTTTTTTAAGCCACACCCGGACACCAAAACCAAATGTTTGTAGTTACCAGAAACATACCAAACCCTCCTCCTTTCTTCTACTGGGTGTTTATATTGCCAGGAAACAGCCTTTAAACAACTTCACGCCCTCTTTTATCACTGCCCTGCAGTGCCCGATACTATCCTGCTACGTCACTGCGCCGGTCAGTTGGCGCTCAACGCTGACCTTCATAAAATCCTTGTTTCATTCGCGTTGTGCGTGAAGCCAGTGGCGAACAACAATTACAGCACAATAAAAAAAGAAGGTGAATATTCAAACCACTGAGCATTTTGTCCATGACTCTGTGGGCTGCAGTATGTAAACCAGGCTGGGTTGTGCTCAGCAGGAGGAAACAGCTGAAATGACTTACTGCTTATATTTAGCTTATAACTCATTTAAATAGTAAGAAAATGAGAAGGCCTAATACACAGAACATGGATAACAGTCTGTACAGTGACACAGGACTTTGTAAGGGAGTGCTAAGAAAGGAAAAAGAAACAGGAGCTTAATCAAGAACTGTTGCTTTGCCTTTACATCAATATAAAAGCCTATCAGAGTGAGACCAGGAGGTAGATCCACTGATATGATTCAAGAGGAAACGGAGAATTTGAAATATGTCTTGAGGAGATTATATTCATTACTCTGACCTACTAAAGACACAGACTGTTCAACACCACGGTTGTGACTTTACTGCGGGGCTGCTACATGAGGACCTCACTGCATACTTTTTAATAGCCATGACTCTGGCAGAAAATGCACACATGTGAAGCAGGCTTTGTGGCTTAGTTAGTTCATTTCCAGGCTTAGTCACATGATGGCGTCACATGTTCCCAGACAGCAGCCGCATCATCCAGCTGGGCTACTTCCTCCTCTGTGGTCACATGAGGGTTCATTCATTCACTTTATTGTGGCTGTATGTGCCCCACATGGAGAGATGTTAATCATGGAAACACTGATAATGGTGTGAAGATACAGTTAAGTGTCAGTGTTTTTCCTTCCAAATTCATAGAGACACATAGTGAGCCACATGAAGACAGACAGGTCATTACACTGTCCAGACCAGATCATTTGAAAACCATGATGACTGAAAAAATATTCCCCAGAGCTGCTAATGCGCACAAGAAAACCTAGTTCAATGGAAATCTTTCTCTTGCACACAATAAACCTTTTAAGAAGGTTTTGCTTCCAAATAACTTGAATGATCTATTATTGTTCTGCATTGAGGTGACAATGTATATGTGGGTGAGCATTTTTGATTTTTTCCAACTGTGTAAATCAAAGAATATCTCAGACTTCACATAATTTATTTTAAAATGCTTCAAAATGAGCTTGGGACATCCCTAGAACATGAATGATAACAAAAAAGGTAGGGATACAAGAATAATGGTTCCCTAATAATTAATAAAGAGGATTAGCATCAAACAGCCAGAAGCAACATAATTACAACTCGGACATCACGCATTCGCAAGTGTGAGCGAACATGCCGGTATGTTGTTCTGAGGAAGGAAGCTGCTTTGAGAATGATGCTAAAAGCAGATGATGAGGACGGGGCATGATTATAAAATTCTCTAACAGGAAACATGAATGAATTCTAGTCTTCTGCATCTGCAAACAGAAAGAGACAGAGCTAGCGAGGGTACAAACTAAACTAAAGAAAGAGACCGGGTGTTTTTAGTTATACCGGCCCCCTCTGCTGTGAAAGGGTCCATTTTGGGCCGGTGTGAGCGTTGCATCCTGCAGGAATGTGTTGCGGTGGCAGTGTTTGTAAAGGCAGGGTGTGTGTAGAAGAGAAAACTGGGAGTAGACTGGGAGGGGTTGGATTGAGCTTAGGGCCTGGTTGTCCACCGTGGAACACAGATGAAAGCTTTGAAAAACACAGAGACAAATGGACTATCTGTTCAAGACCCATCATGTGGCTGCACAGCTCTCACAGACAGACTTTACACACACACACAGGCACACAACAACAAACAGAGACTTAAATGCGTGCCTGTGCAGAGATTGTAACTCTTTTACGTCATATGCCAAAGCACAGGCACTCCCCAGGTCTGGGATTGCTAGCAAGAGGAAATAATAATGACAAGAGCTTTAGCTAAATCCTCCACCATTTACAGCATTATACAAGACTGTACTGGTGAGCAGGCTAACTCCCCTCTCTATTTGATATTTGATACGGGGTATAAACCTCTGACATACAATGCACAAATGATGCATTAACGTGAGTAAACAAAATCAGACTTGACATGGCTCACAACATGAATGCTAGCCTTCTGACTGCTGCGAATCCACACCAGACAAGCTTCATTGAGAGACACAAATGTGTTTCTTAAACAACAGCGCTTTTGTAATCTCTTCCACGATGACAAATTTAGATGGGGAAGTGATTTGACACATCGCATTCAGCCTCACACATTGTTTTGGGGCCTCAAAGACAAAAGCATGAACCAGCCCAGTGAACGGTATCCGTAAACTAACCGACCTACATGACGTCCTAACCTGCTATGCTGCCAAGGACTGCATGTCTACAGGCTATCTGTCGGGGCCACTGGGGCTGGGATGAGGCTTCTAGCCAAAACAGCAATCTCAAGGATGAGTTCAGTTTGTGTTGTAACACAAAACACTGACGCAACAGCATGTGCTACAGAAATGTAACTTAATGTTGTTCGTGCTTACTCTAAACTGAAGAGAGACAGTGAGAGAGACATAGAGTTAAGAGTGAAAGCGAGAGCAAAGTGGATTAGATTTGTATACCTACGAACACTGTGGCCTGATAAGCTGCAGGAAGGTTGGACACGCTGCCCTACTGTAGTACCGCTGTGACTCACACACACACACACTCTCTCTCTGCATACACAGAAAAGAAAGAAAAACTTTTCCCCTGAGACATTCACGCGCCCCGCGAACATGCTCCAAAGAAGAAGAAGAAGCGGAAGCCGCGAGACGCAGCAGAGTCTCCGGTTGAACGGAGGCTGCACCGACAGCAGCGACCTTCCCGGGAGCCGGTAAACAAACCGGGGGTCGCACGGTGCAGCCGGGCCTCCACACACACAGCCCCGGTGGAACCGGAGAGCTCCGTTACGCAGCGGCCGCCTGTGCGTCCATTCAAACGGACCAACTTCCCCCAGCTGGAGCCCGGACAGCCTCCACAGGCAGGTAGTCCTGAGCCGCAGCTGCTCCTTATCGCTCTGTTAACCAAACCACCGGACACTGTCTCCACACCGGGACCGGGGCCGGGACCGGGGCGGCATTCATTCGCTTTACGCGTCCTGATAGATGGAAGAAAGAACCGTGCAGCAGCGGGAGCCGCGCGCGTAAACTGCCCCAAAAAGATGCCCAAACATTGCGCGTCGGACCCCGGAGCCCCGGAGAGAACCGGGTCCGCTTGTATAAACAAAGAACCCGCGCAGACTGCTCCTCTCCGGACAATGAGACACGGACTGTGAACGCAGTCTATTTCCATGATGCGGTGCCGAACCCCCCCGCTCCGTTTCTACCTCACATTCAGAGTTTACACACCAACACCGGCTCTCTCTCTCTCTGGACCTGGACCTGGACCTTCACAGTCCGGATGAGCGCGAAGCGACGACGAAACGGGCTTTAAAAAAAATCTAGGTTAGAGTCTGGAAACGGTCCGTTGTGCTGGAGGGGGGGGGTCCGCGGGAAGCTGAGAGGGGGCTTACCTTGGCAGAGATATCCGAGCCGGAGTCAACTTGTGTGTCTGCCATTGTTTCAGGTGGATAAAATAAAGGACGGCTGAACAGAAAGGTAGAGTAAAGTAAATCCGCTGCTCGGTGGATCGATCTCTTTATATTGTGCCAGTGGCCGACGCTGCCGACGGCCGCGGCTTTAATATAGGCTGGGGGGGCGGGGCCCGGGGGACCCTCGGCGGCGCTGATTTGTGGCTAGCGCTCCAACAGAGGTGTTCTCCCGCGCGCGTTGGGAGTGGAACAATGGTAAATTACTAAACCCAGAGGCCCCGCCCCCTCCCAGAGACACGCCCCTCCCGCCCGCGCCCGGAGGCCACGCCCCCCTCCAGTCCGCCGCCTGCTGCTCTTTCTCCAACAAAAACAAAAGCAGAGCCGATAAAAGCCGATGAAACCCCGAGGTGATGCCGACACCTGGGACACCGGGACACCGGGAACTATCAAGTTTACATCCGAAATACAACACAAATACACCGAGCGGACCCCCCCGCACCCGCTCAGGTTGATGTCTACACTTTGATTGATTGATGTTCGTGGTGCTCGAGTCACTACAAAGCCGTTTTCCCCGCCCACCCGACGCGACAGGGGAATAAGAGTGTGTGTTATCTTTGAGGGGGGGCAAAATTGTCGAACGCAAACCGCAGTGTTAGTCGGTTAACGGTCGCTAACGAACCTCGCTTGCCCGCCATCTCCAGCAAGAGTATCGATCACATTAAAACACTCACAACGATGTAAATGCGCAGCGGCCGCTCATCCTTACATCGCCCCCGCGGCCAACCGCCCTCCTTTCTTCCTCCCTTCACCCGGCGTCCATCGTTTTATTGAAACTCCCTCACCTCATCAGTGGATGTGCGCAACTTGTACGCTATAATTTATTTATTTATTTACCATAACGTCCCCACCACCCTCTCTCTTCTCCCTCTTCTCTCTTGTTTTATCACCCCCCCTCCCAAAGGTCGACGCTGTGCCAGAGGGACTTAGCATGGTAATAAGTGTCTGTGCAAAGATGAAGCGGGTATCAAGTGGCCTCATTTCCTCCATCCCTCCATTGTTAGAGAGGAGGAGGAGGAGGAGGGGGGGGGGGTGAAAGCAGTGCGACACAACAACATGCGATGAGAAGGTGCGGATATTTAGATGTGCTCATTCTCATGAAGGTATATTTTTAATGTCTTACCGAGGTTTGAACTTAGAACTCATGAGGACAAAGCGGCAGAGAGAGAGAGAGACAGCCGCCATTGGTCGCTGTGGTGGGGGGGATGGGAGCGCTGTGCTCCGGTAACGTCCACATTCTGCCCCGCTGACGCACTCGGCCTCTGATTGGTCTGTTAAGTGGAGTAAACACAGCTTTGGCGCAGGGAGAGCGCTGATTGGCTGCCGCGGACGTCCGTCAGTTCAAACCGGGGGCTGTGTCGGCGCGCTGCAAACCGCGGATCCGGATCGGTGGATCGGTGATCGTGGATCGGTGCAGCATCAGTTTCACTTCAGGCTTTTTTTTTTTTTTACATGTTTCAACCTTCACTGGTTTGTTTTTTTTTTCCCGCCATGATATCCGTGAGAGCTGCTGTGTAACCGCCCGCGTTCATGTTTCATAAAATATTTAGAGTGTGGATGAGAGCGAGGAGGCAGCGAGCCCTCAGAGCACTGCTGTTTGTTACATTTACTGTTTGTTTGTTTGTTTGTTTAGTTGAGACGTTGGTTCCGAACAGGCTCCGCCCCTTTGTGGGACCCCGGACCTGAACCTTTTGCCGCTCTGTCTGCGATCTTATTAGATGTGACGTAGCTCCCTCGCAGAAAGAGAAAACGGACAATCGGGACAACGAGACGCTAATAATCAATCAATTACATTAATAATTCATATTAATAATTCATTTTATTCTGTTATTTGTAAACAATACCACATCGCCATAGCAACAAGTCATTGTTTTTGCTGTCCTAAGAACTGCACGGTTTCTATTTCTATATTGGGGCCCCGGCTATAAGCTAATGCTATATTGGGGCCCCGGCACAGAAAAGTTTGGGACCCGTTGGTTTATTGAACGTCTCAGGACTGTTTGCAGAGAAACATCGGTCAGTGCAACATGTTTTATTTTCTATTTCACAAAAATAAAATCTGTAGAAACTGAAAAAGGATGTTTTTCTTTCCCATTCTGAGATGTGATCATATTTATAGTCCTATAATTAAAGCTTATCTTACCTTTAAATGACACTTCCTTCTGCTGCAACCAATATCTACCACATCTGTATACAAACACTGTATATAGTTTACATATTACTCTTAGTTATATTATATATTATATTATACTTTATTTTATTATATTATATTTTATTTTATTATTTTATTTTATTTAGATTATTTTATTTAATTTTATTATAATCAGACATTAGTACCAAATGTAGGATTGTCAGTGTTTTCTTTAGCCCATAAAATGTAATTTTTCAACTCTTTTGATGAAACGATGCATTTATAAATATATATAAATATATTTATATATATTTATATATATATAAATATAAATATATTTATAGGTGAACCCTTCAGAGGTTTCTCTCGTGTACGCAGTCAGTAAACAGGAAGTAAAGCCAACAGAGGAGCAGCAGGTTCAGTTCACAGAATAAAATGTCTGCTGTTCCTCCAGCGATGACCTCCAACCTGACCTCAGTGTGAAACTCAATATACACAATAAAAGCATCCGACAGCCCCACACTGTAAACACACAACGCATCCTCATATACACAGCAGGTCCTGGTTTACACCAGAAGAACCTGGTACCAGAGGGTCCAGGTCCTGCAGTACGGCGGCCCGACTCTGGTCCAGGACGCCGTCCAATAAATAAAACCTATAAAATATAAAAGAATGAGAGTGAATCCATCCAACTCCGGGTACAGACACAACCACAGACACAAACCTATCAGCCTTAAATATCCCGGCAAGGCTGTATCACCAGCTGCCCCGGGGCCCCAGACCCAGAGGGGGCCCCCCCAAAGTCCCAGGTTCAGTGTGTGTCAGTTGGTTGTACATAATTTGATTAACTGCACATTTGTTTAGGAATTTGCACCATTGAAGTACAATATCGACTGAGACAGGTCCTGGATCACTACTTAATCCTGTGGCCCTGTCCTGTAGAGGGGCCCCGTGTCGATGCATAGCTTTAAGACCGCAGTTATTTCAGTTATAATTGAGGCCAAACAACACAATTTCTGCTCTGGGGGCCCCTTAACAGGTTAATCTGTCCATGCTGGGCGGCAAGTGCCAGAACTCCTCTGAGCGTGCCGACGTTCAGCCGGCGCTCTGTAGGCCCAGTTATTGACTTTATGTTGTTATAGTGTAATATATTAGAATAAACCTAAATATTCTTCATTTATTATATTTAACCCCAACATTTAATCTATAATCTATAATCAATAAACAGTGTATAAACTCTATTTACACTATACACCTGTGTGTGTGTGTGTGTGTGCGTGTGTTTATGTGTGTGTGT
>NW_023339651.1:14677414-14679602 GCF_004916995.1 Morone saxatilis
ACATTACTCTCAAGCTACAGTTTTTCAATATTTGATATATAAAATATAAAATATGTGTGATATATATGTTTTGGATGTTATAATCGACCCCCCGTTCCCTTGTCACTCTATAAACTTTATTAAAGAAGATAAAATATATATTTTATTATTATGTGTGATTTGCACAAGAATTATCACATTATGTAACTGCATTAGAATCCCAGTAGGTTTGCTCTCTAACAATGGGACTAAAAGGATCTATTGTTAATATATAATTTATATTACAATATATATTTATGTTATAATATGTATGTTATAATTATATTATTATAATATGTTTATTATATTAAATTATAATATAAATATGTTATTTATATTAATATTATATTATATATATATATAATAAATTATATATAGTAAATTATATTATCAGATTAAGTATATTAATATGTTGTATTTTTTATTCTGGAGTTCTGATTATAAAGCTGGTGGGTTGCAGGGGCGGATCTAGAGGGGTGGGAATCGGGTGGCAGCTGCCCCTAAAACCTACCTGGTGTCAAATTAAACACATTAGTTAATTAAACAAAAATTTGTGTTAATAATGGATATATCAAATAACACAATGCCTTTAGAAAGTTCTTTTCAATGATTTCTATAGTAATTATTAAATTATATTATTATAATAAATATAATACTTGTGATTAAATAAAAAATTTCTTGCCATTAATATTTATCTTGTGTGATTAAGAATCCTATTTAATTTAACTGCATTTAAAACATAGAATCAGTCATTAGTGTAGTATATATAATATATATATATATGTATTAAAGATCATTCTCAGTGAAGTAAAAACCAAAGATCTGACATTTCAAAATATTTATATTTCTTATTTTTATTTGTTGAAATAAACAAAGTAATTCTTTGTAGTCAATAATACAATAATAATAATAATATAACTTTGTTTTAAGGGTTCAGACGTGTAAATAATTATAAATAATGTGATTTAAACTCCACCTGCTGCTCACACACTGATCAATAATAATGATCAATAAATATAATATATCATAACAAACCCCTGAGAGAGCTCTGAGCTCATAGTATGAGGTAGTTTTATTACATTTATTCAATCACACATTTTAAATACTTAAATAAAATAAAAAATATACTTAGTTTAAATATTCCATTAATGACGACATCAGCTGAACGCAGGACTTTAACTTGTAATGGAGTACTTTTACTCTGCTGTACGGGTACTTGTACTGGAGTACTACAGTTAAAGGTTAACAGGCGTCTAATGAACCCGCTGGTGGAAGTTTATTGATGCAGAGTTTATCTCCGAGCTCACTCAGCGAGGTTGGATACGTTCAGGGTTATAAAGCGGTCGCAGTATAATAAAGTGTTTTTACACTCTGACTAATGTTAGCTCTCTCTGAGCGGAGGGAACTACAAATATGTCGCGTTGCAGAGTCGTGAGGTTCGTTTCTATTGCAACATTATGGGATGGTAATGATTCTTCCAGGTATTAGGAAGGGCCTCAGGTGTTACCATGGAAACAGAGTAATGGCTTGTAAGAAACTTTATATTTTGCATGAATAAATGAACGATCTTTGGCACGTGACCACGGTACGAGCGGTGGAACGTCGTTCATTAATTGTTGCTAACGGACGCCTGTTTGGGTAAATGAAGCTTCCTGTTAGAAACCCTGAGGAACTCCTGGAAATGGAAACGTAGAAATACGGTGTCGCTCATTTAAAGTCAACAGTTCGGTTACTGCAGTGTTTCCAGGCCACTTTATCCTTCACAGGTTTTTAGGCTGCAACAATCCCAAATAAAGCCTGTGAGATCCAGAACCTCCACCGGGTCGGATTCAGTCACATTCCCCTTGAAATCAATGAAACCAGGCTGTAGAGACACTACCACGTTTTTCACAAGGGGGCGCCAGAATCAACCCACAATAAAGGCTCCCTGTGGGGGTTGAATGTATAATCTGAGCAGCTCCTTGTAGTCGTGTAGGTCCACACAGTTTGGATCCAGAGCGCTGGCTGAGCTGTTCACAGTCTGCAGCCCGCCGTCGGGATCCGGGACAAACATGACGGAGCCTGAACGAGCGCGGGAGGATCTGATCTGTGTTCAGTCATGTTGCCGCAGCCTGCAGGGGAAGTGCAACACACAGGAATGTTAGAAACACTTCATCACACACACACACAC
>NW_023339651.1:14679642-14681275 GCF_004916995.1 Morone saxatilis
ACAGACAGATAGGAAGAAAGTGTGTCACAGTGTTACAGGTGAGTCTGCTGCTGCTCACAGTGGAAACCAGGAGAAGAGAAATCTGCTCTTTATGTGGATTTCAGGAACATCTTCAAAGTTTTCACTCTTTTATATTTCAGCATTTTTATGTGAGTTCAGCAAACTTAGTATTTAAATATTTATCTTTTTATTTTTGTTATTTATCATAAAATTAAACAACATTTATATTTATATTATATATATATTCTTTTGTTGTTAAAATAGCTTTCTTTAAAATATATATTTTCTCAAGTATTTATTTTTAGCAATAATATAATTTTTATATATTATAGTATTTGTTTGTATTATTCTTTGTTTGTTGGGTTTTTATTTTTTCTAAAAATCAAACAATATTTAAAAAAAATATTTTCCATAATTTAAAATACGTATATAAATATTTGTTTTTAATGTATTTATTTTATTTATTATATATTGTATTATTCAAAATGTTTTTAAAACGTAGATTTATTTTTTTTTAGAAACATTATTTAGTGTATATTTTTCCTGATATTTTTAGTTAGATTTAAATTTTAAAACCTTATTAATATTTAAATATTTCATCTTATTATCTAAACAACAAATATTTTACTGATTATTATTTTTTGTATTCTTATCAGACATATTAGACATTGATCCAAACTCTAATTAGTTTTATAATTTCTGGCATGTTCAGAACAGCAGTAAAACCAGCAGGTCTAACTGGTCCCAGTTCAGTATTAAAGTTCAGCTTTAATAATCCTGATCTTGGGCTCAACGTTATGTTTCCCTTCAGTAAAAACAATAAATCCCTTTAAGTGCAGGAGAACAATTATTGTACGTAGAAATCAGAACCTGAATTGGACCAATAAAAGGTGTCAGTCGCCTAATTGAGCTCAACCTTTACAACAACACCTCTGGTGTTCTTTATCTCACTTATGTGTTTACCTGGACAATCTCTGATTGGCTCTATCCTTCCAACCAAACCAATGGAGGCAATGGACAGCAGCCACTCAGAGGCAGAGCGGACACTGATAGAAAGTCATTGAGAGATGCAGAATAAAAGGTGCCTCCTGCTGCTGCATCGTGCTCAGGATCATCGTACACTAACTAACTCTCTGCTGAACGTTGGACAGTGTTTGACCCTCACTGTCTCTGTGGAGAACATTCAGAGATGAGTCCTGACACGACACCAGATCAGCACCGCGGGCGGAAAACACCAAGTCTGACCTGCGTGTAACAACATGGCCGCTGGGAGAAGGGGAGAAAGGGGGGGGGCTGAGGGGCGAGGGGGCTTGCAGCCCACCTAGAAATCGGCCATCATATCTAGTTATTAATTGTTATTTATAAATGTTAAGGATGGATTCTCTTGCTTTACTATATAAGAGGATGAACAAGGTTTTATCTTTATTTTATTAGTTTTCTCCAGTAACATTCTACAGAATCTTACTTAATACATTAAGGCTAAGATTCAGATTAATGCAATAACCATAAATGTCACACCATTTAGTTTAAGTAACAGTGTCAGCTCGTGTGATTGGCTGCTCAGAACTGAGCCAATAGATGTACAGCCAATCCAGCGCCTCTAATTCGACCTCACTGTACAACGTTTAAAGGT
>NW_023339651.1:14681375-14683878 GCF_004916995.1 Morone saxatilis
CTCTCTCTCTCTCCCTCTCTCCGTGTGGCTGCTGCAGCTGCATGCCTGCCTGTGTGTTTATTTCTGGAAGCTCACAACATGGCCGACATGTGCTTTGTTATTGTTAGTACAACATCGTCCCTCTTGGCCTATAAGGGCTCTTTATCGCCCCCCCCTCCAAAACAAGATAGCAAACTTGCATGAAATGAGGGTTAGTATAATTACATAAACAAAACAATGAATAGTGTATAAAGAACATGGTCACCACCACCCTCCTCCTCCTCGCACTCACCATTTGATGATGATGGCCATATGGAATATTTGTTTCTTGAAAAAAGGCACTGAGGGCGGTCTACAATGAAAACACACAGAAAATGAATGGCATTTATGTGATACTGTTTCATCTTTCAGATAAGGTGACTATAAATAGCCACAGGGGCAAAGAATTCGCCCAAACGTCGCCTATTTTCTGTGTTTATACAAATGAAAGCCAAACAATACAAAGAGCTTGCGGCGAAGGAAAATGTACAAGCTAAATCTGTATCGGGTTCACCGCAGACTAAACAATTAAAACTACTCTTTAGTAGGCCAGTCGATACAACACGGCGGTCATCTTTATTGCGTAACAGCACCCGCTGGCCTCGCCTGTACACTGCTGTCATGTGTCGGATTATAGTATTTAATCTAGAGTAAAGTCTAATTGGATATGCTAGCTGTACGCTTCGCCCTGCCGTGTTCCCCTGTATCCCCCTACAGGTTTAGTCTGGCCGAAAGCGCAGATATATCCACTTTAAATACGGCAAAAAGTTCTGGTTTGAAAGTGGGCCGACTAATTGGTTCACCTAAAACGGACAGATAGCCAACACTGGCGCTTTGTTTTTGTGTTGAATTTCGAGAGCAAAAGAGGGGAAAAGTGGCGAGAGGCAGACGGACGAGCTCCAGCCCAAACTAGCGGTCACACATAAACATTAGCCGTGCTGCTAATGTTACAGCCCGCCGACTACAACGCTGGAGCCTTATCGTTTTTCCTATTTCTCCTTTTACCTCGAACTGCCAATGTGCCGCTTGCAAAAGCTGCTTCGCCTGGTCTGCCGCACAACCCGCCGTCAGGACGAACTGGTTAATCATGACTTGATGTTTGAGTTCATCCATTTTCGACGAAGCCCGTGTCCTACTCGCGGCGACTGGCTCTGAAACAGACTTTCGACCGTTTTCCTTTCTTTCTTCACTCTAGTTGTATTCCGTTTCTCTGCCTCAGTCGTCCACCATTACAGCCGGTTGAGCAAACACAAATATTTACTGTAGGAGCGGTAGTGGAGAAGGAGCATTGGGTGACTGACAGCAAGAGGCGGCCAATCAAATGAGAGCATCACCAGTGGGATTTGTATGCCGCAAGCGGAGGGTCTCCTATCGGCGTGTCTTTAAGCGCCTGATACGGCACTGTTTCTACACCTAAACACACGTTAAACGACGGTAGTTCGTCACAGCAAGTTCACTTTAAACCGTGGCACGTATGTGGCGTTGAAATCACCGCAGAGGAGGTAAATCCCCACTCGAGTAATCTCAGAAAGGGTTTGTTTTGGACTACAACTCCCGTGAGCCCTCGCTTTGTTTGTAAAGCTCGAGGAGGCAGACGTTTGTGAATGACGGCCGCTCTCGTCCAATTCCCAGGCGCGCTGTGTCACTATCTTGCCAAATATGGTAATCAAATCCACCATCGCCAATTACATCGCTCGGAGTTAAATTAGGGACAGCCGACAGTCATGGGTGCATATTCAGGAGCGTCGTGTCTGCTCTGCGCACTTCTTCATAAACCACTTCCTACTCAGTGTGTGTGTATATCTCATCAGTGCTGCAGTTTATCTGCACACTGGACTGCGGCGGTACTGCACCCCCACTTCTCCTTTGTTGTGATAACAGAGCGAGCGTGGCGTTTTTTTATCTACGGGTTGCTGGGCAAAACGTAGGCTTGCTCAAGGACACTATAGCAGGTCACACTTTAGCTCAAACAGGGCTGATAAAGAAGAGGAGTGGTACTTTTAAGCATCCAGTTGGCCATGAAGATGCATATTAACAACTCCATTAGCCTGCAAGTGTAAATTAGTGAAACTAATGAGCATATAATAAATAATCATTAGACAAAATAGGGACATTTATTATTTTGAATGGCAAGTCAGCAGCCTATATGATAAAAAAAAGACCTGCGAGACAATGAATGAATACAATACAATGGAGTTACACTGGATTTATGTAATTCCTCAAATACTCCCTATTAGCTTATTACATCTGAGGACTAATGTACCATTCCAAGCCAAACAATAAATCCCCTGCTTTTATATTCACAAGTAGGCTCCTGATGTGGAAGGACTTGGGTCGGGAAAGGAAATATCTAAAGCAGCAGTTTTAGTGCAGGCTGTGTGTAAAACGAGCCCTTTGATATCAACACACAGCGCTCGGAATTGTGGGTAACTGTAAACTGTAAACATTCTTTTATCAATGGCATTTTTATAGCTGTGTGTGTGTG
>NW_023339651.1:14683957-14684259 GCF_004916995.1 Morone saxatilis
AGGAAAGACTGAGAATACTGACCCCTGCTGGTGAGAGGAAGCACCCCGATGGACAACATTTACTGTAACACTGGGTGAAGTTGAGGTCATTGACATCCATGGTAATAAAATTGTGCTTTTACATTGCACAAAAACACAGAGGTTTCCCAGTACGTATTTATATTATAGTGTGACCTTTGATGTGCTAACCCTGGTTAGCAACCTACCTTTACAGCTGCCTTGGTGTCATTTATGAGCCGTTGCCATTACTTAACTTCAACCAGGAACTCCCTTAAAAAGACCCTTCAAACCAGATCAAACTG
>NW_023339651.1:14684359-14685196 GCF_004916995.1 Morone saxatilis
GAAAAGACTCAACAACACCACACATTTAACTTTTAAGGGTTACTCGACCTCTGTACAACTATTGTAAGATTTTCACTGTTCACCAGTTTGAACAACATTCAGGGTCACATTCAGCTCCGTTCAAAGTTTTAAAAGGAAACAAACCGGATATAATTGTGTATTTTTCCGAGGCTCAAGTGGGAGAGGATGCTCCTGGTCTAATATTTGACTTGCAAAAGTGTGATGCAGAAACTTGAAGTCACTAGTGCACAAACACTGAGATTGGACCTCACAGTGAAGTAGGAGACATCTTGTGTCCAGCAGGAAAACTTTAGAACAACCATTTGCATATTCATTGGCTGAGGAAGGAATGCAACTAACTATTTCATTCACTGGATACAGTGTCTTTCTGTTTGTACCCTCCTCCACTTATATCCATACCATAGGCCTTGTCATGGCCTCAGTACCCTGAGCACCAAAAACACTTGAGAGGACACCACTACACCAAGCATCTGATTGTGGATTTATGACCTTATAATCACCTGGTCATGTGGTGTTCAGTGGTCTGTGCTGTCTATACATGGGGAATACAAAGGCTGCCACTCTTTAAAGATCCCCTCCAGGCATGTATTAATCAAATAGTTTGCATAAAACAATAATGTGTTAATAATTTTTTTCCCCACAGAAAAGAAGAATTTCCACATGTTTCTACATCACACTTGAATAAGTTGCATACTGGATCAGGACTGACTTCTAAATTATTTGTGATATCACTAATAGACACCCATTGACACTTTCCAATTTCAGCAAATGAATGTGAAATATTATATATATTATATAGTTATATATATATTTATA
>NW_023339651.1:14685262-14687627 GCF_004916995.1 Morone saxatilis
TCTGATTCTGATTCTGAAAACATCCTACTAGTGTCTGAATGCACATACATCATTCTGCACAGTGAAGATCAAACATCCAACTATATGAACAAGAAGAAAAACATATATTAGAGTGGAGGTGGGCTTGAAAGAAAGCATAGAACTGGTATAAATCAAACATTGCATACTGAGACAGTCACGGCCACTGAACAACTAGGGAGAAAGGCTCTATAGAAGTATTTTACAAGAGCTGCGGCTCCCATTAACAATGGGTCTTGGAAAGCCTGAGGATATGTCATACAGCATGCAGTGCCAGCCATCTCTCGTCCTCCCAAAACAGAGTTTGTCAACACATCTGCTGAGGTTCAAGATTTGGAGTGTGGAAGCTGACAAGTGCTGGCATTCATTGTAGGGCACTGAGGATGGATGAGTGGCAAAAATCGATGCTGCAACATTTGAAGAACCTGGATACGCCAGGCCAGCTGTTGCTGTTGCTTGATTTTTAAAATGTCTCCAGGTTTGTTCAGGTTCTTGACAAAGGGCTTGCTGGTGAGACGGGCAAATGTTTGGACAGCTGTTCTTATTGTTGCAGAGCTGTCCCACAGCAGGAACTAAGCACACATACAATAAGGCTACAGTAGATCTAATGGTCTGAAAGACGGTGCTGAGGAGCACTGTTACACAGGTATGTATTTCTTGTTAATAGCACTGTTAACCATTTGAGGGGTTTTAATTAAGTTCCTGAAATAAATTCTGTTGGCTACCAAACTGTGAAGCTCACAACTAAATTTGTTTTGGTGGGAAAGAGGACCCACTGACAAGATACTTAGATGCTAGACATTGGTCACCAAACTAACTTAATTAGAGGTCTTGAATACTCCTCCTGGGTTAAGGTTGTTTATGCCACATTTTGTTTGATCTTTGCTTCAAAACGCTAACATTTAGCAGATTAAATTTTGACACCGTAGATTAAAACAGCCAAATTATATCCAAAAGAATAGTTCAACGCTTATACAAACAACAAAATATACTACAAAGCACAGGGAACAGGGGGAAGAAGCTATATCTGTTTCAAACTCTGCACAGACATCATTCTGTACAGTGAAGCTCAAACATCCAACCGTAGGAACAAGAAGAAACACATATTTATGAGTGGAAGTGTGCTTTTACCTTCCTATAATCCTGTGCCATTGCTTTTGATTACACGTTCACAAGATGTGTTTTGCCTAACGAGTAATGCCTAATTAAACACATAAAATCCTATTGTTGTGAAAGTCCTCCCACCTTATAAGCCCACACATCCTCTCTCATATTCATAAACAACATGTCTTTACATATAATATACACTCCAGGGATACATAGACTATCAAGGGTTGACTGCAATGGTTGCATTTTAATGAAACTAATCAAACTGTTGGTTTATCATTTGCACATACATTGCCCATGGCACTGTCAGGAGCCTGGTGCACCCTTTATATAAAAAGCAGTATGCTGAAAAGTCTGGTTCTCATATGAAATGCGGTCTGATTTGCTTGAGTGCATCCCTACATAGAGCAATCAGTGCTTTCTGCAGGTTGTAGGACGTCTTTCTGACCTCCTGTTATGCCAACAGACTGTATAAAACTGCATGACTTTGTGGTTTGGCATTCTGGTGTAGCTGCAATGCAGAATTAATCCACCGAGCGGCAGCATTTCCTCAATATTCACATTGCCTCTGCCATACACTTCTACACAAAGAATTAATGTTGACCTATCTGTTCTACACGAACAAATGGATGCACATTGACTGTGAATGACTTTTACTCTTTTTTCTTCTCTTTAAAATCAAGATAAAGCCTATTGATAGGGCCACATGAACATTTATATTATAATATCTGCTTTATTTAATCCCTCTCTTTTATTATATCTTTGATTGATCTGCACTTTACAATTTGCACTCTGCACTGATCTGATTTGGGTTTTAACATTGCCACTGGATCATAAAAGACAATGGACACTGCAATGTGAATCCTCAAGTATACATTTACAGATATTTAGTTTTTGTACTTTTGAAAAGGAATTTGGCTGAAACCTACTGAAAGGTACATTGTCCACAGTGAAAAGGCTTGGTAAATACAGGCTTATCGGTTAAAGTGTGCTGCTTTCCTTGCAGGTGCAAAAGTGTGCAACAAGCGGGACCTGTGGCGCGTCTTTTTCAGCGCCAGCGGGGAGTGGAGAGGGGACGGGGGGGCGTGACGCGCGCCACAGAGGTCACATTTCAGCCTGCTTCGCGGATGAAGACAAAGATTAAAGGCAGAGAAACGACAAACTGTTCTTACTGCAGTGAACCTGTAGTGCACTCATTCCAGTCCACATCCATTTTAGTGCCCAGTGTGTGTGTGTGTGT
>NW_023339651.1:14687652-14689241 GCF_004916995.1 Morone saxatilis
AGAGAGAGAGAGAGAGAGTTGAAGTGAAACCTGGAAAAGCAAGGATAATCAGCCAATCAGGAACCCCCTCGGGCGTTTAAAGGGATGGTGGGCAGTCTCTCGGGCTTTATGAGCGACTTATTTTGCATCCTCCACACATTCTCACGTCTTGACCTCCCACAGACACGTCAAACAGAGACTAGCGTTTGGATGAATAACAGCCTGGTTCGCCTGGGTCGGCATGGATCTGTTCTGAGCGGCGTTTTTCTCCCCCTTTCCTCCATATGAGCTGCTGCTGGATGCTCCTCGCCCTCCCCCCGCCGCACTTGTTGCGCAGAGACTAGATGCGCCGCTGAGTCCTTGGAGAGGAGAGGCAGGGACGGACTGCAACAGGTGCACACAGAGAATCTCCCCCTGAAAGACTGCACTGGAGGTAGGGAAATTACGCATCATTTGGCAGTTTGTGGGATTCATATATTGCTTGTTTGGGATATTTTGACCAAACAATATTTACCTGTGGTGATTTATTTTTTTTAACTAACTGTGTTTTTCTTTTACTTTTTTTTTCTTTGACCTCAAGATAAAACAAAACTTTAAATGCCGATCTGAGGATCTTTTGGCCATCCTCAGCCTTCACCGCGCGCACACAGCCAGGATGCCGGTTCTGACGAGCCCCGACATCGCCAACAAGTTTAAGGAGAAATGGCTGGCGGTTTACCCGGAGGATCAGGTCACCGGGTCCGACTCTGTCCCCCTGGACGACAGCCTCACCAGCCTCCACTGGCTCCAGAATTTCTCCATCCTCAACGCGGACCCGGAGCGACCCAACGGTGCTGGACCGGGATGCCCGTCCTCCCAGCAGCACCTCTATCTCAAGCGTCTCGGCTTTCCTAGAGGTGGCACCGACTCTCCGTCCAGTCCGCCTGCCGGGGACACCGCCGCCACCGGGATGCCTCCGTACCTCGGGAGCCCCGTTACGTCCGGCAGCGACTCCACCGCGGCACCGTGCTTCGCCAGTTGCGCGCATCCAGGGAGCGGCTACCCGCAGATCCCCATCCAGGCCAGCCCGCCTGTGGAGGTCGACTACAAAACCAACCCCAAAGTCAAACCGCCCTACTCCTACGCTTCTCTCATCTGCATGGCCATGCAGGCCAGCAAACAGCCCAAAGTGACTCTGTCCACCATCTATAACTGGATAACGGAGAATTTCTGCTACTACAGACACGCGGAGCCCAGCTGGCAGGTAACCGAGACTCTAACTCTCCTTCTATTATTGATGAGTCAGATAAATGGCGAGGTGAGGGAGAGAAGGGTGAGCAATTGATCCCAGTGTCACCATCAGACACCACATCTTTATGCTACAGGGCATCAGTCTTTCTTTCAACAATAATCATCAGACACATCTGAAAACCTCCAGCATGCACACAGGATCAGGGTCTAATTTCAGCCTTTTAACATTTCCATGACAAGTGTTTTTTAATGCAAGTGTCTCAGAAATGTCCATCTTCCTAGAGAGTGCTCACTCATATAGGGTTTTTGTCTGAGGGGAACGATGATGGGGTGAAGAAAGGACTCTAATGTGTGTGTGTAGGTGTGTGTTTGTTTGTGTG
>NW_023339651.1:14689341-14703181 GCF_004916995.1 Morone saxatilis
GTGTGTGTGTGTGTGTTAATGAGGGCTCCTGAGAGAGATGGCAGCTAAGCACAGCTGATCATGTTTGAAATGCACAGAGCTGCCTGCTACTAGAAAGCCTCATTAGGTACATTTGCTTTCCTATACAAACAACAACAATGCCCCCCCCCTCTCCTTCTCCTCCTCCTTCTCTCTTCTCTTCTCCCTTACAAAGACAAACTGGCACATTCAGTTTTTGCATGACTAACTCAAATTTGCTCAATGCCAATGGGATCCTGTTAATTATCCTTTTTTTTTGTGTGTCTTTTGTTACAGAACTCGATTCGTCACAACCTGTCCCTCAACAAGTGTTTCAAGAAGGTCCCCAGACAGAAAGACGAGCCAGGGAAGGGGGGCTTTTGGCAAATTGATCCACAGTATGCTGACATGTTCGTCAATGGCATCTTTAAACGCAGGAGGATGTCTGCTAACCACTACAATAACAGCAGCAGCAGTGGCACCCATAGACAGAGCAAACTGGTTCAGGGTTATCAAAGCACCCAAAATGGCTTCCCTTACCAAGGGGTGGGTGGCAAACGAAAGCATCTGCCCTCTAAAAACAACAGCAAGGCGATGAGGGCGACTGAGTCTCCTCTTTTGGGGACAGAAGCCCACAAAGCAGACATCCTGAGGGGGGACTTTGACCTGGCGTCCGTGTTCGATGATGTCCTCAGCGGGAACTGTAGCACCTTCGAGGATTTGGACATCAACACGGCGCTGAGCTCCCTGGGCTGCGAGATGGAGGTCTCCATGCAGGGGAGGCAGCACTCGGCGGCCTTGGGGAGGTGGTGCGGAGGAGGGGACATCATGGGTCAGAGTCAGCACCTGAACCATCATCAGTCCTACGGTTACATGGAGCTGAGCGCCGCCGCTTCCATGGACTGCACGGTCAACATGGGAGAGCTCCACGTGCCGCAGCAGCACCCGCAGCAGCAGCTGGACCAGGATCAGCTGCTCCAAAGCCACCACCACCACCTGCAGCAGTTCGACGAGGCCTCCTCGCTGTTCTCGGAGCAGCCCGAGGAGACGGTGCTGCAGCCCTGGGAGGTGATCAAAGAAGAGGCGCAGGCGATTCCTCTGACTCTGGATCAGGGCTTTGGCCTGTGCGAGGGCTTCTTCACAGACATGCAGCCGTGGGAACGAGTGGAGGCCTATCTGTGACCTTTGACCACAAACCTCATTGACTCCTAAATATTTACACCCAATGCCTGGAACATCTCTGATTACTGGTCCAACTCTATATTACCCCCAAAAGGATAATCAATAGGACGGTTAGAACTACATCCCGGTTCCATCTGCATTCCCTCCAATCATTCTGCAATACTCTGCATTTGTAATTTATTTTTTGTAACATTTACGTGTCCTCTTCAAAGTACAAACCTGATCATGTCAAACTTATCTTGAACTGGAACTGTGAACCCAGCTAAAAAAGACTTTGATCTGACTATAAACCCTGTAAGGGATTATTTCCTGGCTTAGACTCCCATTTCTTCATGAGGGTGTCAGGTGATTGATAGGAAGCAGTGTGTAACATGACACAACACTGATACATCAGGCACAATGAATGACAATACAACAGAGAAACTTCTATAAACCAAATTAAAGTTTCATGTGGACTGACTGCAAGGGATAGAATGAATGACAGCAAATGGTTTCTTCAGAAAGAAGAAGGGGTGAAAAGCTGCCTGTGTGCAGAAAACAGGACAAATGATTATCCTTTAAAGTATAAAACTATAACAGCTCAAATGTCAGGCAGCTGGTAATAAGAGAATGTGTTCAAATGAGTGCTGGAACTGGACTGAACTGCAGCTATCCGTCTCTCCGGGGTTTTTGATTTTAATCGTGACAATGACAGAAGAAACCCCAAGCACCCTCCTTCAAAGCACTCTCCACAAGCAAGCACTGTCACTACGGGACTGAGAAGACGTGCAGGATTCTATTTTGCTACATTAGCATTAAAAAATTTTTTTACTAACATGCAGTGAAATCAGCCATTCATCTCAGTCTATGTTGTGTGATGATGAGAGGCGAAGCTATCAGAGCAGGATGGAGAACTTTAAATTCATAGTCTGAGAGATTAGAAATCAGTCATTTATGACTTTGTTATATAGTCAATTTAATATATATTCACTAAAGTATATAGCATGAAGCTAGGCAGGAACATTTGCCGTTTGCTACAATTATGTATTGCAAAGCAAAAACAGGAGCAGGCCTGAAATCCATCGCCTTCTTGTCAGTCATGAAAATCGAACATTATGCACTTTGATAGGCAGCAGTTTTAGGAAAGCAGAACAGCTTCTTTTTTTTCCAGGATGTTTAGTTTTATTTTTTATTGTATTAAAATGATGTTTTCTAAAGTTTACTGACCATAATGAAAGTGAGGCATATGCTGTAATTGTCAATATCAGTTTCTTTTTGAACAATCAACTCCACACCGCAATAAGTCAACTTTTTTTGTGCTTCAATGTAGTTTTTTTTTTCTTTCCAAATATATACAAAACTGGGCATTTGTTGATTATATTACGCCAAATTTGTTGATAAAGAATATGCAGTTCATTGGTGTTTCTGTGTTGATTAATGACAAAAAAAAGAGAGTTGTGTTTTCTGTCACTGGGTGATGGATTTCCCTTTGTCCTTATTGATTACTTTGGTGTATGTCTTTTTTTATTTGTACGGTTTGTTTTCACAAATCTGAATTTCAAAATGATTGAGAACCTAATAACTCTGTTGGTTTGAGGGGACAAATGATGAGCAGGTACATATAAATTCAACTCTTAAAGGCCAGATTTTCTTATTGTATCATATTGATCAAGTTTGATACCAGCTCTTTGATCTTTCCATGTTATTTTCATTTGTACTTTTTTAAGCTGTTTAAAAATGCAATCATGCCTTGATGCAATAAATGGTGTCAATTAAAGAAAGAACAATAACAAAAACGTATCATTCACTTGTCGTTAACGCCACACATTATAGAGCGCGTTGTTGTCAGGATTATTGTTTGAGTTAGAGCTCTGTGTGTGCAATCAAGAGATAAAAAGGCCTGTCCGGGTTTATCAGTAATCAGCACAGACAGGTCTGGACTCACTTGGTATTCCAAATATACAGGGGGTAGATATAATAGCATTAACCGCTGTACTATATAATGTAATTTGATACATTAGCCAAATAACTCATTCTACCTTTACCCTGAAATGTATTTGATAACAGTTCAAAGAAGTGTGTATTCAACTCATTTTTGAGACAGCAATATAACTTTTTCACAGAAGATATGCTCCAGTTTTAAAGTCCTTGTATCGATGCATGCTTGCTTACTGGTACACTTTATGTAACTGAGCCATCATTAATGAAATTATTTCACCTGGGCTTTTCCTGCCAAGACAAAATGTCTGCCATGTAAAAGGTCTACTCACGATTGACTTTTTCCACAGCAGCCATTTGACGTGAGTGTAGCAGAGCCTTTCCAGTGAGCCGAATGCACAGAGGCAGAACACAGACAACGTCTGACCTCAACGGAATGGAACCTTGATTAGTATCATTGGTAACACCTATGTTTACCCTACTATTTTATGTTGAAATGGTTGCTGTGAAAAAGGCGTATTTCACCCAAGATGATGATCACCTTGTTGAGTAGAGAATGGTTTTTGGTGCAAGTGAAGCATTTGAGGAAGAAAAGCTTGAACATTAGATAAAATTAACGACAAAAGGTACATTTCAATCATTGGTCTTCACAAACAAGACAAAGAAGGGAACAAGATAGACAGTCATCAGCCAAATGAGCAGCTTCCTGACTCAGGGGCCCTGAGGCTGTACTCTGGCTGTATGGTGATTTGTGTTAAATGCTAACATCAATACTAACATGCTCACAATGACATTTTATCAACATTCTGATGCCAAGCCTGTATAATGTTTACCATATTCACCTGAGGTGGAAAGGGGTGCCAGAAATATATGCTGATATCTGCTTGGATAAGCCCCCATTATTGTGGCACACAGTAAGAAGAAATATATAAAGGTGGCATTAGAAATCAGATTGTTTTATTTCCAAATCTTCAGACGTTTTCCCAGTCAGTCTAAAATGTGGCCATAACTTATAATTAAATTATATGTGTTAATATCTGTCTTTTTAACATGTTATTTTTAAAATTGATCTAAATGAATGTATTAAATTTGACAGCATTTGACACCAAACTGGGGTGGCAGCTGGTGTGGCACGACATTTTTAGGAGTGGCAGCTGCCCTGTGGATCTGCCCCTGCATATTCACTCTTACTTTAGTGCGTAGCATTCTAACAATTGCTAATTAGCACTAAACATTTCTGTACAAAAGAACTAATTATTTGCAATATGCAACAAGCAGTTAGTGTGAGAACTTAAAAGTAACCTGGCTTAGAATGTACAGCCATGCTAGCACCTCAGAGAGGCTGCACTGATTGTCTGCTTCACCTTGATTTGTATCAGTTGCTTGCATTGTACATCCCTTACTTTGCATGATGCTTGCTGTCCTATTTTTATCCTGTTCAGCTGCTTCATGTTTTCCTTTCTCCTGTTCCAATTTTACATTGTGTGTGTTATTATTGTTTTAGAGATGAATTTAACATCTGGTTAAAGGGCAGCAATTGAAAGTTAGAGTTTTGGCTAACACTGGTGCATTTACAGTGATTTGGAGAAATGTGCATTGTCCTTGAAAATAAGAACATTTTTCAACTGATGAAGGAAGAAAAAAGGTCAAGGATTACAGTGATTAAAATTCACCATCACAAAGGTCTGTACCAAATATCATGTCCATCCAAATGTTTCAAGAAATAGAATAAATAAATAAATATACATCAGATCAGATAAGAAGCAGTCTGTAAATAAAAGCCAAAGATCACAGTGTTAAAGGTGCGTTTAAGACGTGATGTGAATGATTGTCCTCAGGCAGGATTCCTAAACTGTGGAGCCCTTGGCTCTGAAATATTCAGGAGTATTTCTGCCTGAGGATCCCAAGGGTCATGAGAGGCCAGAAGTTCAAGAAGTTAACTCAGGGCCAATGCCAAGTACAATCACTATGTCTGAGTTTGGTTCAAGTTCACATTCTTTACAGCTAATCATAACTTTTGATTGTGTGCTTCAGGGTCAAATCAGTTTAATGAGAGGACAAACAACTCTAATCAACACTTTCGTCAATTCCAAATTACTGTTATGGAAAATAAATGCACTGCACTGTTAGAAAACATTTATTGGTGCAAAGGTAATTAAAGAAAGATTACATAAAGCTTTTAAAATATGTGTTATATTGGAACAGAATGGGAAGAGTGCAGTTGAAGTGAGGAAGCATCATAGAAATGAGACAGTGTTATTATCACATGAATGCAGTGTTTCTTTCTCTCCAAAACTAACCAGTTTAAGGCCATGCACCCACGTGGACGGCCTACTCCAAGTTATTGACCCTGCATCTATCAGTGCAGTCCGCACAAAAACAGCCATGTCTCATAGCTGTTAGATAATGCCCTCGAAACTTACCACCACATACTTTCTCACCCTTTTCCAGGACTGTGTTTGCATGCCCTGTATGAAAATGTGCTTTTCCACCTCAAATCTCTTTTTAATTGAAATTGTTGGAGGAAAAGGGGAGAAATGCGGCTTATCCCTGTCCCTCTGGCTCACGGCTCCCAGCAGCGACAGGGTCATGTGTGGAGATCTCCAGGAATGGGTGGAATAACTCAGATTCCTAACAACAGCAGGGACTACAGCCAGAGCCGAGGCCGAAGCGTGTGACCACTGACCATTGTGCGTGGAGAAAATCACTCCAGCTGACAGAGAGCCTGATCCTGTGTCAGTTGCAGGTAATTTCATACCAGTTATAGGCCTAGAGGTCACTTCTATTTGCAGTAAAAGTGAGGAAAGTTGAAGAAGAAACATCAGCATCGCTATCACTTGAAGGGTATAGAGACATCCATTGTATCCAAATGTATGTGTGTGAACTTTCACACTTGTCTCTGTTTGTCTGTGACCGTGTGCACATGTGCGGTTACATTATATGCCCATAATGTTTGTGCTGGTCCACATGTTTCTTTGTCTGCACTCAAGCTGATGTGTGCGCTGCCCCCTGTGCGTGTGTGTACACGGCTGCGATCGGAGCCCCGTGGCGGCCCAGATAACGCTATCTCTGTGGAGCCAGAGCCCCGTGGTTCTATTCAGCGTGGTGGATGAGAGGCTTGGACTGCCCAGCACGCGGACCTGCTCAAAGAAGGAGGAACAAGCTGGGCTGTCACTGTAGGCTAACCTGGCTTATAATGGTTTATACCTCCTCCTTGGTGCCCCTCTTGGGGGGATCTGCATCGTGTTTGTGCGTTAGCTCGGGAGGGTTACACAGAGGAGGGCAGAGCAAGAAACAGAGACAAGAAGAGGGTGTATTCGGTGTTTTATTGCCATCATGGCCACCTCTGTACTGCTCCTGATTAGAGTCAGGCATAAACAGGGTCAACCAGCTTTGCCAAAGAAGCACCTCTCCCAGCGTGACATAGACAGAGGGTTCAACTCCTCATTTATTGGGGATAGCCACAGATCTATTCTTTACGGGGGGCAGCTAATAGAAGACACATGATGGGGGTCCCTCACTAATTAGATCCTTCATTGTGGCACAAAGCAAAAAGTGGCAGTGGGAAAACGCCCTAAGCCTGTTTTATAGCCCCTGAGGAACCCCTGAGCGTCAGTGATTACATGTACAAATAAGTGTTAGATCACACTGATAAATGCAATTTCCTCATTGGTGCTTGAATCAAAACAAGGAAGGACCTGCAGGAGTAACCCTTTACCTCTCTGAACTGGCGGGAAATTGCCTATCTCTAGTTTCCAAACCCTCATCACATATTGATAGGGGAAAAAGACTGGAATGATATTCAGTGGTCTGACCATCCATTAATGCCTCTCCAGACTGGCCTGACATAAGAGGAGGGACTTCGGGAGGAAATACACCTAAATACTCTTTCCAAAAGGCTGTTGTTTATGTATGAAATGCTAATGAGGTTTCCATTTAGATTGCCTGTTCCATTTTGAAAGGAACTGCGGATGGTAAATTAGAATAAAAGGACTGAGACGGAATATGGTGGGGAGGATTTCTTTTATTGACAGAGATTAGGGTTTTACCTACTTGCATAATTGGTCAAAGTGTGCACATGGCTGCGTTTACATACAATAAAAAAAGGATCATTACTCTAAAAACTGAATGTTTCCGAGCGTTACCCTTCAACAAAAGCTTTGTCAGTGGAGATTTTGTCGAGAAGAGCCTTTATTCTTCTGAATGCTGTGATGACTAATGAAGACTGGATCTCCGATTTGCCAACGCCACACGAACCCACACAGAAACCCTCTAGATTTTGTCTCAGTTTTGATGTGCTAATTTTATTTATTCGGGGCATGTAGCGCAGACAAATGCAGGTGTGCAAATGAGGGCAAACACAACTGCACACACACAGATGGCAATTACGAATACGTATAGAGGTTTTTTAAGGCCAAAGTGGCTCTTTCTTACCCTGACAGGAGGGTTCAGGGCTTATGTGTCACTCTCTCTTTATGTACCAATTTTCTTTTTGCACTGTTTCTGTAACGATTCCCCCCAGAGCTTGTGGAGCATACACTCAGGATTAGACATTTGCTGCGGGGTGCAGCAACATCATAAACCATTTCCATTACGGCTGTTATCCTCCTAAGTACTCAGAGTGCCTATCCCATGTGGGCTTGACCTTTACATCTTTCTTGTACCAGAAGACTTTCAGTGACAGTGCTGCTGCTAGTTAAGATAAGGAACTTGAGTGTGGTCAACATCGTGGAAAACACTGTCAGTGCTGTCCACTGCACATCAGCACATCAGTCAGGGGAATTATTTAGCTGTGGAGGTTGGCTGTGTACCACTTACTTAATTTCCATTGAGGAGATGATGGGTGTCATATATCCTATTGTTTGCCGTTCTCTTCTAACGTGATATTTGCACGTATATTGTGGGTACAGTAGTTTTTCCTACATGCTTGAAACAAGAGGGGGATGCGAGGGTGTTGCAATCAGCAACTACACTGCAGACACAACTAAATTCTAAACACTGGTCCAAAATTGTGACGCATGTGGTAATGGTTTTGTGGAAGGAAGTGAAAATTGCGATTATTTTGTATAATTCATTACAAATGAAAGGTAACTTGTTCCGTGAGAATAAAATTGCTAGTCACATGGTTAATAAACTGAATTAGCTTTCTTAGTTTTTTTACTTTTTTGAGTTCTCCTTTCCCAGGCCAGCACTGTGAAACCAAAGATGAACAATGCCAATGACATGAATTCATTTAGCTGTTTTCAATGCTGGTGGACCTGAAGAGTATATTCTCCATTAACATTCGCCTGGAAAAATGTGGCTTTCAAAATAAATAAATAAATACAATATTAATCATAATAAAATTGTATGGATAAATAATAAAGCCACTTTTATCTATCAGCATATATGTGTGTGTCCTTTTGTCTTGTGTGTGCGTGTATGTGTGCATCTTGGCATCCACAACTTGGTCAGTGAAAGACATTCTTGCCCTGTGCCTTTGGTCTCTGTGGTCGCAGGGGGCTGCTGATTGTCCCACAGGCAGACAGGAGGAGGGCACACAGCTGCCACACATACACACAAAGCACACATAGCATAGAGACAATTACACGCACAGACTCGGACAAGTCCCAGATTACTCAGGCACACAGATACAACTGCACGCACTCTCACACAGTCAAACGCTTGCACACACTCATGCCCACACATGGAGGGCTAGCCAGAGGGCAGCATGTCAGGAGGGTGAGCCTGAACGAGAGTGTAGAAAAGGGGGCCAGGACAGCACTGGAGCTGTGCCACTCACACAGCGTCGATAACGGTGCCAAGGAGCAGAGACAGAAAACAAGTCTGGACCAACCTCCTCAATCTGGCATGCTGCTCTGCCTGATTCTCAGCCAGGAAACTCCTGGTTAGGTCACTGCTGAGCTCCAGATTTCATGGTCACAAAGTATCTCGCCGTGGTTCAAGTTACGATGTGCAACCTTTTGTCCTGAGGCATCCGAATGTTGGTGCTGTCCTGTCTGAGATGGACAAGAACTTGTTGGCCATCTAGGTTTACTTCTTTTCTGTCCACATCCCTTTCAAATGAACTCAACTACCCTTTCATTTACACCACGTCATGTTCCAAATGATTTCAATTGATAGCGTTACATAATTGACATACTGACAATATTAATGATCATACAATTGAACTGTTAGTGTTTAGAGGTCTGTATGGCCAGGTTTGCTTTTGTACCTCTTTGAGTGGCAGAAGCAATACATTTCAACTGTTTATCAATAACTTTTAGCTAACTTTTTCAACTCTTTTTTAATGCAATCTCAGTGGTAACTGACTTTAAGGTATTACAGCTGTCTCATGTTGGTGGGAGGTGTGTACTGTGAAGAAGACCTATTAAATTACATTTACTAAAGATCACACCAATTTGTATTCCTATATGGATGTTTATTCTCTTCATAAGTCAATCAATACAAGAAGATATTGGATACATATTGTCTAATCAAACTTTATTTTCAAATGTGTTTTAAATTAGTTGAGAAACTCCACAATCTTTCCCACGTTACCCCTGGCAACTGCAGAAGTTCTCCCAGTGGCTTTAAGAATCTACAATATAGAGATGAAATGGCTATGTTGGAATATATCAAAATGTTATCTGCAGTCAGCCATCAGTTAGACCTTGGATTCAGTGAAAAGTCTTTTACTATATTACTACTGGCATTTGATTTTTTCCCCCACAAGGCCACTTACGAAACACCAAGAAAGTCAAAAAAATGTACTGAAAAGCAACAAAACAAAAGACTGTATATATTTGTTTTCCCTTGACTGCTTCATGTATGTATTTGATACATGTCTATCTCTGTGTGTGTGTGTGTGATGCATGAGTGTGTGCATCAATTCTTGTGTGTCTTTGACAGCAGTACAAGGTTGTGCAGGTGCGTGTGTGTGTCGTTCCACCCCCGCCTACTATCCAGGACCTCTTGAAGCCACTAGACTGCCTCCACCATCCCCTCCTCCAGACACACACGCACACGCACACGCACACGCACACACACACACACACACACACACACACACACACACACACACACAGTTGAGCCATTCTTCTCCCTATGTCTGCGCACTGCTGAGGGCTCTTATTTGATTAGCTGCGATTTGCTTTGTGAAGCAGTGGAGCATTTGGCTCACCGGGGGAGCTGTGCACAGCACACATACACTTCCATGAACGCATGCAGGGGTTCTCAGACAAAACACACACAAAGACAGATACAGGATACATGCACATAAGTGGATTTCAGACCCTTCCTCTATCTGTGCAGTGAAGTGATGAATTTCAGAACAGAAACATGCAATTATGCACGGCTGTCTCACATAAGCTTGTAAGGTTGACAAGTGAATATCTCCTTATTGTATATGATAAGAATGAAAAACTAATATTAATAACATGAACTGACATGTGAGGGGCACAACCCTTTGTGTAAACTGTTTCTGTGAGCTGTGAAACTGATTTACATTACCAGTAAACTAATGTCTGTTTACTGGCCATGACCTCATCCTGGCCTCAAGAAATCACCTCTGATTACATAAAGATGACTACGGAGCGACACCCTATCTACCGGGCCTTGGTTGCACTAACCACCGACTCTTAAATAATGTATGTGAGGTCAACGTGTTGGTGAGGGTGCGTGTCTTTGAGGTGTGTGAAAAGGACACAACACAAACAGCGGCTGTCATTATTTCAGTGTGAAGCTCCCCGTGCCTTTGTGCTCTCTTCAATCATCAGGGAAGATGCATGCGGGTAACAGATTAAAGCAATAAGCAGTAAGGTGCTGAGCCACCAGGAGCTGCCAGAACAGTTCTGAGGATAAGTGTTTGGGTTGAGATGTGTGATTGCAATTTCATATGCTTTACACAAAACACTGAGAATGTTGTAGGAGTGTAATACTAGATGCAATGGTTGAGTACTCTTGAAAACACCTGATGTATATTACGGTTGACATTTTTTAAGCTTTTAGCTTATATGATATGTGAGAAGGCCCACAAGATGTACGGAACATCACCCTCTAAACCTCCTCTCAATGACATTTTCAAAGGAGAGATGGCTGTTTTCAGCTTTTTTCTCTTTTAATTCCCATTTCTCACCCATGTCTCGTGCAATGACAAGCAGAAATTTCTCTTTCCCTGCTTGTCTTGTTCTCTAGTCTTGCTCTCCCGTCTCTCTCCCACATCCCTCCCCCATCCCCCCTCCACCACAAGGGGTTAATTAAAACTGATTGGGTCCTCGGAGACCACACCTGCCTCTGACAGGTAAGGTATCGGCCTCATATGAGCCGTGTGTATTTGTGTATGTGTGTCACTCTGTGCGGATATGTGCTTAGCACATCAGTCTGTTAGCACATCATGTGCTCTGCTTCTCCGAGTTCAAAGCAGTCCCATTAAATCACGATGAGAGCTGTCAGCATATGCATTTGTGTGTGGCCTTCAGTATTTAACTCTGCATTTGCATGTGATTTGTGTCGCTAGATACATATGCATTTCATTTGTGTGGGTCCCCTCTATTCAGAGCCACTTAAGGACCTTACGCTTGATGTGCTGATGAGACTCTGCTCGCTGGAACCAATTGCTGTTTTGCTTTAACTTCACGCCCGTCTGGCTGTCTGTCATGTCGAGAGCCACTGGAGGAGGAGACATATATACAGTTTAAATCTCAGATCATCATCTTCACTTTCACTAAGATCACACACACAACATAAAGTATCGTTCTAGTGGATACTGATAGAGCAAAAGCCTGCACACATCCATGTAAACAGTCAACTGCATGAATGAAACAGTGATAAAAAAACATGATGGCCCATATTAAGGCTGTGATTTTGTGTGTGTGCATGTGTGTGCTTATTTGCTGGCAAGTGAGGTGTTTGTGTGTAGAGGCAAGAACTAGTGTTGTATAACAGCAGCTGGCAGGGGAGAAGTGCAGCACGCACACACACACACACACAGCTCCCGCTGCTAGGTTGGCAAGTAGAACAGTCAAATTAGCCACTGGAGAACAAACCGATCCAAGAACTCTGCTGGGAAAAGGTGAAGGGAAAAAAGCGACAGAACAAGGAGAGAAGGAGATAGAGACAGACTCAGAGGGAGAAGGAGATGGAGGGAGAGGTTAAGAAAAAAAAATAAGCACGGACATGACAGAGTGGACGAAGATGAGAGGCAGCACCGCGGGGCGAAGGCACGACTGAGAGTTGCAAATGAGTGGGAGAAAATAAGAGCGGAGGAAAATGAGAGAGTTAGAGGAGGCAATTGAGAGAAAGGAAGATACTGGAGAGACCAATGCTGGAAGTAAAATGAGACACTATCAGTAAGGAAATAGGGGCAGAAGTGGTGTAACAAGGGGAGATGTGCATATGACACTATGAACAAAGAAACACAGGAAAGATTATGATTATGTAAACTTTAAGTTAAATTACTCTAAGTTAAGTAAAGTAACAAAATATGATAAATTAATGACATGCAAAAGGATACAAAAGGTTAGAAAATAAAATAAATAGAGCTGATACAGATCATGGAACTATACTCAACTGATGCCACTGGTATGGAATTAAGTGTGTATATTACAGATTTAAGAGAAAGTTATTAGCGGTAATACCAGAATAACTTGGGACAAAAAAACAAGGTGAGAGTAAACACGCTGTCCCTAATGGTGCAATGCGCCCTTCATGGCCAATTAGTAGCCTGACAAAATGTAACCTCAGTGTGGCCTGAAACTGTAGTGCACCCCTGGGTCAATCATTCTACTTTTGAACATGCAGCAGTGAATAGCATTACTTGTAAAAAAAATTCCATCTGAATTCAGAATGAGTTTGCATGACATACGCATGAACGGATCCACAATCTTGAATAATTATCTCACAGTGAGCGGCACATTTTCTATACAAACACCAGCCTGTGCTCATTCCCAGGGCGTCCGTTTCACAACTACTGTTAACTGCGTGTTAAAAAGGAGTCTCATACAGACGTTGAGGTGAGAATAATGGAAGATTCGTTTGCATTTGAGCAGCTTTGGGATTGAGAACATTGGCCAAAAAACATAAGCAAAATTACCTGCATTATACAATGGGGAAGATAACAGTAAGGAAGTAACACAGACTAAAGACTTTGCTTTAGCATCTTTCGGCCACTAAATAAAGCAGAGTACTTACAGGTCTTACGCCAGTAAAGGAGGCAGCTATAACTCTCAATCAGAAGTGCTCGACGGCTGCAGCTGATGGCAATGTCATTAGTCTTGTTTTTTAGAAATATTGGTCATAAAACCAGTATTAAGAAGAATTTTAATGTTTGACCTGCTGAATGTGGAAGAAGTTTAATCAAAAGTTATTACATTCTTCCTTTTGGTAACCGATTAAATTGTTATCCAAATGTCATGACAACACACAGCAAATAGATTGTAGGAGACATTTTACTAAAAAACAACCTCATTGGGACATTAGTTCTCTAATCTTCATACTAGGGATCATGTACACCTGGACATGAACCATGGAATGTGAGCTACCAAATTGGTCTGTCAAGTCTAACTGGACAGATGTTTGAGCTATTTCACTGGATATGTTATTATTTTAACTGCTCGTTGAATGCAGAGGAAAACGTCAAGTTTAGATCACTACAAACTTGTACTTGCTTGTCTGCTCCTGATCCCTGTAATGTTTTGTTCTTTTTTGTTGCTTATCTTTTTACATTAATATAAAGACTGGCGATGCACCTGCACCCAAGCACTTT
>NW_023339651.1:14703281-14707587 GCF_004916995.1 Morone saxatilis
CCGTTTAGGAAGCCAGGACGAATAATGGACGCTCGTCTGTCACAACATGGCTCAGGTTATTAACAGCTAAACAGTATGGCTTCTGAAATGGATTTTAAGCCAAGAAAATAGGCATACACAAGCTAAACAAATCTTGATTAGGAACTTTGTCCGTTGTTACTTCTGTAAATTGGATCATAATTTACAAAATAAACATTGTGTTGCGTGAGAAGCAAAACTTTGGAAAGACTAGTGAAGACCATAAACTCATAGTGAAACTGTTTAAAGCTGGAGCCTAATAGAACTCAAGTGAGATGTAGGATTATTTCTTCATAAGACTGAGCTATCGGCTCTTTTATTGCAGCCAGCTGGAGCTGGCCCCCCCTGTGCCTTATTACATACCAGTGTATTTTCTCAGACCCAGAAGCTCTGTGTCCATTATATATATTGTCAATGGTTTGGACAGGCTTTTCTTTTCATGGGTGCACTTGAGCTGGACGTAAACACACATCTGAGTCTCTTTAATCAAGACACACCTGACTCTGATAAACAGACAACTGACCTGTGATTCTGGGTGTCATTCTCTTCCGTAAATTCTGAACTTAAAACTTAAAATATGGTGTGTACGAATACAGGACAAATTGCATCCTGTGTCGATTCAGTAAGGGACATGTTATTTTTCAATACTGGACGCATATTATGCAGGATTGTCCACCATGCTAATTCTAACTTTGCTGGGCTGCTGTGAACATATTCTTGTCTAATGGTCTGAGCTAATGTTTTTATATTGTCAGGGTTTCTCCAAAATGTAAGCTTTTCTTCAAAAGACCCAACATTTATGCCATATATAGGAAAAAAATCTTGAAAGGGACATTCTCAGTTTTGGTGTGAACATTGCCATGGTCTCTCTGTCTTTGATCCCAGACACATTTGGTTGTGTCTTTTCACCATTTGAATCTACACGCTCACCCACTATAGACCCAGACAGTAAAGAGAGGCAGAGGAGGAGGAGGAGGAGGCCGAACAGGCGTATTCTCTGTAATGAGCCGGGTTGAGCCTAAGCCAGACCTGGACCAGACCCATAGCAGCTCTGTCCAGCTAATTATGCAAGGCTGCAGACAGCCCTGGCAGACAGAGGGGGACGGCAAAAGCAGAGAGGAAAAGATGAAATGAAAGAATGCAAGAGAAATGAAGGTAGTGAAGATGCAGACGGAGCCATGGACACATTTAGAGACAGCAGATGAAAGACAAGATATGTGAGAGATGAGAAAGGTAGCAGAAAGGGGAGACATGCACAAAGAGAGGTTGAGAGGGAGTGGGGGAGGGACGCAGCAGAAGGGCTGAGGTTTGTCCTTTGGCCGATGGTCAATTAGTGGTGGGGAGAGTAACAGGCCACAGCGATCTGTGTCTGTGGCTGCAGAGAGCTCTCAGCTTGTTTACTCTTCTACTGAAGAAGACAGCTGGGGCACCTCCACCAATAAGGCTGCAAAGCATCATTAGGAGAAATATTAATGAGGTAAATGAGAGATGATATGTTTCTTAGGTTTTATTGGAAGGAACAAAGGATGTTACTCTAAAATTAGACACCTAGTGCTTCAAAAACATGATGTAGGCTTTCTTACTAAATGTCAGTTATGCATAAGCGATAAAGCAGAAGGATGATGGAGGAATCATCTGTTAATGTCATCAATTTATTAGGTACCATACCATTGTTCTGATGGCCCATTATTCCAAAATGTGTTTAATCCAAATCCCCACTGGACCGAAAGCAGAGACAAAGAATTTGTCTGAAAGCCTGTTATTCTGAAAACAAACGCCCATTGCTCCGAACATACACTCTGGTGTCACCAACTAAACTAACGTAACTTATGTACTTATTTTAACCTGTGATCTCTAACCACTAGTTTTGAGGCCTAAACCTAACCGAACTGTGACGCTCACCACGTTTGTAATATTGTTACGAAGGTCACCTGACTTCGTCCTATTCTGCACGTCCAAAACTCCAGAGAGAGAGTTTACTTTCTGGAAAATTGGGGTTCGAAATTATGGGTCATCAGAACGATGGGCAGTCCCTGTTTATTAAAGATTTTGTACTAGTTAGCAAGAGCTAACTTTAGCAAGTCATTAAGTAACATTAATGTCTGAAATATTTAGCTACAAGTAATGGAGATATGCCAAGAAATGGTAAGTAAGTAAGTGAAGTGGATAGCTAAAAGTATTGAATAAATGGTTGACATTGATAAATCTATCTAAAGGTTGGGAACCACTGTTCTAGCTCATACTATTGATTGCTTTCTTCTACTGATCAAGAAACGTAACCCTGTTTTACTGTTGGCACGCTAAATACCCGTAAAATGTAAATGTAAAATAACCAAATGTTAAAGCATTGGGCAAGTGTCAGACGCTTGTTCACGTTCCAGCATTTTCTCTTTCAGACTTAAGATTCAGACAATGAAAGAGAAGAAGGAGAGAAGCCCCATTTAACTGTTTTACTCCTGCAGGGCCAGTTTACGCGTTCCTGGCCAATCTCTATTGAGGGCTGGCTGATGTGGGCAGACGCATGGTTTGCACCATCCTCTCCCCAGCATTCCTCTGTTTGTCTGCACCTCCATTAAGGACATGTAGTCTGGCTATTATGTGTTTCTGTGTCTGGCCGGCTGGCATGGGCTGGGCAAAAGAGATGTGTGGGCAGAATGCTAACTCAGTTTGATTGTTAGGTAGTGTTGGCATGTGTGTGTGTGTGTGTGTGTGTGTGTGTGACTGTAGTATCATTTGAGGACACCATGGTCAAGATCATTAATCATTTATTTTAGAAAAATGACTATGAATTGCTGTGAAAGTGCACGCCCTTGCACCTTCTTTCTACAATACATCAAGCGCCCATTTTGCTCCACTATGCTTGTCTGGCTGCAGTTCGTGTGGAAGCCCCTAGCCTACGTTTAATGGATAAAAGAAGCAAACACAAATGAGGCAATGACAAATAAACCTTCTCAAGCTTTTCGGGAAAGAGATGAAAGGATGATGTCAGTAGGCTATACGAGAGAAACTGTTGGGAAAAACCAAAGAAAAAGCAGGCAAACATGTGACGGAGGACGACGGGGTAAAAAGAGTGAAGGGGGCACAGTGATTCTGGGAAATGGGAGGTCTTTATTGTGGGTTTTTGTTTTGTTTTTGTCGCAAGGAGTGCATCTCAACAATATGTACCCCATAAGAATAAATAAGTTTGATGAAATTGCTACTAATCTTCTGTGTTCTTCGCTTTGAGTGTTTTTACTGCTGCACCTAGTGTCAGTGAATGAGACTGTCTACATTTACTTTTGCATTAATATATGGCATGTGGTAATTTACTGCAATGGAGCACTTTTTTCTACTTTAAATGCCCCATGCAGATATAAATTGTCTATGTAGAAATGCAGAAAATCAAATAGAAAAGTGACTTCTATGATCAGCATGCTACAGACACAGCAGGCGTGGAAGAACTCTTTCTATTCAGTGGTACAGTACATTTACTGGGTTAAAACACTGCACATTTCATTTTCTCGATTTCCTGTCAGCAAACAAAGGGGAAACCTCTTTTGTCGGAGCTCCAATTCCTTTGCTACGCCCCTTCTGTGCTTCCCTGTGATTAGGTTCAGAGCACATCATGGGGGTGAGGGGCGTGAAATCATTTGTGGTTGTAATTATGGGCTCCCCTCTCCAGAGTAATCATGAGCTATTAAAAACCACCCTTAGCTCAGCCCCCCAACAATGCCAGTTAACATCTATGTTCCTCTGGGAGGTGGCGGGGAAGAGGCCAACTACCCGCAAACGGCAGTAGGCACGGAGCTGTGTGTGTGTGTGTGTGTGTGTGTGTGTGTGTGTGATGTACATGTGTAACAAGCACATGCTTTTGACTTTTGTATGCATGGAAAGACGTAAAGTAATACAGAAGCTATTAAAAACACACACATAAACATTATGCTGGTGTGTTGGACATCTTCAGTCTTTACAGTCAGTCTTAAAGCACAGTCAGTACTGCTGATGCGAATTATTATTATCCAAAATCCTTGATTGTAGCTCACTTCTGCAACTTATGTAGCTCCTTAGCATCCACTTCAGGCCTAAAGCTACAGTTAAGTTACATTTTCAGATTAAAATGATTTAGAGGTAAAAGTTTTACACAAAGTGTAAAAAAAAGAAAAAAAAGAAACCTAAGTTGGCATGACTTACCTCATCTAGAAATAGGTGTCATAATGAACAGAAAGCTAAGGGACCGTACAAAAATGACTGGGGTGGTGAGAGAGGCTGAATAAATATAAATAATAATAATAATGATACATTTTATTTA
>NW_023339651.1:14707612-14709820 GCF_004916995.1 Morone saxatilis
GTTGGAGGGTCGTACAATCCACGGATGGCTTTGGGGAGAGAAGTCTCCAGAGGAGGGGCAGGTCACAAGAGACACGCAATCTGTCGCCCAGGTTCGGTGCTTGTCCGGGTGGTGGAGCAGAAAGGTTTGCGTCGGGATGAGCGGAGGCTGCGGGATGGATTGTGGCGATGGAAATAAATAATATAATAAATTAATAACATCACTACCTACTTATAATATATGGTCATCTAGAATATCAATTTTCTTTGGACCCTCCCCTTGACTTAGAAAAAACTCAAAGATGTCAGACTATAATATTTTTCAGCAAAAATAAGGAATAATTTTCGTACAGGCCCTATCTCAGACTGCTGAAGCCTCATATTACCTTCGGTTGAACTTCAGAATCCATTTTCGTACAAAAGTTTGTCCTCCATCTCTGTTGTTGTGTGGTATTAGGTATCGCTACACTTTATTAGGTATCACTAATCTGGACAGGAGAAATAATAACACTTTTTATAATGCAAAATTGTACACAGGTGTCGCCTAAACATTTCGGAATACGTCTAATTGCTTACTTTAATATGGAATATGTTCTATATTAGGAAAGAGGGTCAGTGTCTCTCTTTCCACCCCTCACTCCCTCTCTCTGACAGTTTCATAAGCATCGCCTCACCCCTCGTAGCACCCTGGTTGAATGAACACAACCCCATTATCAGTGACAGTCAATTAAACATCTAAATGCCAAATTCTGAATGCTTGATGCTGCGACACAGAGGGCAACTGAAGATCATTGGCCACCAGAGACTGATTGGCCCGTCTGAGCCAAGGAGGGGAGAATTATGCTGATGACAATTTCTGAATGAATGTGTTTAGTGTGAAATATCGAAACTCTTTGATATCTGTAAAAAGAGAAAGAGGGAGAAGAGTTACCGGCATGGAAAGATTTTCTGTTTCTTTTCATCAGCTCTGAAGTGTCGCCCGCCTTTGTAGTCATATGACAGTGTAAATATAAAGATTGTGTATCTGCTGTATTGGCATGGGCGACCAAAGAGAGAGCTGGAGAGCGTTTTCTCCGAAATTGGTTTTCCTTGTCCACACTACAACCTGAGAGTGGCAAATTTTTTCAAAATGACACCCGCTTTCTGGGATGGAAAATACAGAGATAATAGAAAAAGGGTGGTAGTTTTGTCTGTGTGGTCGTGGCCATAGTGAGACACAGAGAGAGAGACCTGTGTCTGACAAGGTGGTCTTACTTCCCTCAAAGACCACAGCAAACAACACAAGTAGAAAAGGAGAGAACAAGAGGAAGACAAGAGGAATACAAGGCTGGGAAGAAAGGGAAAAGGTCATATCAGCCGTGTGTGTGTTTGCTTTATTGAGAGGGAACTCCAGTGAAAATTTCTGTCACATTGTTTTGACACAGCAGGGAGTGAGAGACGGAAGACGGGGAGAAAGGGGATGAGCGAAAAGAAAAGCAGTGAGAGGAGGAGTGTTTATATTCTTTTTTTCTTCCCTCCTCTACTCAGTCTTTTCCCTCCCTTTTTGTCCATTCGGTAGTGTATGTGCTTGGGTGTGTGTATGTGTGTGTGTGTGTGTGTGGTGTGTGTGTGTGTGTGTTAACGCACTCTCTGGCACACTTGAATCTTTTACTGATTACCTCACACACGTCACGTCTTTCTAGAGGGCTTTTAACGGTGGAGGATTATCATGCACCCGGAGCCTTTTAACCCTTTCTCTGCCCTTCCTGCTACGACCAGGCAGCTGACAAACACTCCCATTATCTCCATCTAGAAAGGTGCAATATGCAACTTTAGGTTTTTTAACCTAATAAATAGGCTATCGTGTGACATAATGCACCCACTGGCAGCCAAAAGGCAGCTTCAGCTATAAACAGCTTCTGAACATGTAGTGGCCCCACATGTCCTCTGGATGCAGCTGTGCCGCATTCTGGTTGTGCCATGTCTCCATCACATCTCCATCGCAGGTTGAATGTCCACTGGAAGTGTTTCAGGAGCAAAGAATCTTTAAGCTGTTTGTACTTCACAGCCACAACCGAGTTCTTTTTTTGTAAGCATATGGAATACTTGTTTTACTGACGCAGCACTCCATTTGTCTACTATAATTTTTAATCAATTATATATGTGAAAATAGTTGTGTAACGTTTTTTATTGTTCCAGACGGAGCTGCGTGAAGTTTGATAAATGTACTCAAGTGATGTCACTTGAGTCA
>NW_023339651.1:14709856-14711673 GCF_004916995.1 Morone saxatilis
AGTTAGAAAGAAGTGAACTTACCAGACTTCTTTTGTCCGCTCTTCATGCCTGCTTGAGGCTAGCAGCTGGAGACTACATTTTAGCAAAACAACTGTCTTAAATTCTGCTGCATGGATTTTGATTTGTCTTTTTTTGGCTGTCCATTGTGAATCCCGAACTTTGCTCACATCATTATAGGTCTCAAAATTCAGAATTTGAATGCAGGTTGCACTGTTTGCTCAAAGGAGGCTGTTCCAATTGCATTACATAGTTATATAATTATCAGAAAAAACTGTCTTTTCTGCCTATCAACCAATTCAACATTGCAGTGGAAGCTAGTCATTTTTTATAGCAGCTATTATTATGACCCATTTCTATTGTACCATTCTTAATATAGCAATAAGTGAAATATCACCTAACTGCATTTCCATTAGTTTTGAAATAAAAAACAGACAATAGGCTTTCTGAATATCAATGCTTCAAAGCTCAAAGCTTTCTGATACAAAAACACAGAAATGCACTTGTTATTCTAATGGAGCAACTAATGGCCTTGCAATTGGACCTGTATGTAACTGTGTATGTAATTACATCTGGAATGATGTTTTGTGTCACAGTGTTGAAATATGTTATGTTTTGTGATATTTAAAGTAAATTGCTTGAGATTTTTTTATTTTTTATTAGTTAGTCAACCCAATTAATTCATTGGTTAATTTAGCAATGAATTGATAAATATGTTCCCTTTCAGAAGCATATTTATCCCTGCTTCTGTGCCGGCAAAATATTTTCCACCATTTGAGGAAATAATGTCACATTTTTTGCATCATATCTATTCAGTTTTCATAATTTGGTATTAAAATGTGTGTTTTTTGGAATAATAACTTGTTGTTTTCCATGTCAAGGGTCACTGGAAAAAATCCTTGTGTGGGTTTGGGGAGAGATTTTGACAATATCAGGGTTGTTTTTGCAGATTCTCACCCCTTGGAATGTAATACCTGGCTTTATGGAAGTTTGTGTTAAAGGGAGTTGATTTTAGGTATAAACTGAACTGTCCATCGTGAAGGTGGATGAGGCCTCTCTGCTTGCTTATGTGTGCCATCTCTGAGGTGGTCGGGTGTTTGTCTCTTCTCCCTCCCTCCCCTCCTCATGTTTTCCTCTGTTTTATGTGTGTGTCCTGCCCATCCTCTGCTATTCAATCCCCCGTTTAGCATGACAATAGCTGCCTGCGGAGACCCTCTCCCATGTATAGCCCTGACCACCGCTGGCTACTGGCAGGGGCCCATTCACTGCTGCAACTCACCCTGGACCATAAAGAGCCTGGCAGGACGGAGTAGGCCCCCCTGTAAACAGCCAACACCACACTTGTTGTGTCTGCCGGCTATACTACCAGGGAAGGAGGCAGGATGGTAGAGCTGTTGGGTTTATGTACTTGGTTTTGTCAGGGGTGAAAGAGTAGGGGTTTGATTTTATGTACCCAATAGGATCGACCTGCGGTTTCAATGGACAGGAAAACTGTTTAGGACAAATTGTTCGGCGTTTAACTTGAAAGGAAGAATAAAGGAAATGGTGGATGACCATATTGTTTCAAGACCAGACATGGTAATAGCAGGCTAAGTGCGACTTATCAGCATGTCCTGTTAGTATTTTGGTTCATCTTCAAACTATTTCAATTGGTGTGGAACTGGCACATTCTGTATTAAAGTTGAGCTGAAATTGAGATAATGATAATGATATTGTATATGTCATTATTGTTTATTTTATTGGAAGGGTGCGCTTGGTTAGTGATTATGGAGTGAGGCATGTCATGTGTGTATAGCAACGCAGCTCGAGTTGACTGCCT
>NW_023339651.1:14711688-14711927 GCF_004916995.1 Morone saxatilis
TAGCTCACAGGCTTCGCTCCATCTATGTGAGTCTTATTTCATCAGTCTTCGAAGGCTATAGGAGATATAGCACATCTCCAAGCAATGCTCAATATGGGAAAAGGCACGTGAAATGCACTGATTTCATAATTTAAAGAAATAACATTTTTTGCGTCTTTTTGTAACAGCACAATCATTATAGTTTATATTCGAGAAGTGTGTGGTTGTGAGGAAAGGTGAGGAGAATTAAAATTTCAGTT
>NW_023339651.1:14712027-14717738 GCF_004916995.1 Morone saxatilis
GTGAGGAGAATTAAAATTTCAGTTCAAACTAAATGACACACCACTTCATAACTATAATGATGGCTCTGCAGCCATCCCCACATATTCTGGAGATCATTCTTTCTTGTGCTGATGATTGCAAAATTAGAAGAAAAAAAAAATGCTGCCACAAAATGTGGCCCCCTCTCCTTGACGATGGCTGGAGGTCAGACGGGTTAGCAGGCGACTGCAGCCTCTTTAACAGAAGCCACACATGATTGGCCTCGTCTGAAGAGCTGCGTTCTCGCCAAAATCAGCAATTTAGTTGTGGGGCATTCACGAGGTCTCGATTTGATTGGAGGAGAGGTTGTGTTTGTGTGTGTGTATGTGTGTGTGTGTGTGTGTGTGCATGCCTCAGACCTTGGGAGGGCTGACTGTGCAAGCCCAAGCTTGCCCTGCCGATGCCACAAAGCCTGTCAGAAATGAAAGATGATGGCGGCACAGAGCCAAGAAGCAAAGGAGGATATTCACAGCTGATTCTTATGAGAACAAATACACACCTAACCGTCACACAAAGGCTGTGATATACGATACAGCCACGGTTATTGGCATTTTTCTGTTACAGAATCTGCACTTTAATCGCTCCATTAGGCAGAGGGAGAGATGAGGAAACAAAGAGCTGGGTGCTTATCTTGAGGAAGAGCTGCATCCAACCGTTATTGACGCAGGTGACCCACAGTAAACACATTGCAGAGTTTAAGATAAAACAGCTGACTAGTACAGGTTGTGTATGCAGAGTGTGTGTGTGTTCTTTCTACCTCACACAGGCAGAACTCCTGGTAAGAAACATGACTAACAAAGAAACTGAAGTGGAGTTTACAGATAAGCAATGAGAGGAAAGCTGTTGATTTAACCACAATCCTTTTAAACGTATTGACTGAAACTGTTGGAGAGGTTGGGTCGCTTGTGGAATTTTCCACTGTTTTAACCCAGCAAACTAAAGACTTCCTCTCATACAAAGTCCTTCGATAGGCTGTTAGACACTCGAGACTGATTCATCTCAGTTATCAGAGAATGATTAGCTGATTGCTAAAGTTCAAGTTCAATTTAAAACTCCCTGTGAATGGCTTTTTCACAAAGGAAGGGGACCAATCAATACTGCGGCACATCAGCATCAGAATTTTTAAAAAGTCCCAGAAATGGAAAGTGAGGGGGGAAAATTGCACTTTATGTGGAGTTTTGAAGATTATAGCGATAACGTTGATGATAGTCTGGGCTCATCTTATGGCGCACGGTGCCTTACAAAAATATTCATGAGACATTGATTTGGCTGTCAAATTGTATCTCGGACAGGGGAGGCTCTGATTTGCTGCTCTGGAGGAGAGAGATGGGATGTTTAGACATTTGGAGAACCGAAATCGCCACTGAGGTTGATTTGCATTGTCATCAGCACAAAAATACAGGATGAATGCTTTCTCTTTGCATAAATGTGTTATATATTAATGGAAGCAAACACACAGTATCTGATTTTGAGAGGTTTCAGAATCAAATCCTATTTCACGGTTGTCGGAAAACGCTGATGATTGACCGACAAAAATGTCCCTCAGCCATGCTCAGGGAAGTGGAACGCCATGTCGTGCTGTGAGACGTGAGGGTCTGTGGAACTTGTAGTTAATATAATTCAACATGGGGAGGGAGGATTTGCGTGAATGTGTGTGTATGCATATGTTGTTAATGTATACCAGAGTTATACCAGCCCGATGGAGTTTTATTTTAACATTATCTCCTTAAGTTGGTTTCATTAGTTTACTGCATTAGCACAGAGGGAGGTATTAGGGACGGTTTTCTTGCTAAAATAAAGGAAAAGTTTCTGATAACTTGTGTCACAACTCTCAGTAAGTTGCTGGCTGTAATGGAAGAAGTACTGCAATATAAAAAAACTCCACTAATTAAAAGTCCTGCGGTGAAAATGCCACTTAAGCATTAGAAGTACTCATAATGACCCATTAGTGTTACATTATAATATTAGACTTTTGTTACTGGTATATTAATTTGTAAGTAGCATTTTACTGTTGTGGTTGGTCAAGGTGAAAGTGTTAATGAGCCATATGGCGTTCATGGTGGTTTCATTTTGGGCAGATTCAACCTAAACAAACCAAAAAATCAAATGATCGACTCTAGTTTCAAAGAAAACCAACTGCACTGTAGATTTCACCTTTACTGTGTGTGCACGTCCTTCTCATCCACCTGTGCTGAGTCATGATGGCCCATTACACCATCTCGACTGATTAGTAACAGCCAGCAGCCGCTCCTCTGTCCAGACAGGCCCAGACTTGCCTTGTACAATGATTAGTCCTGCTTGTCTTACACCGGACATAATGGTCCCCTCCTCACAGCTATGCATCGCTATTGACCCATTGCTAACTAATTGGAGCAGAATGAAACGAAGAGGGCGAACCAGACCGTTTCATTAAGAACAATAAGAGAAGCACAATGTGGGAGAGCCACATTCCACTTATGACCGTAATGGCTGTGTACCATACTGTAAATGTGACAGGCTGTGCTCATGTGTAAATGGGATCATCTTATATTCAGATTTAAAACGTTGTTGGACTTGTGAGTTTGAAGTCATATTGTTGGTTACTGAGTACAAAAACCAGTGCGGTAAAATTGCTTCAACCTATTCCTAATACAATTTACTTACAAAAAGAAGAAGAAGAAATAAAAGTTTGTTTTTTATTAAGAAGACAGAATATAAAGAAGACTCTAAAAGAGCTAGCTCAACATAGATTGTATAAAAGGTTTTCTGGATTCATAGTGAGACAAACACCAATTTCCTGTCAGAAACACAGGGCTCAATACACAACTGTAGTGGCTTGGCAATATTCACACGATGGGAAGCCAGTGAGGGATCATGAATGTTAACATTTGTTGTGCTGTACCAGAGTTAAGCTTAAAGATAATTTCCATCTGGCGTCCCTTGGCAGAATGAAAACATACGCACTGTAATAAAACATCAGAGAAAAACAAGTCGCAGCACACACACCGTGTCAGCTGCACCATGTCAAATTAAATGTAGGGAAAGTCAATATAATGTAGAATTTGTGGTTACAGAGAAGCTTTGAGCAGAACTTTTAATTTGCAGCTGATAAAACTGAAACTCTTTATGTCATCTGGTCGTTTCACTGAGTTGTGGCTGAGCATGTACAGGACATGTAAGAAAGGTCCATAGCATGCATAAATATTGTGGATACATCCATAGAAAGACAGTGTATCATTTGTCTAATATTTCCAAAGTTGTATTTAATTTTTTAATACATTTCTTAAAATTAAGACTTCCATTATTAGATATTAAACTTCAGGAACTATATCAATATTTTCACCCTTGTTGAGAATATCAACATTAAGAGGCTGTACATCGGTTTTAGAAATATATCTTTGTCTTGCGAATATTAAAACAAATACATGACTGATCAAGCCAGTGAGTGACCCTTTCCATAGATGTTGTTGTCTTTACAGCTGCTGTCTCAGCTGGTTTTGCATGTGTGTATACAATAGTGTCATCAGCATACATTTGACATTCTCTCATGTGACACTGTTGCAGAAGATAATTAATATATAGACTTAATAATAGGGGGCCTAACATTGACCCTTGAGATACACCCATTGTACACTTCATGTTACTAGACAGTGTATCAGTAACTTTAACACACCTGCTCAGAGGCAGGTTGGATCTGGAGTATGAATCTCACATTTCATTCTGTCTTTTATCTGTATTTCTTCTTGGTTCTTTGGTTTATGACATTCTCTTCGCTTCTTCTTTTCCTTCCTCGCTCGCTCCAATGTGTGCTGTGTGAATATCAGATTACAATTCCATGAAAATTAATCCGCTGAGACGTAACCCACACAGAGGGGGAGGAAGGGGGAGGAGGGGGGAGGTCGCGTGCACTTGCATTCACAGAGAGAGAGAACGAGAGAATTACTAACCATCAGAGAGATTCTCAAAGGGCATTCAGGGAAAGAGTATTGTTAGTGTGATCACTAATGAGATGTGTGCGTGTAGGTGCCCCTGCGTGTGTGTGTGTGTGTAATTAGTGACTGGGAGCCAATGAGTGGAGGATAAGAGCAGGCCTTCAGTGCGGCTGGAGGACACATGGCAAGGAAGAGGAGGATTGTCCTCTGGAGATGACAGAGAAATGTGTGTGTGTGGAGGGAGAGGGGGCACTCAGGAAGCAAGTCATATTACAGTACTATATACGATCTGGTTATTTCCCCTGGCTTTCCTCCTGGTGACGCACAATCTCCAAAGAGTTCAGTGCAAACTGATGTTGGGGTTGTTTATGATAAACTCAATAATAGCTACTTTATGTCAAACAAAGCCCGTAAATCCAGGCAAAGCATCTCTGTGTCTTCGTTGGGTTTAAAAAGCACTTGCGTGAAGAAGAGAAGCTCGATAGTTCCTCTCACAAAGTCTAATTGGAGACGCATGGACTTAGGATGTAAGCAAATGCAAATGAACTGCAACTGAAGTCACAGTAAGATAAGATGAAAGTTTAATGATCTTCTTCTCTGATGGGGAAACGGGGTGAGAAAAACAGCTATCTATTGCAACATCTATTATCCAAACAAAAAAAATCTGGGTTATACAGTATGCATTTATATCTTGTAATTTCAGCACCATTACAAATAATAATGTGTGAATGATGATCATGGAAACATGGCTGCTATGTTTGGCCTTCATTAGTAAATGTAGAAAATGTGATTTATCTGTAGATACTAGCTTAGCTATTTGTCATGGGTTAATCACACCTATTATGCTGTGCACATGTGAGTGTGAATTTTTGAAAATGAAATTAAAATGACAACATGTAATAATGTGGTTAATGGGAAGGTGGAAAGATACCCACTATGTGCTGCAGTTAAAATGAGGCTCATTGGCTCCTGGGTGAGCAAACAAAGCCCAGTCAGACGTACAACTATCTTCTTAACCTGTATATCTGTATATTGGTTCATGGGTTAAGCAGATATAGACACAAAGGTGAAATTTATGCTTTATTTGAAGTTCTTTCAAACAGTATTTTTAAGTTTTACAAGAGAAAGGGCTTCAAGGATGAGGAAGGAAGAGTAACTGGCTGGTTTGGCAATTGCATAACTGGTTAAAGGTCAACCTCGAGTTAAGTGCGTTGCATAGTTGCTTCCTGAAGCTTTGTTATAACCATCTGGGACTGTCTCCATCACACTGGATGAGACCGTCGGGTATGGCTACTTCCTGGAGACACAACCTTTCAATGCAGATCCAGTAAGTATTGAAGATGTTTTTTTCCCAGCACTGGTTCATACAGTCATGTGAAGTTGTGGTTTCTAAACACTATTTACATTCTTCATGTGGTTATTAACTAATGAAAACATACCTATAAATATTATATTCCATTTCTGCCGATAGATCTTTCTAAATTTTACATGCTAGACCTTTAAATACCTGAAATTATAAAAATGATGTAATTAGACTTAAACACATTAATTAAAACACACACACACACACACACAGGCAGAGGGGGTTTGTCAGTGTCCGTCCAGGTGGTGTATGGGACCATGTGGTTTCAGGGGGGCCTATAACATTACTCTCCATCAACTCTGACATAGGTGGGATCATCAGACAGGTGCGTGCTATGCCTGCCTTCCCCCCTCCCCCCTCACTCACTCTCTCTTACGCACACACACACACACACACACACACACAAATACAAACACCC
>NW_023339651.1:14717850-14717995 GCF_004916995.1 Morone saxatilis
GTGTGTGTGTGTGTCTTGGTTGTTCCTGGCACAATGAAGAGAGAGGGTCTGTCAGTGGCCACCTGTTGGCCAGCTGTCAGGGTCCCATTTCAGGGTCGCCTTTCCATGCAGACACAACAGCAGCTACATCTATCTATCTATCTAT
>NW_023339651.1:14718095-14722780 GCF_004916995.1 Morone saxatilis
ACAGATAATATTACATCACATAGTGCTGTATGTGTAACATGACATTAAAATCATGCTTAAAGCTGCTCTAAGTGATTATTATTATTATTATTTTTATTATTATTATTCCACTCATCAGATGGTTGGTGGTTCAGTCCCTGGTTCCTCCTTTTGTATGTCAAAGTGTCCTTGAGCAACACACTGAACTCCAAAATGTGAATGAATGGATTAGTTTCTGTTTGTGATTGGGTTTGTAAAAGCACTGCGAGTGGTCAGAAGACTCGAAAGGTATACAAGTACAGTCCATCTACCATCAAAATGATGACTCTGCAGCTGCTCCACATATTTGTAGTTTTTCAGCTCACTGTTTTATTTGTCTGTCTCACCACTTTACTGTCTTGGTCCACTCTCATAGCCTTGTTTTAAGCTGCAGCAGGAAGCTGTTTTCAATGTAAAGCTCCAAAAACCCCATGTGCACTACCTACTTAGCACCAAACAGCTGACACAGTTAGTGCCCAGCTGGTGAACATAGTAAAGCATTTAGCAGCTAGAGAGACAGAGTGAGTATTGGACATAAATTCACCAGGTTGCCAGAAACACGACTCTTTATGAAACAAATGTAATACTGAAGCCTCTATATGCCCTACATAAACAAACAAGAGAGAATATTGGCTGTTTCTGAATAGTTATTCTTAATGCCTGCCACCGGGTTAGATTTGGTTGTGTTCCCCTTTGAAATCAATGTAACGAGGCACTTTTGTTCACACAAGCTGCCAGAATCGACACAAAATGAAAGTTCCTTGTTGTTGCTATAAATAGCGATAATGTGTGTTGTGTTTATGGCTTGTTTTAGCAGCCCCTAGGTGGCCAAGAAAACTAGTTAATGCAGGTGTACTATAGTATTAAGCAAGTCACATTTAAATCATAATCTGTGACATCCACATATACTTTGATGCTACTCTCTGTTTATTTAATGCTGTAGGTTACGCCTCCCCTGATAATGGCCCATTAAAAAAAAGGCTCCAACATAATCACAAAGACAGGAGTTTCCAAACACAACACATGTATTTCTGAACAATGGAAGAGACCAAAAATACCAAACCGTCAAACTACTCAAAATAACCAAAACAACAAAGGTCTGATGGGCCGGCAAAAGGAAGGGAAGCAGCTCCAACTCCTTCCCTCTACCATAAAACCGTACTTATTCAATTTTACACTCCTGGTAATGCTATTATTTCTGTGTATATAGCGTAATGCTTCAGGTGAGCATAAAATAAGGGGAAAGTAGGCCGTTACCGCCTAGGCAGAAAGAGAAGCCGAACAGAAGAGAGAAGAGAGGAGCAGCACCTATAGTTACGAAACCCGAAGAACAAAGGCTTCTCCCCACCATGTCTGACTACTTCTGTGTCTGGGAAGAGCAGTACAGAAGCACAACAGCAATCAGTGCGATCATAAGGTCACTACAGTAACTTAATGTCTCCAAATTTAGTTTGTTCATTTATTTCTTAAAAGAAATATGTGAACATTTTGGGAAATATGTTATGTATATGTATTTGCTTTGCTGAGAGTTAGATGAGAATACTGATACCAATCGCAGGTTTGTATGCTAAATGTGAAGCTTCAGCCAGCAATCATTTACTTTAGCTTAGCATACAGGCTGGGGAAAAAAGGGGGTTCAACCCAAAGGTAACAAAATCCATCTTCCAGCAACAGCTCACTAATTAACATGCCACACAACAATGTTTAGATACACATAAACAAAAAGGCCTTGTGCTAAGCTAAGCTAACCACCTGCGACAGGCGCGAGAGTGGTATTTGCCTTGTCATCAGACCCTTCCACCGTTTCTCTTTTTGTTTTGTCACCTCAGTCAATAAAACATCAGCAGTATAGGCTTTACCCTCTTCAGCACACATGAATGACAAGACTTCATAAAAAAGGTCACTGCAGAAATTCCCTCTCTGCCCTCAAATAACCCTATGACCAAAATGTCAAATGGTCTGACAATCAATAGCACTGGCTGGCCATAGCAAAGGTCTCCATTACTCTCTCTATATTCCTGTGTGGAGAAAGAAATTGAAACACTGCAGCATTGGTGCAATGTTAGAAAGTGTGTTTTCTTTGAGGCTTATAGCATCACCCATAATCCTTAGTTATGGTATTTTTATTAAAACAGTCTGAATGTGCGACTGACCTCCCTGCGTGTGAGACCTTGTTAGAAAATGAGCTTAATGCAGCATTAAGTGTAAGAAATGGAATAAGTTTGAGTGTTGTATTTTGTACGCAGACCAGTAACGTCTGTGTTTGTGCTCTCAGAGCTCCTCTCTAACATAAGTACACACTTATTTAGACTCAATTACAGACAAGACTTAATGAATGCCAGAGCCACTGTGTGTGTGTGTGTGTGTGTGTGTGTGTGTGTGCGCATTCAAAGAGGAGGGGAGGGAGGGGACAGAATGAACAAACCCAGTACAACGCGCAGGGAGCATCAATAAGAGTTCTGCACGCTAATAAACCTTCTGCTTGAATTAATGAAATTCAAATCCCAAAGAACACAGCGATGTCGCAGTAATTCAAGCTTTATACCCTCAGCAGCAGCAATGCTGTTACTAAAAGGTTCAGCCTGTAAGTTGTTGGGCTTGGGTTGACATCTAGTGGGCGTTCACAGAACACAACAAACTTCCTGCCTTTTTCTTTTCTTCCTAATTTCTTTGTTTGTACCAAATCCTCAGGTAGTATAAGGGGGCAGAGTTCTGAGATTACTCAGTAATGTAGGAGGACTGTCAGAGCTTCTAAGGAGACTAGAAAGCATCTTGAGGTTCTTTGGAAAACCCTGATAAAGTGTTGTGGAAGACCTGTGGGTACACTCTATGAGAGACCCCATTATCTCTATTGTGTGTGATACTTTGGTAATGCACAGTTCACATGTTTAGTGTTGGCAATTTTCTGGTACTACTATCTATAGTTTCTATAGCAGAATAAGAATAAAATCATACTGTAGATTATTGGTGAAAAATCACTTTACTGTAATCTAGTTTACAGTAAACATCCACAAAGAAGGAAGGAAAATGCTTAATAACCAAAAAAAACAATGTGTGTGAATCATTAACTTTATTTATATCCCCCAGGTTTATCCATTAATCAATCTATTGCCAGTCTATGTTTCTAAACCAGGACATCCTGTCATGACATGCTGAAGGGCTATTTAAACATTGCAACACCTACATTTAGGATAACATTTGTTGTTCCCAATAAATTGCGTTTTATTTCCACAAATGTCTCACAAAACATTGTTTTAGTGACACAGATTGTTACTTTACTTCAACTGAGCAGGTAAGACTCCCAACAGTGCTGTTGCATCTATCTTGATAAGTGTGACAATGTGTAAAGTCTAATGAAAGGAAGCAGTGCCTCAGCTATTGATCTCACTGGCAAGCTGCTGATTAAAATCACAAGTCACTGTTGTGCCTGGCTTGTTGCTGCTTTTCAGTTTTCCAGTTACATGAGATTGTAGCGTGAATCCTTCATGTGAAAATCAAAATAAGGAGATAAATTAATTCCTCAGTCTTATTTGGATCAGCAATTTAAAGGAATGTTAGATAATCTCAGTTTTTGTCTCCCTAAAAATTTAACTGGAAAAAACAAAACATTTCATTTGTACCTAACAGTGTGTGGGTCTGAGCAGTGTTCATTTTAGTGATTGCAGAGGGTTTAATGATGATCTTTCTATAGTTTAAAGATGAGCAGCAGTACAGTAAAGTTCATTATTCTTGTGATCAGTTGTGCAGAGATATGTTTTTCAGTGACTTATTTTCTTCAACCACCATGGTAAAAGCTCCCTGCTCCAGGTGAGGCTTGAACTCACAACCTCGGCATCACTCCGCAGGTTACTGTCTTATAAGTACCGCGCGCTGACCGATTGCGCCACTGGAGCCTGTTCTACACTGCTGACACTTGCTGGACAGCTGCATATAATGTGGAAATTTCCACTTCCACAGTCCCAGATTTCTGTGATGTAAATAATTCGAATTTAATGAACATATTAGAAGAAGCAGTGCTTGATCATCATATTATATATCATAGCTTCACCTTGTGGTAGTAGTAGAGAATAGAATAAAATGTAAGCAGTCAAATAAAGTAGACCTAACAGTTGCATCTAAATACGATACTTTGATGCTAACCAACAGTAACCGCAGTAGAAGAAAAGAGTCATTTAAAAACATTAATTTACCTCAAAAAACCTTATAAAAACTGTAGACTAGCCTTCACAGTCCATTACATTTAACCTGATTCGAGAGACAATCACAGGCTCCAGTAGTGTAAACAGTCACTGTATGGTACTTGAAAGGCAGAGACCTGCACGGTGAGGTTGAGGTAATGAGTTTGAGCCTCACCTGAAGCACATTTTTTAGCACAGTGTGACTGTAACTAACAGTTCACACAGATCACAAGAAGAGACTTGGGAGTCTCACATGGAAATCTCTGCAACTGCTGAACTTACAGGATGCAACAAGTTTTAGGTTTTGGGTGTAAACCTGCCTGAGGCATTACAGTAGCACTAATGCATAATGCTTTTGTCATGTTAATCAGTGTCCCAGTGAGACTGAATGACTGAAACATGTTTACCTTTAATTAGCCTGTCATCAGTGTGGTGTTAATCCAGACAGTGAATCTGTGGTGCTGTGCTCCAGTGGCGCAATCGGTCAGC
>NW_023339651.1:14722880-14726518 GCF_004916995.1 Morone saxatilis
GAGTTCGAGCCTCACCTGGAGCAGAGAGCTTTAGCTTTCTGGACATATCTGTGATCAGGCAACAAACAGGCATAAACAACAACTTTGTATTGTCAGGTAGCTAAAATGCCACCATATTGAACAAAAAACTAATTCACGTCATTGACAGCTATTCACAGCTATTCATAGCCATTCATTCAAGTGTGTCCTGGTGTTTAGCTAGAGCGCCTGAATCAGTGGCTGGCTCTTTTTTCTGATTAACTATGTAATGACAGAGAGGGCACAGATACATTCTCTCTGTGGGATACTCTCAGCACACCCAAGAATGAAAAACCTCCCTTTCTTTATGTACCTGATGTACGGCAGGAAAGCGAAGGACAGAAAGAATCCCGACACGAAACCGCAGATGTGGGCAAAGTTGTCGATCCAAGGAAGCAAACCGAAAGAGAAGAAGAAGACTGAGATGGCCAGCAGCTTAGCAAAAGCCCGCCACGGTCGCTCGAGGATCTGCCAGCTCTGAAACAGCTCCACAAACAGACAGGCCAGGATCCCAAACTGGCTGCCGGCAGGACCCACCTGAGAGAGAGGAAAAGAGGAAACAGGTCATAGACCAAGAGGTTAAAGTTGCGTACTTTATAACACATCTAGGGTTCAGGAAAGTCTCAGATTCAGTATCTTGTGGTTGAGAGGGTGACATTGTACCTCCGCTCTGTAGGGCAGGAAAATGGCTGAGGCCAGGTTGCCTGTGATACCGCTCAGCATGTAAATGATGGAGATTCTCAGCCAGCCAGCCAACTTCTCTATGTCCCTCAGGACTGTCATCTGGAAAAGCACCGACACCAGGCAGTGCAGGATCCTACAGGCACAGACAAGACCCAGTGTTGACCCAAATCCATCTGATATCTTACAATTTCCTGTTATAACTCGTGTCATTTAGGCTATTTATTGTTTCATAGTTATTCCACTTATTTTCTGAGCTTTATATTTGGCTTTATTGATACTGTGTGATTTTAAATTGTTTTTGTCTGACCACTTTGTGGAAACTAATAGGGATCTAAGTTAAGAATAATAAAAAAAGCAGTTCTATTTTCAAAAAAACATCATAAAACATCTGTCTTTTCCTGCTTTGGCTACTGAAGCCTGTTGTGAGATGAAGAGAGTTCATTCACCCAGCATGAAGAAAGAGGGACAGCCAGAGTCGGGAGAACTGGTCTGGGATTTCCTGGTTGAGGAAAGGCAGCAAACCACACACATCGTCCATGCAGGCCACCTGGAAGAGAGAGTGAGGGAAAAAATCAGTCAGGACTGAAAGTGCCATCAGTCAGCATGGAGATCCACTGCCACCATGTGGGGGAAAATGAGAGTATTTGAATCCAGTCCAAAGTCCTTTTAATTCACAGCTGAATGCAGGCTCCAGTGGCGCAATCGGTCAGCGCGCGGTACTTATAAGACAGTAACCTGCAGAGCAATGCCGAGGTTGTGAGTTCGAGCCTCACCTGGAGCAGCGAAGTTTTAATACAACACAAATGAAATAGACAGAGATTATGCTGATTTATGGGAAAGGAAAGGTCATAAAATATAGCAATGAGTGTTTGTCCCACCTGTGAGCAGAGAGTGGCCTCCTCATGGAAGTAGCCGTGCATGAAGTCACAGTACTCCCTTGACGTGATTTCACATCTACAACATGAAACGTTTCATCACCAACAGCTCACAGTAAACATACATATACTCCAGGATTATTAAAATGACAAGAATATAGCTTACTGTTAAGTAAAAGCTCTCAACATGTGTAGTGTCACTGACATGTTATTGTATACGTTCTGTTTCACAACAGTTAAAGCATGAAAATAGTCAAATTTAAAGATAATGCTGGTACATATCCAGCAGATTTAATAGTACATTATTGGTAATACTAGTCTAGCTAAGCCCTACTCATTTCACCTATGACCATTCTCCCGACTCCTGTGGCGTTTAGTGACACTGATCCTTACCGTCCTTTGGTTCCGATGCAGCAGGGCCGGCCTGTGATGGTGCAGTCTATGTGGGGGAGGTTGGTGTGATTCCCAGAGTTGTACCTTGTACAAACCTGCAAATCAGATTAGATTGTTTTAATTGTAGACATCAAGCCATTAAATGTCAAAGAAAATGCTGCATACAGACCTCCGTCTGGTAAGTCTGTTAAACTGAGGGTAGACTTTAAGATAAACTTAAGACTGACCCTCACAGTAATTACTTTGTAGGTAGCTTTTAGAAACACTCTCACTCACTACAGCATCGACATATGTTTATGGGCCCCAGTGGTGCAATTGGTTAATGTGTGGTACTTATGTTAACTGGACTTACTGGCCACTTGGTGATGTCGTCAGACCACTCATGAGGCGAAACTGAGGCTGGCTCCAGACAAATTCTACAAAAAAACAAAACATAAATTGATTGCACAAATAAAAACAGTGAACATTCCTGTCTTTGTTTAAAGGACCAGTGTGTAGGATTTAGTGGCCTTCAGTGGGGTAGTTTCAGATTCTGCCTTGCTTCACTCTCCCCTTCCTGAAGGAGAAACTACAGTGGTCGCAAAATACACTCTATTTAGAGCCAGTGTTTGGTTTGTCTAGTCTGGGCTACTGTAGAAACATGGTGGTTCAACATAGTGGCCTCCATGGAAGGCGACCAGCTCCGTCTGTAGATATAAATAGCTCATTCTACCGTAAACAAAAACACAAAGATTCTTATTCTTAGGTGATTTAACATTAATGAAAATAAATCTATAAATGTTATATTCAATTTTTGACAATAGATCCTCCTGAGTCTTACAACTAAGCTGCAACAACAGTCCACACATGGAGTAAAATGATGTCTGCTATGTATTAACATGCTGTTGCTCTTGCCTGAGTTATGATCCCTATAAATGGTAAGTGTACTCCATTATAACAAGGAGAATAATCAGTAGACAGTATTTTTATGTTACCTGGGGTCCTGATGGCAGACAGAACCATGTTGGCGTAGCGTACCATTCAGATAGGGAGCACTGGGGTGCTGAGGCCACTTCACCCACACTGCCAGGGTACTCTACAGTAGAAGACAGACGGACAGAGGGAAAGAAATCATTTTTATTATTCAGTTATTCTCTATTTATGTTGCTTGTGCAGTGGTGACTACAACTAAATAGCACAACAAAAGCTGCATTTGCCTCAACATTTATAAGAAAATGTTTTGAGTGAGAACAGACATTTTGTCACAGCGAGTCTATATAATCTTCAATTGTTTCCACTGACCGAACACTCCTCTTGTACAGTCTGCAGGCAGCCGGAGCGATCGTTCCTCACACAGCAGCCGGACTCTCTCTCTCGCGCTCTCTTCTCTTGGATCAGTTTGTGGATCTCTTGGTCTTGGCGCATGCACGGGGAAAACTTGGCTCCAAGGTGTATTAGCGCCTCCTGTAGGACAGCAGGAGATATCATTACAACTTGGTGAGGTTGTGAAACTAGACTAGTGGTTTCCAGCCTTTTTCCTTAAGGGACCCCTTTTCTGTCATTTAGTAAACTGACGACTGTCGAATAGTAAACTTCAAGACATTTGTGTAAAATGCAGATTATTCCTGTTTAGGGAACTTTTTATAAAATTCTCTGTCTGTATTTTGTATTTTTATTATTTTTAACAAT
>NW_023339651.1:14726550-14729312 GCF_004916995.1 Morone saxatilis
TAATGCCATTTCTAGCAGCACACAAAACCTGAGTAAAGCACAATCATTGATATGAGATGGTAAATGGAAGAAAGAAAATACTTACTGAGCTTGGACCCACCCAGAAGTTTTGTTGTTGCACAAATTTAACATTTTCATAAACTCCCTTGTTCCTCAACACCTCAAAATAAATTGAAAAAGTAGTATTACTAATATTGCTCATACATTTTCAGTCAAAATTCAACCAAAAATTACAGACGATATACTGATGTAATAAACGCTGCGAAATATACTCACAGAGTCGACAGTTTCATGTTGTGAGAAGCCCACAGGGGCAATGCCATAGATAGTGACAGCCAGAATGGTGATGAGCAAATGGACAAATGTGATCCAATAGGTAAAAAAAGGCCTGTAGGGGAAAAGAGGACAGTAGGACAATTTCAGGCTCGATTTGCTGGGAAAAGTTACTAATACTTAGTTTTGCCCTCCAAGGAAATCAGGGGTCTTACCTGTGATCATCCATGTCCTCAATCTGCCTTTTGACGAAGCTGTCAATACGCTTGCGGTACGTCCGGTTTGTGAGACGGCCAACCATGCCGAGCCCATAGGGCCTCTTCTCTCTGGCAAACAGCTTTTTAACAGGAACCACAATCCTCTGTCCCCGCTGCTGCTGATGACTGTTGACACTCACCACTTCCTGTTTCAGACGCACCTTAGGTTGGACCAGAGAGCCATCTTTTGCTTTCCGCCATCCCCGCTCTAAGGGCCTGGGTTGAGAAAGATGAAAGTGGAGGAAAGCATTGTAAATGAGAGTGTCAGACGGAGAATGTTTCAGTCAGGGCTTGATATTATAAGACAGTACTCTCTCTCCCCTGCAGCATATCAGAGGTTCATGTTTGCATACTTAATACTGTAAAAACTGTAAACCCACAGCATGAGATGAGTCCTCTCCAGTTCGTTCTTGTCCAGCGCACTTCCTGTCAGCTCGCTCTCGTCCAGCTGTTTGATGGCAGCCTCCGATGGTGTCTCAAAAACTTCGTCAGCATAGCTGGACAACTCATCCTGCAGGCCGTCCTACGAAAGTGAAAACAGAGTAAGTAGAAATCCAAAGCTGAACAACTCAGAAAATATAATCTGTTTGAAAGATGGCGCACAGGGTCCTCACACGGCAAGAGCCAATACATAAAAATACAGCTTATAGTATATCCTCAGATCATAAGACAGTGCTTTGAATCAACACATCAACTGATTGGATCTGGTTGTTTTGATCAATTTGTTCACTCAAGAAAATACTTCATTCAATCATTCAATCAAGTTGTGACGTCATTCAAATTCAGTTCAATCAATTTATAACTAATTTGTTAATAGAAACACATAAAAAAAATGTCCTGCCTACAACATAAAACTATAGGAAGACTTTACAACGTTTTGTGTAACTGCAAGCTGTAGGACGTAACGGGTGGATGCTCACTGGGTGCTTTAAGCAAAAGTGGAGATAACTTTTGAGTGAATATTTTGAATTTGATGATTAAGTGAAAATAAATGAAAGGTTATCCCGGCAGTGTACGGAAGTGTGTCCAGTGCTCACTCTGGTGAAGAAGGAAGTGTCCAGGTCATCAGGGAAGTCCACAGTGTCGTCTTCAAAGAAACTAGGAGGCATGAAACTCCGCCTCCGACATCGCCCGGCAGTGCTGTCACCGAATGACCGTCCCTAACAAAAAATCGCAACATTATCATTATTTTCATCAATAAGTACACAGTATATCCTAGCCGTGTATCTGGAGGAATCCCAGACTGTGCCTGTACTTTCTTTCTGATTGTTTCTGATGTTTGTGTAGCAGCCGTGACCTCTGTGTGACAGTGGATTAGCTCTGCACTTCTGGAATATTTTGACGTCTGGTGTGTATTATCACGGACCATCTGCTGGTGAAACTGCCCCAGTAACCCCCGCCCCACAGGCGCTAGCAGATACTCTCACTGAACATCCATTCAACCCTGTATATGTGTGAGTCTGCAGCCAGTGGGCCACACAGGGACAGTCATCTGCGCTTTAGTGTAAGGTATTTCATCTGAGTTTAATCTGCAAGCTGATCTTGTGTTTTATATAACATGCCTACACACACACACACACACACACACACACACACTTGAGTGCACAGATAAAACCCATCCATTCATATGTGTAGGAGACAAGGACACATCAGGATATGACAGATGTACTTTTTTTAGGAATCTCTTCACAAAAACATAAAATAATGGACATTATGTGCATGGAAACATATCCTTAACTATACTCCTGGTCTTTAAATGATTTGTTACAAAACATCATAATAATGTTAAGCATTCATATATTGTGAGCTCTGTTTTGACTGAAGATAGTGAGCTACTGCTACTACTTACAGCTGGTCCTAATGTGCAGTTACATTGCCAGGACATGGAGGTAGCTTTTAACTTTAAAAAAGAGTTTAAAGCACAGATTTTGCAAAGCAGAGAATATTTGGCGAATGAAAGAAATTCAAACTAAAATGCACTGTATAAACAATAAATAAACAAACACCTTCATTAGTGCTGCTGCAGCTTTGAGACTCATGACCGCCACAGACTCCCGTTTGCGTCGTCGTGGCAACCGGTTGAGGGCGGAGCGGGAGCTGGAAAAGGAGCAGAGGGAGGCTGTGCCGGGCGTGATGGGAGTTTGCGGGACACTGAAGCCGTCTACCTCTTCCACCATGCGGAAGGCACGACCCCGGGCCAGGGGGTCTACAATCTACACACACACACACACA
>NW_023339651.1:14729346-14733500 GCF_004916995.1 Morone saxatilis
CACACACAAACACACACACAATATGTATGTGTTGGTACACCACAGCTTTTTTTTGGTACTCAATTGTCAAGCCACATACAGCACTAAGCAGCAGAACAGGGGACAGCAGGGATGCACAAGACACACATCTAAACTAGGGTTAGATTGATGTACCAAGAAGAGTAAAGCTTTTTAAAAAGACCAAAGTGCAGAAGGTTTTAGTGGCAGAGAACTGATATTTTACAGATGTTATTTGCTCATTTTCAATATCTAATGACAATTGTAAACTTGTGCTTTACAGTAGCAGCTGCTTTTATAGTGGCTATTTGTCCACTATAAAATGTACTTCATGCTTCATGCAACAATCAATAGGATAGAGGAGGACTAAACCTCCTTTGAAACCATTAGTGTGAAACATTCTCAGACCATACTTATTAATAATTATTATATAATAATCAAAATTAATGTAATCTCTAATCTTTGTGTTTATGATACAAAATGTTAAAACAAGTGAGAAAAAGCAAACCCAAGGATTGTATTTACGGGTGCATTTGTGGGCTACTGGCACTTAGAGACCTATGCTAGCATGCTATGAGTTAAAACAAAATGTATAGAGAAAGAAATCTTTTTAGAGGTTTTAGAGGCTTATTTGTTTGAATGTATAAGCATTTCAAATCTCAACAGAGTAAACCAGTGTGTCGGAATAACATTTTGAGCAGCCAGTTATCATTATTAATACTATGAGTGCTACAGTAGTTCATGCCTGTGTAGCAGAATTGTGAGTTTCTTGTATTAGTTTTGCTTCATGCGTCTTCAGAAAGCCATCAATTGAACCCTAGGCAAGATGGCAAAGCAAAGAGGTAAAGCAAGCGCCGGAAACCTAATGTGAAATATCGAATGAGAGTGAAAGAGTGCGATGGAGGAAAAGATGAACAATTGTCCCATCTCTTCCTCCGCCCCTCTAACGTGACCCCGGGCGCTGGCCTACCCTCTGCATGCCATAGTGGTGGTGATTGGGGTGGTGGGGTGGGAGGTAGAGGGGAGGAGGGGTCTCAGTGCTGGCCAGGGAGAGGTTGTCCTGGCTGTGTAGCTCCATCTCCCGCATCACCTGCACCTTGAGACCCCCGTACAGATGGCTGCAGTGCTGCAGGCTCTTCCTCCTCCATCGCTGGGTGCTGTCGCTGTCTTTGCTGACCCCAAACCAGTCAGCCGTACCCCTGGGGAGAGGACGCAGTCTGGTTAGCAAATAGCAACTGTCAATGAAAAGTGACTGAAATGGTTTTTGTTCTTATTAGTATTTTGTTCAAAGCCTGAAACTATCACAACAGGACTTCGAGGATGACTTAAAAGAAAGATATTGAGTTCTACAGCATACTCACAATGGCTACGCTAACGTGGTGATGCTGAGCTGGTATATTGTTTGCCATGTTCGTGTTAGCACGCTAACATCTGCTAATTAGCATAAAACACAAAATACAGCTGAGGCTGATGGGAATGTCATTAGTTTTTCAGTAGTAGTTGTAGTTTTTCTTTACAACTTAGGTAGCTATTAAAGAATAAAAAAAAGCAAAGTAAAGGCTGTCTAAGGCAACAACGCTGCCTCATCTCAAAAGACACTGAGATTGGGCTGAACCAGAATTTCATGTCAACTCTCAAAGAAAGAGAATTAATAATAACATTGCTGTCCTCATTGTCTGTTTTATCTTATTCCTGTTTTTCATTCAGAAAACCCTTACAGGCACCGTATTGTCCGACAGCCTGAGCCATACATCCCGCAAGATTAGCACAACAATATGCTGATTAGCTGATTGATTGCAGCCGGTTGTTGGGGATTAGTTGACGAGTTAAAGGGTTCATTGGTTGATTGCTTTCTTGTCCATACTGATGAAGAGAACCATACATCTCAAACGAGCATCTGGTCTCGCAGTCTTTAAATATGGAGCCTTACACCTTTGGTACCTTAAATACTAAATGGAAAGCCAACATGCGTGGTTTAATATAGCTGATAAAGCATCATTTTAAGCTGCCACAGGACAGAAACTTGAGAGAGAAAAAGAAAGATGAATGGGGCATGTAGGGTGAATGGAAAAATCGTTGGCTGCAACACAAAGAAAAATGATCAAATTAGATCTATTTAAGTAGCACGGATCAGCTTAAACGTAATTCTGGATAAAGTTTATAAGTGATTGGATAAGGAAAAATCAAGATAAAATATGGGCCAGCATCTCTACAGCCGCAGCACACAGTGAGGACTATGATCAGGCTACAGCAGGACAGTGTATTAAATAAAGGTATGTTGTGCAACATGTCAATATATCAGACTGAGAAATCCTCATAAATTCAGCTCCCCTCCTGTATCTGTCTCTCTCTCCTATCTTCATCTTTCTCTGTTTATGTGTGCAACTTAAAGAGGCTGAAGGAAAAATACTGTCTTTATCCTTACACAACCTACTGCTCTCTGTTCTGTCAGAAGCAAAGAAGCAGATGTTGCCTCAAAGTCCTGCAGCTGATGACCTGACTTAGCTGTGTGTGTTTGTTTCTCATTTAAACTCAATAAATGTGCAGTATTAATGTGCAAATGTGTGTGCATCCAGGTCCCTTCTTTTTCCATGAAACAGTGTCTGCGTGCCAGGCTGTGCGTTCGGGGAGGGGGCCTCTCTGGGGAAACTGTTTGGAGAGCGGAGCGCTCAGTAATAAACACTCGAGCTTCATCATCAAGAAAGACGCCAGCTGGGGAAGCCTTTTAAGGCTACACAGGGGCAGGGAGGGGGTGGCGTGGCCCTGATTGTTGTCCCTCCAGAGAGGAATGTCTTAGAAAGAAGATAGGTTTTGGAAAGCCGAGAAGGGAGTCAGACTTGGCCTCTCTGAGCAGGAGATGTAAACAGAGACAGCGGAGAAGAGGAGGTCAGAGTGTGAAGATAATGGAACAATAACTCACTTTGGTTAACTGTTAAATACAGATAACAATCAAGATTAACATAACATCCACTACGGATGGGAAAGCATGATGCAAACACTCGCACACACTGTGAATCAAGGCCCGTTTCAAGATAGATGACGTTTGTTTGTTTGTGTTTGTTTAGGTAAGCGGGTATTTGTCACATGTACCGACAAGCATGCAGGTCATATTCGCCCACACAAAACCATAAATAAAATGTTTCACAACTGCTTGACAACGGCACAAATCCATCAGCCATCAAAGATTAAAGCCACATTAAGCCACATGAATTAGCTTTCATATCCTCAAGGTAAGGCTGGTACACACGAAGCATCCATCGACTCTACTGTAATTATAGGCTTAGACAGCATTCATTTTATCAGGGAGAAAAGGCCAAGGGGCAAATCTACAATCTAAACAAATATTATGGCTGAACAAACAGAGAATAGTACAGATATAGAAGATAAATATGAACCCTGATAATAGGCATTGCACTTTCTGATCCACCAACATGAGGGGTTTTTGGAGTTCAGATCTATAGGGTTAGCCTGATATATAAGCTTACCAGTATTTGCTGTTTATTAACAGCAAATTAAATATAAGTGGTCACATGTCCATAGCTGATGTAACAGAAACTGAGCTGAACAAAAACCTACAAAAACATACTTAACTTTTCATTTGTTCTTTCCAGACTTTACTATTACTTCACTACTAACTTCACTACTATTCTTCAATTAAGGGATTAAGTGTCAGGTTCAGGATTACTGAACAGATATGGTCTCCTTGAACTAACATAATAATATAATATTTTTTTCTGGGTCAAATGGTGCATGTTATTGTCATGGTAACATGGCTAGATGCTGTTTCGTAATCTGACAAAAAGAAAACTCCTTAAGGAAAGACATAAAAATAGTCTTTCTTGGGACAAAAATTATCCAAATTAAAAAACTGTCATGAAATATTGACTTGTGGTGACTTCAGCCCGAGACAGTCTGTACTTTGAGACAGTGGTGGTGGAACAACATTTATTCAAGTACTATACTGAAATACAATTTGATTGCACGTGATAGTAAAAAAAAAGGACCAGCTACAACATATGTTAATGCCTTATCATACAGTTTAGGACAATAACGGGATAAGTACTTTTACTTTTGATAATTTAAGTACATTTTGCTGCTCTGCTAATACTGTCAATGCCAGTATGTACAGGACTATCATTTTTAGAGTATGTCTATAC
>NW_023339651.1:14733600-14750705 GCF_004916995.1 Morone saxatilis
ATGTTAATGCCTTATCATACAGTTTAGGACAATAACGGGATAAGTACTTTTACTTTTGATCATTTAAGTACATTTTGCTGCTCTGCTAATACTGTCAATGCCAGTATGTACAGGACTATCATTTTTAGAGTATGTCTATACAGTGGTATTGCTACTTGAGAAGACTGATAGCTCTCAGCCAGGCAGCTGGCCCCATTGAAATTGAAGAAAATAAGCCTGTCATCACTTTTTGTATAAATAAACAAGTTGTAACACGTCAAATTTACAGCTGCTGGTAAGCAGATTTCTTCACGGTCTTCTCTCCTAACTGTTGGTAAGCAAACAAATACGGGTATCCCCAAAATGTCAAACTATTCCTTTAAGTATCTGATTATTACCTTCCTGAATGCAAAAATAAAAACATAGCAATATCACATGTGTTACATGTAGATGTTAGCAATCACAAGTTCAGTAAAAACATAAGGCTCAAGGCTATTAAAATATAAGCTCCCAGTCTCAGCTAAATCTTATGTTTTATTATGAAGAAAATAACCTTAATCCCTCCACAATAAATTTAATACAAAGGCTTTATTCAGCAATTCCATCCTCTGACCAAAGTGCCTCGAGCTGACTCAGATCAACATATTTGTTCAGGATCTTCTGCCTTGGTTTGCCCCATTCTGCACAACCACAGCACACTCACCTGTCCAGTGTGCTCCAGGAGGGGTTCAGGGTTTGGGTCATACCTGATGGGGGCAGGGACTGTGGAGCTGTATAGCGTCCATCACCAACATCACTAACATACTGTCCCCGCTTACCCCCTGACCAGTACTAAACCCTGATCCGCTGAATGCAAACTGATCCGCCGCAGATCACACATGTAGTGTTCCATAAGGGGATTTCCCGATATCCAGGCCAGCAGTGCCTTGTAACACTCGACTGTAAGGCAAAAAGAAGATGATCGCTACATCATGTCCAGACTGTGTGTAACATCCCTGTCCCGCTCAGCGAGCTCCTGGTTAATCAAAGGTTAGAGGACGATGATCTCGTCGGCCGGGATTCTGATCTCGCCTTGATGTAAAGAGATCCACAGAGGACTTCCAGTCTTCCACCAGCTGGACTTGCTCATTCGGAGCACTGACGAGCAGGAGGCTCTTAAATTTTCTGACCTTGTGTCTCCAGCACACAACACTAGTTTCCATATGACTGTGTATGTGTGAGAGAGTTTGTGAATGTGTCAGAGGCTGGCAGGCCTCCCAGTATCCCTCCTCGAGAGTTTGCGTATAAGGATGTGACCTACTGGGCAAAGAAGACAGCAGCTCTGGTCCATGTCAACCTGAATATTTCCCCCTTCCAGAGCCCCAACGATCTCTATCAATGAGGTCCCTTCTCTCTCTCTCTCACTCCACAGGAAACGGGAGATTAGAAGGAGGGAGATATGGGACATCATACACATTAGGAGGGAGGAGAGACTGAGGGAGGGCACTGGGACATGCCTGGACATGACATACACATACACATTCACACACTGGAGTGGTAGAACCACAAAGGTTTAGCTGGAACCCCACCTTTCTTTGCAGCAATGTATTCGTGTCAGCAGTCAAAAGATGTTCAATTGAGCGTGTGAAGTTCAGTTCAAACACCTATCATTGCGAGCAGTGTGACTGAGATAAATTATTATGTATGAGCCGATCTGTTCAAATTACTGGTTACATGAAAAATGACTCAACGAGATTTTCCTCTGTTGTCCTGCAGATCAACAAACATCAGGGTGTCCTCCCCCGCAGTTGCCGTACAAGCCAGAAGCAGCAAATCACACTGACATACACTTTGTTTGTAGACTAAAGATTTATCCTGTATTCATGCACTCTTCTGAGGAGGTACCTCAGTTAACCTCCAACAATTCATGTACACACACACACACAAACTGCCCTTCAATCCCATTAATTCTCTCCTAAACATCAAACGCACTAATTCTGTTTATCACCCACATACACATACAAGGCTAGTAAACCTCGGCATGATAAAGTTAAGACATTAAGACGCTCTTTTGAAGACAGTGGCTCAAGGTTTTAGTCTTGGCTCCGTGTTCAAACATTTACATTCAATTTAGCGCTGCGTGAGGAGCCGCTTTGATGTGGTCCACATGCTGTGTGAGGCACATAGATAGTCTGTATGAGTAATTGTATTATTTTGTCTGCCTCAAACCATGTGGTCTTGTGTGTGCCACCTGGACTGACACTGATACAATGTGTGTGTGCGAGAGCCTTCATGTGTCACAGACATTGTTCAAAGCGTCACATCTGTGGCATAAAGAGACTACAGAGGGCTAACAGGACCTTTGTGTAAAACTCAGTCAACACAGACATCAAGAGCAAAAAAGTTTTGTAAAACAACAATAGTATAGTTTGGGTGTATTCATTTTTCCTCAACCTGCCTTGTGTATCATTCTCTAGATAGTTCATTTCAATTTTTCTCTGTTTCTAGTCTTGTGATAAAATGAGTCTGTCTTCTATTAAGGATCTCTTAAAATATTCCAGATGTCTTGTGGATTAGCTTATACACACAAGTTTAAAGAAAGTCCACTTCTAACACCTTCAAACCGCTGTTATCACCTCCCTCCTCCACCTCTCCTGTACCTGATGATCTGTTTGGGTATAGATGAACGCCGCCGGGTCAGTATTTTTGGGATGCAGGACCGCCTTCGGACGGTTGACGCCCTCCTGGGGCCCCTCTGGCCCTTTGGAGGAACTGTGTTGACCCGCTCAAAGCGCACCCTTTTCTCACTTAAAACACAGAGCAGCATGTAGAGAAGAGGACAGGGAGGCAACGGGGGAAAAGCGGATGGTAAATAAGGCAAAGGGAGGACAAGAGAGAAGAAGAAAAAAAAAGAAAAACAGAAGAAAGAGAAAAAGTAAGATTAGTTTGTGTTAATCAGTAAGGAGGCTGCAGCTTTAATTAGTTTTGCTCAAGAGTTATTAGCAGAGAAAAGTTATTAGAATTAGAGAGCATAAGGCATGCTGAAGATAATTAACAGCTAGAAAAAAATCAGCAGAGGAAAGAAGAGAAAGAAGAACCTCTTATGAATCCATCTCTATTTGTGTGTGTCTAACCTTTTGATGGACTGTGTGAAGGAGGGCAATCTCTCCAGAGGAGGTCTGAGGTAGTTGTTGGAAGTTTCCAAGGCAGCGATGCAGGTCTGAGGGTTTTCCCCTGGCATGCTGACACTGCGCAGGCGCTTTACTGGCTGTAACACACACACACACACACACAAACAGATGATGCCTTAGTATGTGAATGTGAAACAAACAAGTACAAGCTCTGTAAAAGTCTAACACACTTTAGTTACAGTTCTAGTAGTTCCTCAACTCGTCTAAACTGCTGTGACTACAGTTTTACTATTCTGACTTGTATCTGACTCTTGTGTTTCTACCTGTGTGAGTGCGGGCGCGTCGTCAGGCGTCAGCTGGATGGTTGGGATGTCCAGCTTGAGCCATGGAGGCTTTTTCCTCTGCAGGCTGCTGTTCCTGCTGCCCGGCTCATCCATGCTTACTAGCTCTCCCTACGCCTGCCAGCTGGAGGACACAACCAAAGGAAATGGGTTTGTGGGACAGCGCACGCAGTCAAAATACAGTATGTTCACAAACACATGTCGTCAAAAGCCCAAAAGCAAAACACACCAGTTCTGTTGAGTAATTACAGACACTGGACAGAGTGTGCACAAAATCACCAGTAATCCATGTCTCTGCATGGTCTGGGCTCAGACAGATACAGCGTGGAGGCAAATGCCTGGAACAGCTTCATCCTAATTACTAGTCTGCCAGCCGCCCTCAGCATCTTCTCCAAAAAAGTGTGACACCATAGACGCTAAGCTTGTCTTTCTTTAATATATTTTTCAATCAATAGTGACAGGAAAACACGCAGCAAAGGGCCACAGGTCAGAGTCGAACCCATGGCCACTGCATCAAGGACTCAACCTTGGTACATAGGGCACAAGCGGGAGCAAGTGAGCTATCCAGGCACTTTCTATTGCCTGATTAAACTTAATGGACTAGGTGATATCCAGTTCTTCCATGTTATAGTGTATTTTGCTGAATGGTAAAAGTCTTTTTGTATTCCCCTTTTCTCATCTAATCTCTAATTTTTTATATATTAATATACCAATTGTTGGTCCTAACCCCAATTTAACAAGTTTCATTGTTTGTTACTGTTGTTTAAATGCAATGTTTGTTGTGTTTTTATTGTGAGTTTAATTCTCAATGAATCTCATACCTGTCTACCAGGTGGCCACTAGATTATATAAAATATCTTTATGTACACCTGAATAGTAAAACTAATAGTTGATGCTCTGACATGTCAACAGGAATGAAGCAGTGATCTTACTAGCTGTTACAAATCAGAAGAGGACTGAGCCAAATGGGCTTTGCCCCAATAAAAAGAACATGTCTTTATATTTTAACGTGGTGTCATCACAAAAATGTCTTTTTTGAAAGAGCTGATAATTTCACAATGTGTAAATTTAACAATGACAAATGGTCTGCTCTGATTACTGCAGAATAATCTCACAGATAATCTCATTCCCACTGATGTCAAGTTGTTAGACCTTTTCCTGTGAGAGCCCACGTTAAAACTTCGCTGCTCCAGGTGAGGCTCGAATGCACAAACCTCGGCATCACTCCTGGCAGGTTACTGTCTTATAAGTACCGCGCGCTGACCGATTGCGCCACTGGAGCCTGTGCAGGGCAGACAATATAGTAGTGTTTTGGGAGGCCAGTAGTGCAGCCATGCTTCACCACCACAAGATGGCGCTCGGCTTCTCATGGGTAAGGCTCCCCTCCTATCCTCAGACAGGCACATGTGCCCTCAGTGAATGGGGACAGGCAGAACAGAAAGGGATGCTATTACTTGCTGTTGAGTGTGTTTTTCATAAAAGGATCAGTGGTCTGCGTGTAGCGGGCCACCTAGCAGACACAGTCAGACAGAGAGAGCTTGATAGATCGAACTGAGCTACACAAACAGAGGGAAAGCCACAGAACAGTATGCCAAAGCCTCCACTTATCCTGTTGTTGCTGGTTAATGGGTTTATGGGTTAAGTAAGGCATTTGGAAAGTGAAAGGGGTTTTCCTGCTTAACTCTTTCAGTGGAAGTCAATGAGACATCTCTCCGTCTCTATGAAAGCCAGTGAGGCAGTTTTTGTAGTGGTGGTACGAAGTGTCGACACAAACAATGATCGCTTCCTTTCCCGTTGACTTGTGCGTTTTAAAGGTGCTGAGCTCGTCAGGTGAAGCACCGACTCAGAACCTTTCTGCTGCTTACTGTGTCACCGGTGCCACGCAGTAACAAAAGCACTTCATCATGACTGAATAGCTCTTCACTTAATAGCATAAAGCGCTGAGGCTTTGGAATTCACCACCACAAATTCACCCCCGGCCACCAACACAGAGCCCACATTGAATTTTTCAGGCCAATAACAATACAAGGATCGACACAAGGTTGCACAACGAAGTGAAAGTCTGCCGTCCCTTCACGCTACACACATACAACTTGAAAAAAAGAATTAAAAACCTGATAACAAAATATACTATACCAATACTTTTTTTAAAAACATCAACACATATGAACTTGGCAGTGCTCTACAATGGACAGCATTTGTAATGGAGACAGTATTTCTAAATTACCTCTATATATTTGTTTCTCTGTACTGCTGTTTACCATTAATAACCAGTCAACAATAGGCTAATATTGACTGATAATCAATCTACCTCAGTCAGTTTAGGCTCCAGGACAAATAATGAACATAGTTAATTCAGCATATTCTATCTCTTGGACTCAAAATGGAAGAAACTTAAGGTAGTTTTATAGCAGGTCTGTTTCTCTCTATCTGCCTACACACTTGGTCTCTTACAAATTCATTCACCCCGTTCACTTTTACTAAAATGATATTTAATGTGAAAACATGTCTCTTGGGCCAAGGGGAAGTCATTGAGCAGGAGTGGAATGGCTATTACTGGATAATAGGACATCTGCATCTGGTCTGAGATGCATTGAGCGACCACCAACGAGGAGCTCCTGTAGATCTCAGCTGTGAATCATGCTTTGATTCACTGCTGTGAGTGAAATTACAGCCTCTCCTCTTTTGCCATAAAGCCATCAGCTGAACAATAATTTCCTCCATCGTACGTGGTGCTGGAGCCGACATTTAAACCTTTGGCCAGTCTGATGAGCTGAAAGACATTCAACACCGGCAGCTGGAGGACTTCTCGATTCCAAACGTCGACCCACACACTTGCACTACGTCCTTAAGGGAAAGATCTCACTTTGGATACTCTTACTTGTCAAATACAATCAGTTTGGATGCTTATTTTGCACTAAATGGTATCATTTTCTTTTCCAGTGTACCTGCTCTCAGGCAAATTTAAATAGTGAGCTCCTACATGTCCCAGGTGGCTCTGCAGCAATGCCTACAGAACGGGTGTGAACTTGTGACTCTCAGTCTTAGTAAAAGGTGGGTGTTAGGACATATAAAAAGTGATATTGCTCAGCTATGGAAGGGAGTAATAGAGCATCGAGAGCACGATCTGGGCACGTGTTTCCATTTAGTTTAACAAAACTGTCAAACACATCACAGCTTGTTCCATCACATACTGATCTACTGAGGTTACTGGAGGTGTGGATGTTTGTATTTCTCTCTTCTACAGTGTCTAACACTGTAGGATTCCTTAACATCAGTGCAATACTGGACCAAAGTGTTTTGAGCTTTCTGCCTTTCATCAGTTTCTACATATAACAGGTGTAATTCCTCAATATAGGGAGTTAAAAGGTGTTTAAATCATAGTCAAGTTAACCTCAATACTAAACTTTATGTGTAGCATAAACTTTAGCCAAATCAAAAACCTCAAGATATCAAAAAAGACAAATCAGCAACACAAAGATCAAACTAATTTTCACCAGGACGGTCTCAGTTTTAGCAACGCTAGCGATATTAGCTGGTCTATCAACCGCTTTGGAAACGTATTGTTTGTTGTTGATTACTCTTGCGCCACCATATCAGTTACAAATTTGTCTTGAAACTACTTGACAACTATTAGATGGGTTGCCATGAAATTTAGTATAGAATTGTAATAACTTTGGTGGTCGCCAACACTTTGGGTTGCCAAGCATCTGTATTTTATGACCCAGGAATGAGACTCAACAATCAAACGATCTTTCTCCAGAATAACTGACCCCACCTTTAACTCTTCCTCTAGCATCCTCATTATAGCCAACATTTTGTGTTGTCCTCTACTTCAGTTTGTTCGGACTTTGTGTATTGTAATAATTATCCAAATTTGACATGCTAAGACACTAAACTAAAATGGTGAGCATGGTAAATATTATACTTGCTTAAGATCAGCTTTTACAAAAGTAGACAGAGTGGCTTTAAACTCTGAGCCCTGATTAAACAAACACCTTGTGAAGAGACGCAGAATTGCATTACACTGATACACTGTTGATCCACGGTCTTTATTTTACACATGTAGACTGACCTTTAAAGGCAGCTAACACAAAGTTGACTTTAATTCCTTTTGCCTCTCTGCTGGCCATGTCAGTGTTTTGGTCTCTCTGTGGTCACATGTGGAAGCCTGCGCGTTCCCTTACGGTCACAGAGGATAAACACACCCCTGCAAATAGAAACCTCCACCAGAACAATCCATAACCACATCCTTTGCTTATTCTGCGGTGGTGATCCAGTGTGTGTTTGTCTGCATGCTGACAGGAGCACAGACACACTCGGATGTACTTAGACAAACTATGAATATGCACAAAGTATACATATTCACATCAATAGAGTGTATAAACTCACTTGACAGCCCTTGCTTCAGTCTCACACGTCAGGTTTTTGTAGTTCTCCATACGGCTAAAGAAGAGATGCCGTCTGGTCCGAAATCAATCTCCTCTTTTTGTCATCTTGTCTCAGACATCCGCCATTTGTTACTCCGTGATCATGATCTCTCTCTTTTTTTCTCTAGTTAGGTTTTCACGACAGGCAGATTAGGGGCTGTAATCCCTGCGCTTTACACCACATGACATCGCCCTGCTGTCATGCCACAGAGGCTCATACTGACCCCCGATTGGACGAAGATATTGCTGGTGTCATCAGCACCCAGCAGGAAGTGGTTTCTCTGATACCAAGGTATTCATTCTCAGAGCGGAAGTGAGTGTAACTGTGATCACAAAATTATCTCATTGGGAGTCGACTACCCAGCTTTAACATCTAAGAAATGTATTTTTTACTCGGGTTGGGATTTATCAGTCTAGTTGTCATGCACATGTTTAAAGCTCACAGCTTGAGTACTTCCTCCCCTTATCCTCTCAGAGTTATATCAGGAGGAGGCAGCAAACATGTAAGATTCAGTCAGCTTAAAGGTCCAAAACAAATCCTCATTTTATTTGCAAGTCAATTTCTCAACTGACCAAGCGGACAAGATTTCGATCTAGATTATCCATCTATATCTGTTTCATTCACACCACCAATAATGTCATGTGAAAACTGTTTTTGAGAAGTATTACAGGAAATGTGGACGTTTTGTGCCCTATAGGGGACTGCAGCAGAACAGCGCTGTAATTGGTTGCTTTTAGGGTGACATTTCCTGACGTGCTGAGACACAAAAAAAGCATCCCCTCTGCACCCAAGCAAGACTTGTCCTGCTTCTTGATTCTGGGTCTTTGAGGCGGAGGCACCCAGTCACTGTGGCATGGAAACTCATTGTGATTGCATGTCATTAAGCTTTAATATTCAATGGACCTTTATGTTAAGCAGTCCAAAACCTAATCTCTGCTCTCTCTGTCCTTTTATTCTCTAAACCTCTCTCGTGTACTGCCAGAATAATGACTGACAAATCAAAGTTTTTTAATTTTTTCATGGTAGTATGGTAGTAGGTAGTATAAATATTTTGGTTGCAAGCTAGCTGCTAGCTATATTATTTTGTAGTGCATAAATAAATCAAACCATTTCAGTGTAACGGCACACCAGAAAGTGGCACGGTGAAATGAAACAGTGCATCTTTGCATATTATTTGCTTTTGGTGACGTTGTGAAAACTCACAGGACTAGTTGGTGAACAACTGTAGCTGGTGAGCTAACTTCTAACAGTGCTAGTCAGTCACAAAAGCTCTATGAGCTTCTGTTGTGGTTTTTGCTGTGGTTTGGTATTTCCAAACGGGGCCTTTCAGATTTCTGCAAATCACTTTCTCTGCAGCCAAGTAAACTTTCTGCATTACCAAACGGTTGTTGTTGAATTACTTGCTTGTTTCAGCTTTACGTACATTGAATTTTCAAGCAACAACAGCTGTTCATTATTGAAAAGCCTATCTTGGCCCCACACTGTAAAACCTGATTGACTTAGTTTAACTCAAATAGTTTGAGGAAACTGATTGCCTTAAACCGTTTAAATGTATTACTTACCCTAAGTAATACTAACTAAGCTAACCCTAACCCTATCTTTAACCCAAAAATGTAAGCATAAAAAAATATTTGAACTGAGTAACTCAAGTATTTATTGTTAAGGCTACTTGGTAAATTGTACCAATTTTATACAGTTAATTGAACTTAAAACTAGTAAGTATGTTACACTCATATGCACTTAAATTAAATTTGCTCAGTATTCTTCCAAGCAAATCATTACATTACCATAACAGCTGATAAAAAAACAATTTATAATTAATTGATTATCAAAATGGTAGCCAATTAATTTGGGGGCTTTGGGCCTTACCTTTTTGTAAGGATATAAAGTGAACTTTAAAAAAATGGGTCAATGGAATACTTTAAACAAATTGAAAAGCCTTTAAAACAGTCAGTCATTACTTAATTAATTTTGGAGTTGGGTTTACTTCATGAGAATGAGTGATTTCTTTGGACCTTTTTTGGAGGATTAAGTTTATTTTAGCTTACTTCTTATATTAGGATATGTTGTTAGGATTTACAGTGTATATGAGCCAGAGAAAGTCAAAATAACCTTGTTCACTTTGGCTGCTTTTGTGCAGACTCTACGTAAGCCAGATACTTGCTGCTGTAAAACTGACAATTACCAGTGCACGTCCAAGTTAATTGGTTGGGGACTCAGCGGCAGATTAATGCTCAAACAGTCCAGGTAGGTTTGAACTTTATTACTGCCAGTGTTCTGCTCTAATAGGCACTACAACCTGCCCAACAGCACCACTGGGTCCATTTTAACTTTCTGTTTAATATGCAGTTTTTCATGATGGTGCTTTTAGAAGTTGTGGTCATGGGATCTGACTGAATCCTTTAAACACACATGCATAAGTTACCCAAAGTGATGTCTTCAAAACGTATTTTGTTAGAAATATGTTTTCCAATTATCAACGCCAAAGCCAAATTTCTTGTTTGTTTAAAGTGAGATTATGTAACTTTTTAAAGAAAAAAATTGAATTCATGAACAATTAAGCACACCGTTAATCAAGTCAATACATTCGGGAATTATGCGTTTACAGCCTTACTTGGTCCTGTATGACCAGTAGCTCACAGAGGCTAATGTTAGCAAATTTTAGCAAACTTTAGCTGGATATTGCTATTTACAGACCTTTACACTTCAGAATGTGTACATATTTAACAAACAAGATACAATGCATTTAATGAGCTTTACATTTTAGACACAATTTCTTAAGTTTGTACAGAGGCAGGCTAGCTTTTCTCCGTTGCTTTAATGCTATGCTAAGGTAATCGGCTGCTAGTTGTAGCTTCATATTAAGAACAGACGTAAGAGTGGTATCAATCCTCTCATCTAACTCTCAGCAAGAAGGGTATTTTCCTAAATGTCAGACTATTGCTTTCTTTAAATCTGTAATTTTAAGATATTTCAACTTCCAATACGCAGAAAAAATACGCATAAAGAAATACATCTAAAGCTTCTGATTTGCAGGAACATTATATGTCATCATCTGTCATACAAATATTTTTTCTCATGGAAATCCTCTACATGCTTCTAAAAAAAATGTACATCTCCATTTTTTCTCCATCATCCTGTTTGCTCTGATGCAACAAAGCATGAGTAGGACACAGATTAACTGTGAGTTATGGCGTGTGCTTTCACCCTCAACCCCCCACCACAGGACCATGTATGCTCTGGGCTCTCCTCTGTGCCAGATGTTACAGTCATAACACAGTGGGTCATTTCCTTTCTGTTTGCGTCCTGCTGGAGTATGTGTGTGTGTGTGTGTGTGTGTGTGTGTGTGTGTATAATCTGCTGCTACCTATACAAACAAATAATAAATGATTAAACATCTGCCACGGAACACGGAAACACGAAAATCATCATCTAAGAGAGCAAAACAATAAATGATAAATGGCATCCGCAGAGCATCCAAATTCTACTTTGATATGTTGACTTCCTGCGGTTTTCATGACTAAACATTATCACCCTTTTACATAATCAACTGTTTCCTGTAATCTTTCAAACATCATCTACAGAGAAAAGTCAAACTCACTAATCTTCCTATATCTGCAGTCATATGCAGACATATTCAATCAGGCATTTGATGTTCAATTCTATTTGCCAGGACCCATACCCGGAAATTGAGAATGGGATTTGGGAATTGTAAGACTGAGCAAAATAACAAGTGACCACTGACTACACGATACAACACTAATTCAAAAAGCCAACACCAATCTAAAGAGCTTGGTTAGTCTCCATAATTTACTGAAAGACTCACACTTGGGGTCACAATGAGTTAAAGCCATCTCTCTAAATGCTGCTTTGACTGTCTTGTGGCGTTTGTCTTTCATCTTGTTACCACAGATTATGCGAGAGTGAGCAATTCATCAGTCGATCAGCCACTGTGCTGCTTAACCCGACGCACATCAGTGCACAGGGGTGCTGACAGAAGTCCCTACCCACTTAGACGCATACAAAACCACACACACAGGAAGCAGCTACTGAAACCTACTGTATAAGTAGCATTTTTATACGTGCATACCGTCAAATGGGACGCCTCGGTATGTTGATTGAGGGATTTATAGCTTCATATAAGCCAGTATCTTTGTCACGGCTTGTGTTTCTTGGAATTAAGTCCATATTTCCCCAGAAAAGTCTCGTACCTCCTTGCACAAAAAGGCCTTTGAAGCATTGTATCCCCTACCCACTTCCTGGTGGCGCTTGGTTTTCTCATTCACTTTACTGAAGAGGATGAACACTTTCAAAGTGTTTTTTCCATCTGCCTTTCAATCCTTGTAACATCTGCCATTGTGAGAAACTCTCAAAAGCTTTGAATCCATTTCAGTAGAAAACAGTGCCCTCACCCCGTTCTCTTCTGTGCCATAACAGTCCAGCAAATTCAAATACAACCTGGTCTTTTCACTGGCGGTATCATTTGTTTACAGTGAATATGAATGTGATGGTTTTATTGATGTTTAAATGCTAAATGTAAGCTGCAAGCCAATTGGAATAGCATGCTATTATAGTTGGTCAGAGTGTGGTACATAGGTTCACCTTGAGGGCACTTGTGCAATCATGGCAACTACTCTGCAACATTATGCAATGATCAGTAATTGTGCAAGTTGTGGTTGCTAACTTGTTGTGGTTTCCCTACCAAAGTACTAGAATTAGAATAATAAATCAGCATAAATTAGCTCTGCAACCTGTGTCCAACCTGCCTCACTGTGTGGCTCCACTGCAGGTAGGAAATACCTCACATTCCTGTTAAGAGCCCAAGTGCCTTGCATCCTCACCTCACTGCCTACTGTAGCATGATAGACATCAGAACCACGATTGTGGAGGTCAGGCTGGTTGTAATAGAGTATATCATCATTCACTCTGTAAGATTAACTCATAATGAAAATAATCATTTGTATGCTTTTTAAAATTTGGGCGAGCTGAATCCAAAGCTCATATGCCTAAAACATAAGTATTAATGCTGTGTCCTTAATAAATAAGGGCACAGCATAAAAAAGCTGCTTAAGAGATATACAGTAGCACAGACAATCAGAGCAGGTCAGAGGTCATCCCTACATGCCATGTCTGCCTCTAGGCCCAATCATTTCACTACTCTACCACTCAGCCGTCTGAGCAGGAGAGATTTAATTGGCAACGTGAAACAAGGGCAAAAGCAGAGAAAGTTATAATCCACAGCCAAAACTTCCTCCACTGCTGCTTTTTCATAATCAGAAAGTCTCAGATCTTTCTCACAGTGAGAAATGACTCCCGTGGAAGTCATTAGGAGATGATTAAAGGATTGGCCTGGGCTACTGCTATTAAGTGTTTCCTACCATAGATTGACATGTGGCTTTGTATCTCAAATTATTCAAACCCCCGACCCGCTGCACGTCACTTCACACCCACACATTTCTTACAAAGCGGTCTGCACAGGAAGAGAAGTAACGCAAAAAAGTAGCATGATCTTTTCAGGTTTTGCTATCAAATAAAACCTCAAGGCGACTGTTGCTGACACCTGTAACGGTCCTAACACATCAAATGTTGACAGTCAGCACTGGTGAATATAGATATTCAAAACTTCTGTATGCTTTCGTTAGGGCTGGAAATGTTCTACCACAGTGTTAACATGAGCTGTGGCCTCCTGCTTCCTTCTGCAGATGACCTGGTATGTATCAAGGCAGAGAGAAGAGCAAAATATAACAACAGATGGAGAGAGATGAAAAAAGCAGAGACTTTATATTGGGAGTAGATGAAAGGAGCAAAGGGATAGAAAGGGAGGAGTAAAAAAAAAACAAAAAAAAAAACAAGCTGCACCAACTCAAAGAGCAAAAAAAAAACCCAACAGGAAATCCATTGCAGCGAGAGAATAAACAGCCTGACACTGCGTGGAGGGAAGATGGATGTGGAAGAGACACATTTACTTTAAAAAAAAAAACAGTTGCCTACCTCGTGCATGCATGTCTAAACAACATGTGACACCCATTTGCATAGTTTCACTGTGTGGGCTTGCAGCATGGTTAAAAAGTGCAGGACTATGTGTGCATAAGTGTGCATACGCATGCATGTTTGTGCTTGTTAATTCATACCGAACATCTGCATTCGTTTACCTGAGCCGTAAGAGGAGGTTTAGTTTTGGTGAAGCTGCAGAGACAACATGTAACCCTCCCTTCGGTGTGTGGCGAAAGCGGCTCGGACATATCTTCAGATACTTTTCTCGGCAACTACAAAATGCTCTGCAGATTGTTAAACAGCAGCTTTAAACCTGCGCTAACTGGCTGTTGTGGCCACATAGGGACAGTGGAAACAAGCTGTATACATGTTCACCTTTCAATTTGATGTGCTAAACTTGTTTGCAAACAGTTTACAGACTCGGGTGCTGTTTGTGTCCCGATGAATGTAACTCCAAAAGGGAAATATCTGTCTCTTTAGCTGCTCAGTGCTCTGCTATGTTCACCGGATAGTTGCTAACTTTGTCTGCTTGCTGTTTGCTGCAGGACAGGTAGGGCACAGTGGGCTTTTAGGCTGTTTTTTTATTGTAAACAACTGCCTGATGTGTCTGAAAACAACAGTGATAAGAGCAGTGAGACTGAACTAACTACCAAAACAATGAACCGAAAGATGCTAAAACGGGTCGGGTCATAATTTCCTGTGGGTTTGAGCGACCACTTTCACATTACACTCAGTCGTCTGATCCATTGTTAATACAATATTACTGATTATAGCAGCTTTAAGTTCTCTGAAAAAATGAAAAAAGTAAGAAACAAAAATAATAAAGCTTAGGCTAAAATCATTTCACATTCATTTATTACCTCTCAGAAAGAAGAAATCACTGGCAGCTGTGGGACAATACAGCAGAAATGACTAACGGAAAAACTCCCTAAAGAAAAAGCCAGCATTGCCATTCATCACTCCAACTGTTCCAACACCCCGTGGCACATTCAACTGCCAAAAATGCCACTGGAGAGAGTATAATGGTTTCTCAGCTCCTGCGCCGGGTAAGGGACTTGTAAGGACCGAGCAGAGTTTTTCTCAGCAGAGAGGATGTCTGGTTCCCGTCTGCCAGTCGAGTCTCTTATAAAGTAGTACCTGGTGACAGAAGCCGCTAGAGACTGCAGGATGAAGATGAGAGAAGGTGAGGGAATCAAAGAGAGAGAGGCAGAGGAACAGCGATCAAAAGGTAATAGAGATATAAAATGTGGCATCTGACATACATGCAGCATTATCTGTATGAAAATGATTTAGAAACCAATAATACAGTCCTACAATCCCTTCTGTATTTCAGTATATGTGCTCCAAATTAGCTGCAGTGTGAGAACAGTTAGCTTAACGTAAAAAACGCTTTCTAACTTTGCTTATTAAATAAGAGCCTTTGAACTAGCACAAATAGACCCTTTTTCACAGCAGCCATTTTTGACATGAAATAGTAGGGTAAACACAGGTGTCACTAATTATACTAATTTATGCTCTGTTCCATTTTAGTGTAGCAGAGCCTTTCCAGTGAGCCAACATGCACAACAGCAGCACCCTGACTCTGTTTGACCTGAATGGAATAAAACCTGAATTGGTATCACTGCTAACAACTGTGTTTACCCTACTATTTCATGTAAAAATGGCTGCTGTGAGAAAGGTCTATTGCAGCCGCAAATTGTTCCATTCGGGCCAAAAACAGCAAAGACTTTCCAAGCAACCAGGTTCATTCTAAATTGCTAACACTGATTACCTCCAATTAACTGCCTGAAGGTGTGTTAGCTCCATTTTCTCACAAACTGTTTTTTTACGTTGCTATTTCATATGCTTCATATCCTTTGTCTCTCTCACTCTTTTTTGTTTCTGTGTACACATGTTGCTCAATCAAAACAAGACTGGCCTCCTGAAGAATGACAGATACAACTCCATCAATGACAGTGACACAAAAGAGGAAAAGCAAGTTCATACCTGCGTGCTATTCTTACTACTGATTAAAATAATTATCTCTTTTCTCCTGTCCTTTTTTTTTTAACTGGGTGTTGTGAAAAGGGAAAATATTTCCTTTTTGTTACATGTTTTCTTTGTGTTCTGGGAATATTTTGCTGCCACAGTTTCACTCTGTATTTAGTTATCTCCTCTCAACATTATCTTCTTATGCAGTAGAGTAATTGAGGCCAAAGTGTCCTCAAGTCCCCAGTGCCCTGAGGAGATTTACCAGGTGTTATAGATTATATTAGAGGTGCAAACAGAAGTTTAATGGACCTCACAGGGTACGTATAAGGTAGACTTCTACCCCTGGGATGAAGCACTGATGCAAGAGATGCACGAGACACACCAGTGCTCTAAAATGAAAAGTACTTCGTAGAAGTACTACGTTGAAGTCCATGTACAATCTTCTAGCAGCAGTTCTGCCAAGAACTACAAACTGACTTCCAAACATCCACAAAGAACACTGAAAAGGCAGAACTCCAAAACACTTTTGTAACAAAACAGGGAAAACTCAACTTATAATTATGGCTTATATAATGGAGGTCAAGTCTTTTTAAAGTCTTTATGAGTACTACCAATGTTTTTACTGAAGTCTAACATGACTAAATCAAAAGTGAACAGTATAGCAACAATGTCATGTTTTTTGACTACAGGCATTATCGCCCTCAAACTACCACTTTTTGGCCAAAATGCAGAAAAGATAACAGCAGGGGAGTTGATTGACCACATGTTGACCACATCTGTATAATAAGGAACACTGCAGCCCATGAGTCATAGGGAAACACCCTGATTTCAAAAAACACTCACACTTATTTATCCAAGGAAAGTTGCCAGAGCAAAGTCTCCCTCCACAACCCTGTCTTCTAGAAATCACATGAGAAATGTAATGCCACCCACGTTACATTCCTCATCAACATAATGCCAAATGTTCACTGAAAATGTATTTTGAATCCGTTTTCCCTTCAAAATCTGTTATTGCAATACGAAGTGTCCTTGTGGAAACTAAAGCATGATTAAGGTTTTTGTGGTTGGCAGCACTTTGTTCAAGTTTGGCAACGATCGTGGTCTTAGTTAAATATTGAAAATATCATAAATGACTTGAAGCATGAGACAGGAAGCGTTTATTTTATCGATAGTTTACCCCAAACGACAATCTTTCTCTAACAATAAAACAGCAATAAACCTTGTCTATAATCTAGCATTTGGGCATATTTCAACACATTGTTATGGTTTTATGACCCCA
>NW_023339651.1:14750931-14751384 GCF_004916995.1 Morone saxatilis
GTATTGATCAGGTGTCATCACCGCAATGTTTGACCAAAGTCCTTTTTTTTAACCTAAATATAACTTCAAACGGGATTGGTAAATCCTCAGCTTTGTACAATCCCCATCCACCCTGACTACATGCTATATACTTATATACTAAGTATACTTTCCCTGTGGTATATAAACATAGCCTATTCTTCATCAAATAAAAACAAACCAAATGAATTACTGAGAGACAGCTTTGCCCTCATACATATTCACACAGTCTTACATTGATTACTGAGCAGATTTGGAAGTTTCTCAAAGGCACTGTATTGATGGAAGAATGGAAAGCATCTCTCACTGACTTTCCCACTATAATCATTTCTCGCCAAGGATTTAAACCAGCAATGTTCTGCTCTCAGAGGCTACAAGCTATGAACAAGCACGCAAATCCAGTATTTTTTTAAAGGATCAGCGCCTAGGTTTTAT
>NW_023339651.1:14751532-14763380 GCF_004916995.1 Morone saxatilis
AGTGTTTGGTTGGTCCGTTTTGGGCTGCAGTATGGCGAACCAATGGCGTCTGTAGATAAAAACGGCTCATTCTTAGGTAACGAAAACAAAACTATTCCTATTTTCAGGTGATTATACACTAATGAAAACTGACCTATGGACTCTATATTCCGTGTCGAATTGGAGGAATTTCCAATACTGGTATTAGTATTGGAAAAACTCTACCATTTCTATTAACAACTATATACTAATGGACGTCAATAAAAAATAAATATCTTAGATAGATAGGTATAAAGATACAGATATAGATAGAAAGCACAAAAGTTAGAATGATATCAAAATACTGACGTTAAATAAAAAGTATTGTTATTTTATATATTAGAATGAAAAATGATGTCACCAACTACATTTTGGGTGTGAGACAGTTATCGTAAAGCAATGATTTACTTTGGGGTAAAATATTTCACTAAAACTGTCCAAACTTGTAGCTTTATCATTTGACAGTCACAATAAGCATTTATATATCCTGGGTCGCTAGTCTAGTGTGAGATTAATATTACTGAAGCCACTCCAGAATATTCCTCACTGGTTTGCTTTACATTGACTGTCGTGCTTTTGCTGTGAGACAGGACATCCTCTGATTATCACACATAGGGTTAAAGGTCATGCAGCCACTCCTCTTGTCATAGTGAGGCTTAATAAAAACTGCATCAGCCGTCACTTCACAAGGTTTTACTATTTTTAATCGTCTTTGTCTTCTAATGTAAGTCAGTAAACGCTGTTACGCTTAATTGCTTAAATCTGTCACTTCAGAATGGACGGCTGTTATATCATAAGGAGACGTCAATAAACAGTATACATTAAACAGTATATAATGTTGTAAAGAGCAGCAGACATGGAAAGAGAGACAGAGTTGACAGGCAGGATGAGAAACAAAGAGAGCATCTCAGCTGACCTCCATATGAAGCTTCTTTGTGTTAGCTGCATGGTGACAGGAAGGTCACCGTCACAATAAGTGTCTACTCAAGTATGGCCTCGCCTGGAGACATGAATAGACCTCCTCAGCAGCCATCCATCCCTCCCGCCATCCCTCCTTCCTGCCGTCCCTCTACGCAGCCAGCAGACTCACGCTGCGAGCTCTAATACAACAGCTTCCTCTGTTGGCTGGCCTTGTATGAAAACTTAATGGTAATTGCCCACAGATGCCACATGAGGGTAAGATAGCGGGGGGAGAGAGAATTGGCTCTGAAAAGAGGATTTAGAGGGAAAAATGGAGGTCATAATTGTGGTTTTCAAGGAAACACAGAGGAGTTATTCAGGATCTTCATAGAGAAGTCTGGAGTCTCTGAGGAGAACACTGGCCTTGGGACAGCATTGTCATGAAATGGACATTGAAGAAGAGTTTGGAGACCAGTATATGCCACATAATGGGCAGATTAAAATTCCTTTTTGACAGGCAGTTTGATATTCATACAGGCTTTTTGTTACAAGTTCAAGCAAAAGACAATGGGTTTCTATTGAAGGATTTCCCTATGCAAAATGTCAAATTAGAAAAGTTTAACAAACAAAATCTCTCTGACATTACTCCATATTTTCCCCATTGTCAGCAAATACCATGAAAATACTAAAACGTGCTAGTTTATCTCTCAAAACTGTCTGATTTCCCAACCTGGGACCGACGTGTAACGACAGCCGGACAAACGAGGGAGTAAAAGTTATTAGGGACTGTCTCCCGCTGCAGATTAATTACATTTGGTGCTGGAGTGAGTGTACTGCGGCGGGGCAGCGTATGTGGCGTTGACACAAGATGAACTTCAGTGCATGTTTTCATGGTAGTGAAGGAACATGTCGCCCAGGGCAACAATGTGGTCCGTTTATGTTAAACACACAATACTAGTAGAATCAAATCATAGCTGGTTTTGGTCTTTTCATTGGACTTGTTGCCAAGAACACTTGAAAAAAAATCATGTTTTGATTAAGAAATTGTGTAATGTGTTTGTGTGTGTGTGTGTGAAGACAATGGGATAACTGTTCCAATCAGTAGTTTCCAACCAGGGGATCATTTTGGAGTTGCCAGGGGGCACACGGAAAGATTGCGTAAGAGCGACTTATTTGAAAAAACATAAATTATGATTTGATTTTTTGTTTTTTTTTCCTGAGTCAGCTGTAATACCTGAACACTGTTGCAACTGAGAGTACATGACAATGGGTTAGCGAGGAAGCAGAGACAGTTAGCTTAAAGTAATAAATAATTAGCTGGTTACAGTACACTGCTTAAAGTAATGGATAAACCTTTGAAACAGTTAGCTGAAGGCAATCCAGTATCTTTCCCAGTGCCAGTCAGCTCTTCAAAGACTCTTCATTCCTCAGACAGCTTCAACGGTGAACATTTCAAAGTAAAAGCATGACAGTACATCTGCCCATTATTCATCAACCCTTCATTTGACGATCCACTCGTGACCGCTCAGTGACCCGTGCTTCCACTGTGCAGTCACTGCTTTTTCACTTTAACCCTCGACAACCCGTTTGATGCACCGCACTGTTTTTCGTACTGTTATGGACTCCTACAGCCGTCCTACTTCTGTCTCTATCTCTAGGCTGGCAAAGGAAAATTAAACCAGCAACACACAGTGGTGAGCGTGGGACTTAAGATTAATGGAATACGAAGAGGATTAGTAAATGTATACGCACATGTAACTGTAACTGTATATGCATAACACAGAGAGCAATACAACCGATGAGTGTCTCTGAAATAGAACCATCTACTGTTTGCTTTTCCTTTATTTTGTCCTGTGAAGTAAAAATAGAACGTGTGTGCGTGAACTTGCTCTGTAGTTTTTCATCTGTGATATTGATTTGTGTGAGTGCTCTGGCAGCACAGGCGTGTCTGTCACGCTGATGGGGCCATTCCGGTTTTGATACAGCATGATGACGTGTGTGTGGGGGAAAATAAACAAATAAGGAGTGAGCCTAACACAGTGACAGAAAAATAATACCCAGAGACATGATGAGAGAGAGAGAGAGAGAGAGAGAGAGAGAGATAATTAAAAAAATCCCTGTCTAGATTGTTAGGGATGAGCTCAAATCTTGATCTTTTGGTCTTTCGGGGGGACAGACAAACTGCAGGACAGACGCGATAACTCCTGCCCTCACCTGTCAGTCAGCTCTGTTCCAAAAACCTAGCAGCAGTCCTGACACCGCTAATCTTTCACGCAGAAGCTCAAAGTGTGAAGTCTGAATTTGTTTGCTTACAAAAACCACAAATCACACATTAGACAACTGATGTAGCTGACAAAAAAGCTGCACTGTGATGTCCGTTGTTCGGCACCGAAGGGATTTCACTTTTCATAGCGTGCACTGAGGTTATTTCCTCGCCCGCGGCAGGTGCAAATCTTGGTCTACGCACACCCGCTGAAGCTATGACGTCACTGTCAAGCCACAATTATGCGCACCAGATCCGCTGGTTCAAATTGTGCAACCAGCGCTAATAAGTTGCAAAATAACCAGGGAAAACCTGCACACGTGTGCACATCAAACCTGTGGTTCTGATGGAGCTGCGGTTTCTGCCACAGTGTCAATCAATAAGCATGGTGAAGACTGTCCTGAAAACTCATAAGTCAGTTATAACATCAGAATTCAGCATACAAAGACTGACAGACACATTCTTATAACTCATTTAATACGCAACAGTCGTCCAAATGCCTCCATTCTTTCAAAACATGAACCCATAACTCCCCTTTCCTGTCTCTCTCTATTCAAAATTCCGAAAAGAGAAAAGAAGAAAAGGGGAAAAACAACATAACCAAAATGGTACCAATGCTTTCGGATATGGGTTATGTCCCCTAGGAGGAGTAGAACAAATCAGACATTTGCGGCATTTGAAAGCGGAGTAAGATATTGAGAGTATCTCCTGGTACAACCTGACAGTGTTACATGCCGTCGTTTCCTGCTTTTGCTAAACTTTAGTCAAAATCCTATTTGAATTTCTTGACAGGCCGATCCTAGATGAAAGAAGTACTTGGGCAGTGAGTAGTGGCACAAAACACAAGAAAGATAAACAGTGCAGCTTGTAGGCCCTGGAGAAGATCCACTCATGGGCAAACTGCCATGAAAAATGCATTGTGAAAATGCTGGAGGGCTCCTGTAAAACCAAACCAGTTTTCCACCCTGATGCACCGGCACAGGACTCTAAACAGGAAGGTGCATTTCAGTTATAAGAGCAGCGGCCCATGAATTAAACCCACTACTGTCACTGCCGCTTCTTTTCTATCCAGCCTGTTCAAACATGCCGAACGCAGAACGCTAAGTGCGCCAGAGGAAAGAGACGAAGAGATAACAACACACCTGCAAAATGTCACCGCGAACGCACGCAGACACCTACCATATTTACACGGAGCGATGGTTCACACCAGAGGACATATCTTCTGAGGTGCTGCCAGCTTCCTGTTCAGAGTTACGTGTGATTGTGTGCGTTCTACTTTTGTCTTCAGACAATGAGAAACACTTTCAGTTGTCATTTTGAAGTGTCAAAGTCACGACACGTTTAATTGCAGAGAAGAAGTGATTTTCCCATGCAGTGCTGCTTTTCAGATCACAATTTAAGGCCCAGTGTGGAACATTTCAAAGGATCTGTTTGCAGGAATGGGATATAATATTACTAGCTGCGTTTCAGTAGTGGAGAATCCGCCATTTTGGGCCCAAAGATCTTCAGTTTGTAGGTCGGACAAAACAAGACGTTTAGTATTGTCACCTTTGACTTGAAGCTTTTGCATGCAACATTACAGATATTCTTCCATATTTTGAAATAAAACAACTGGAGATTTGGCTGGTCAAAACAATTCATCACTCTGAATGTAAAGCCAGAGGTACTGGTTTGCAAAATTGGATCAGATTGCTTTAATATTTAAATACTTTTGCAGAAATTATTCCGGTGTTCAACAATTCCTGGTTACTGAAAGACTTGTATTTTCCCTCCAAAATAAAACATTCAATCAGCAGCTAATATTCTCTGTAGGCACTTCAGCAACAGTGGACAAACTATTTAGAGCCTTTATTTAAGTACTTACTATGCAGTAAAATGCTCCCTATCAGTCTTTTACTATAATCACATATGATGTTCTGATGTTCTTGGATTAATATTACTGCTGCATTAATGTGTATGTTGCATTTTACTGCTGCAGATGTTTAGTTTACGTTCAAACCCTGGCACTAATCCGTTCTCCTAAGAAGAACTCTGGGACTGGCTGTCAGGTGTGCTGTGTATATGTGTGTGTGTGTGTGCGTGGTGTGTGTGTGTTGTGTTGTGTGTGTGTGTGTGTGTGTGTGTGTGTGTGTGCGCTCCTGCCATCTGGCCCAAAAGTCTGCTTCCTACCATCATTCCAAACAGGAAGCCAAAACAAATCCTTGATGACATGGGTCAGTAGTTTAATTGTGTCTTTGGGATTTCTGCACAGCCAGCAACAGAAAGTGCCCCCTTTTATCCCAGCAGCCCCGGAGCCTGAAGCCCTCTCAAATCGATTTATCTCTCTAACCTGTGTGGGTGCGTGTGTGTGTGTGTGTGTGTGTGTGCATCGACGTTGGTGCCAACTTTGCCTTGATTCAGTTCAGATTGAGTGTGGATATAGAGGGGTTTGCCAGTGGGTTAAACGATACAGAAGCTCTTTCTTTTTTCTCATTTCACTCACCCCCCACCCCACAACACAAACACACACAAACACTTCATTGGTCCCATATTGGCCTTCATACAGTAGATGAAAGACATCAATAAAAGAAGATGAGTCATGGGAAGGAGGAATTTTATATCTCTAAGGCTACCCTGCAATAAGACCTGTGCTTGTGGGTATGTGTGGCTTTTATTCTCTGTCTGACACAACAACACACACAAACACACACACACCACAACAAACATACCACTGTTCCTCTTCACTTCAGCATTGACATCCTGGTCACTGACAACCTGACACACAAGATATACGAACGTTTTTAATTTTGAAAGGCAATGCACATGTGTAAAACTCTACACTACACCCACCGTGCATTAAGCGACACTGTTCATATGTGTGCTGCCCCCCCCCCGTGAGACCCCACCCAGAGACCCCAGTGTGCTGCAGCGCCGGTACAAAATAAATAAATAAATAAACACACTGCAAAACCTGCACCGTGAACGACAAACAGCGAGGTGTGCACAGACTCACAGCCGGTGTGAGAGGCGTCCAGGCTCGGTCAAAGACACCCAGTGTTCCCCCTCGCTTACCTTCAAACTGAGTCCGGTTCCTGCAGCCCAGTACGGCACCGACGGCGCCCCCGGTGAGTTGCTAACGCCGGCCGGTCACTTCATAAGTTATATACCTGCCGCGCATCCCGCGGGCGCGAGGAAGAGTAGTATCACTATGAGGCGCGAGCTCCAGATGTTAGTGAGGGCGGTGTTCGCGTGCCATAAAGATGTCTAATATCAGCCGAGTTCAACCTCTGCTCTGAGTGAGGCACACCGGCTCCTCTGCAGCTGTCCGCCCGCCTCACCGGCACAGACTGTCGGTCTGACAGTGGAGTGACTGCCGGTCCGCCCACGCTGCTGCTGCCGCCGCCGCTGGATGAGAGGACACCGACCGACTGCCGCTCCGCCGGCCGAACTCACGGTGCCGCCTACCGGTGATACCGAGCAACTGCAGGGAGCAGTTAGGGCGAGTGCATCCTGTCAAAACAGGTTTGTTGTAATTAAGAGGTTTTACACAGTTTAGGAGTAGCAGAGGCTGGTAATCTGTTTACTGTATTTTTCATTATTAAATACACTAACAGCAGCAGCAGAGGTTGATTGTCATTTATGCAACATATATTATCTTTTTTTGCAGATTAACCGCAACTCCACAGTAATAGTCCATAATAATTTAACTCTTCATCAAAAAAATTAGATTAAATTGGCCAATTATCCAGATTGTACTGTTTTATCTTTTTTTCCAATTGTTTATTTCTTTACTGGGTCAATCACTTGTTAATGAGTATGTAACTACAATAAAAGTACTAAAACAAAATATTGATATTGTGGATATTTTTTCTTTTACTCGCTGGGTTTGCAAGTATACTTGAGTTCTTGAGGTTCAGTGTGTAACATTTAGGAGGATTTATTGGCAGAAATATAATGTAATATTCATAGGTATGTTTTCATCAGTGTATACCTAAAAATAAGACTTGTTGTGTTTTCGTGACCTTACAATGAATCCTTTTTATCTGCAGAGGGAGTGGGTCCGCCATGTTGAACCACCGTGTTTCTACAGTAGCCTCGACATACAAACCAAACTCTGGCTCTAGATACAGCCATTTACATTTTCTGGCCACAGTAAATTCTCCTACACAGTTGGTGGGCAATATTCAGATGGTTGCAATCTGCAGCTTCACCGCTAGATGTCACTAATACCCACACACTGGTCCTTTAAAACTTTAAGTATTACTCACTTTTTGCTCTTGACAGCAATTTTTAGTTTGAAGAATTGCCTTAATCACTGGAGATACTGTAGGTATTTATTGAGGCCTAAGGTAAAGCAGAATTCTGAGCTGTTTTAGATATTACACATCTTGAAAGATGTCTCAAAACCTCAGGAATGATAATGCAACTTTAAACTGACCAAACTCTGTGGAAAAGAAGAGCCAGACACAATACACATGTATGATTATTACTAGTCTACCACAGGACCAACAAATAGGGAAGCAAGTTTAAATACATATTAATTAGGAATATGTAAATGTTTTCCTCCATGTGTACTCTTCATGACAACCCTAACCCTAAACCCCACTGTTTGTCATAGTGACAGATAAGCATGGGCAGGTGAAAGTTAGGTACTGAAATACTGCACAAACACATATGCACTGAACCATTAAAAAAAAAAAAAAAAAAACATTAAATAAACTGTGCATTGATATATAGTCACTTTGTCCCTCTGGAAATGCTGCATGTGCCTTCTGTCTACTTTAGCCTGATGTTTTGTCCTGGAGACTCTCTCTCTGGATTCCCCTGAACCAGTTTCCCCTGCAGGGTCGGTGTCCTGTTCCTTCAACCCCTCACCCACCACACAGCCAACAACCACCTTCAAATAGGGTTCATCTGACCACCATCACTCAACAGCGCTGCTCACCACAACGTTCAGTCCCTGCAACAATGTGGTCGTCAGATGTGAAAAGATACAGCTCGGTACAAAGGATCATTTTCGTGGTTGTGGATTGTTCGCTGTACAAGCCTGGCCAGGTGTTTCTGGGTGTGGTAGGGATGATTTTTTCCTTTTGGTGTGGTGATGAATACCTGAAAAATTAAAGGATGTAATTCACTCCTTATGGCAATAGAAATTTTTAAATACAGGCAGTGTATCTGGCTGTACCATCATGAACTCATTACCTTACTTAGGGTGTTACATGACTTGCAAACTCAAATCATAATTACACAATGCATTCCAGTGTATCATGATGAAAGTCATCAGTACTTACTTCTGTGAATCATTAATAACAATTGCAGTCATTTTGGCAGGAACACGTTGTTTATCTTTGGAAGGATGCTGCCAAAATGGCTACAAATGATTTCCTAAGATTCAGTTAAGGAAATAAAACATTCAAATTAAATCACAGTTACCCCCCATGGTTTTATGACAAAACATGTTGTGACAGTTGTTTTATCTCACAAGAACCATTGAGTTCAGTGTTTCCTCACATACTTGATTTCCACTTAAAAAAAAGAAAGACAAAGAAAGAAAGAATGAGACACTTATCTGTATTTCTGACCAGTTTAATTTAAAAAAGCATCTGGTTTTGTGCAATAGCTATACCACTGCCAGTGAAACAGATGTGTGTGCGCACATATGTAAAAGAGATACAGTATGTTTTTACTGCTTTGATCTCTGCAGGCAACAAGGAGCATCACTAAAAACCTTGCTACCTTTAGGTCGTTTAACTTAATTTTGAATGCACATAATGCAGACATGTGCATAGTGTGTATATGGTAGGGAAAGACCAAGCTTGGGAGAAGTGGAGATTTTTACTAATAGCATCATAGGAGCATTGCTTCGGCCCCATAATGTCTGATAGTAGTACACTGGGAGTGAGGTAACCGGCTGGAGCACTACCATTAGCCACTCACTCTTACATAGGCAAGTAAGAAAAGACCTGCGTGAAAACTACAGGCTAGGTGTCATGGGATGGGAATGTCATCAGAGCCACACATCTGCCACCTTTACCTGTTAGCTTCAGTGACAGGGGCAATAACTGCTCAGCTTGGTGAACAGGACTCACCATTTGATATGTTTGTCATGATTTTGGCCATTTGTAACTCCACTCCTGATGTGTGATTTGGGCTCTGTAAAGCGATCGTTACATTATCTATTTTAGGTTGATATTAGGGTTGAGCTGAGAAATCTATATGAATATAATGAATATAATATAACACAATAACAAAACAGCCCATCCTGTTTAACACAAAGTACTGGTTGAATTAAAACAAGAATGCTTACATAAAAAAATACATGATGCATGTGGAAAGTTTCAGACAAGCCTTCCAGAAAGCTATCATTGGTGTGAGTGTGTAAGTTGTGTGTGTGTGTGAAGGTGTAAGTAAGGAATGGGTAAGCTGTGTGTTTCTGTTGTGTGTCCCGAGCATTGCAGAGAGACTGTGTTTCCTCTTTCTGCCTGTTTAGATCCAAGTTGCTCGGCTACATTTAGCTTTAAAGTCCTGGAGGCCAGCACAGGAAACACTCCTGGCAAACTTTCTGACAAACCGGCCAGTGCTGGGAGGGACTGGGCCTGAGCTTTTATACATGTGAGTTACCAGTAAAGACAGGAGGAAACCGCCTGTGCTCGGGTCAAGTGTCTTTGGAGGTTTGGTGCATTTTTGTTTCAGTTTTAGATTATTGTTTGTCAGCTGAACTGTCAGTATGTTTTGCAGGTTAAACCATATACAATTCACACACACACTCACTTCACACAGGTGCATATACGTACACATAAATGTCTGCCTAAATGCGTCTTATGCAATGAAGGCTTGTTTCTAAATACTATTTACTGCAACACTCCTTTACCTCTTTGTTTGTGTTGACACTGAGAGAGAGTCACATTACGTGCAGGACATACAACTGCTTTCCTTTTGTAAAAACTGATTACAATGCGTAGCTGCAGGAAACACGCTTTAAGGATAATCAGCAGCGGCAGGAAACAGGAGAGACTTGCAAAGGTACGTTTCATGCTTTAAGAAGCTTTTATAGACTTTACAGGGAAACCTGTTTATTCAAATGAGGAATTTATCACCCTTTTCCACCTTATGGCTTTGATTCTTGCTTTTATATTAAACTTCTTTAATAAATGGTTTAGGTTCAGAGGAAAAATTAGGAACAGATGTAATCCAGTCATATACTGGTTGGTTATTTTAAAAGGACCATACTAATATTTTTGCATGTTGTTACTAATTTTTAGCAAATCATGTACACCTTACTGCTGGCCATTTAACAAAAACTGTAGTGTTTATAAATGAAAATTCAAATTGCAGAGCCTNNATGATGACAGTGTAACCTTTGGAGGAAGAAGATGGTCCCTGTGATGGATTACAGTGATTGTAACATGTGGGCCACAACTATAAATCAAACTACACTAAATTGAAAATATGAAATACTTTCTTCAGGCATGTAATTAACTCTAACAACACTGTGAAGTCCAGTCCAAAATCAATATACAATGCTGTGACAGAATATTTGGATCAAAACTTTACCAGAGTAATTATAAGTCTTGTTTGTTCTTCTACTTTGTTTGACAAACTAAATAAACTGTGCATTCTGAAGTTTCTTCAGGAAATTTCACACATAAACATATATCTTCATCCTTAAGTCCATATCCCTAAGTACTGATTTAACGTGAACTACATCAGCTAAATATATATTACAGAATCTGAATATGATGAACGATCCTGTGGTATTAGAAGAAACATAACTCTACCTCACAGCTCCACCTTGTGGAGTAATAAAGTGGCAGTTTCTTGTGGTATGATTCCAGTAAACAGATGAGAACAGCAGCTTTTGGAAAACAATTACTTCATCATAAAGTTCTGTAAACTGACCCACTGATTTAAAATTTGCAGAATGACCTCTGTGTGTGTTTTATTATATTGGACATATATTTAGACACATTGCTGTGTAAACAACCTTATGTTGTTTATATAAATTTAACTACTTTTAAACTTACAGTTTTTAAAGAAAGGTTGATTTTTAAACTTAGAGAACTCCTACACACTATGTTGTCTTCACTTGTGGTGGTACTGACCACCACAAGTGCTTCACAGCAACAACACACAGCAAACAGGCAGACTAATGGAGTGTCCAAGCACCTTTAACCACAGCATGCAGTGAAAGCATCTCGCCCAGGGGAACTAACCTCCCTCCCTGCTCCACAAAGTGAAAGAAAAGGAAGGAACAAATGGTTCAATAGTTCACAAGACAACAAAAGTTAGCTGCTGGAGAGACCGACAGCTTTCATGGTTTACCTACAACACTGTTTCCACAATCTTTATCTTTTCTGATGGTGGTGACCTCAGTAAACTCCCAGCAGCTCCACCCAAATTCAACTTGACAAGAGATCTAACTGGCTAAAGCAATTGGCCAGCATGCAGTAATCTGCAGATTGATGCTGAAGTTGTTAGTTCAAGCCTCACCTGGAGCAGATCATTTTTATCATAGTGACTGAGGAAAAGTAATTATCTGACTGTGACTGACAGCTCATATTCTCTAGCTGCTCTAACTAGTTTAAGGTTTTGGGTGTAAACCTGCCCAAAGCATTACAGTAGCTCTAATGCATAATCCTTTTGTCGTGTTAATCAGTGGTTTCCCAGTGAGACTGAACTATAGAAGAT
>NW_023339651.1:14763480-14769817 GCF_004916995.1 Morone saxatilis
TGTTTACCTTTAATTAGCCTGTCATCAGTGTGGGGTTAATCAAGACAGTGAATCTGTGGTGTTGTGCTCCAGTGGCGCAATCGGTCAGCGCGCGGTACTTATAAGACAGTAACCTGCAGAGTGATGCCGAGGTTGTGAGTTCGAGCCTCACCTGGAGCAGTGAGGTTTTACCTGCAGCAGGTGAGGTCACACAACAACACATAAAACCTGAAAATGACCACTCAAACAAGTCTGTCTATGATAACTCATGAAAAGACAATCAGCTTCTCTTCACTCATTCATAATGGTTTGTTCAGTTCAGTTTCAAAAGCCACTTAATGCACAATGCTTTTTTAGTGCTAATATTCAACATTAAAAGTTACTTTCAAGAAAATATAGTTTATTTCACAAGAATGACATATTGGCATATGTACAGCATTAAACACCTACCACCTATAAAACAACAAAATGAGTATAATAGTTTAATAATGTTCAGTAATGTAAGAGTGAAATACAATAGAATTTTTAAATCAAATTAAAGTACTGGTTAATAATGCTTTCCTCTTACTTTATATCATATTAGCTGTGTGACCAGTCGATAACGTTGAGACAAAACAGCATGACTGTGCATTTTTTTTAATCTGAGGACATGAGATTTCCTTGTTATGAGTCAGTTTTCATCACACCACTGGGTAACAGTGGGGGGTTGTGCAAGGTCATCATAATGGCTGCAGAGCCTGCTGGGGGGTGAAGGGAGGTTTCTATCTGATAACCTCCCTGGCACAGACTTCCTTCTCTCACCCACCCCAAGCTTTGACTCTTTAGGCATCTTTAAACAACCTTCTACTCATGAAAAACACCTGACATTTGTTGTTCCTGCAACTGCTTGAGTAGACCTTTTTCACAGCAGCCAGACTCTGTTTGACCTGAATGGTATGGAAAGAAAGTATTGATTCACTTGAGTATCTCAGTAATTATTTTTGTGATATTCTATCAATTCTCAAAAACACTGAATCAGTTTTTGTGTTTAACCCCCAACAGCAGCTAGATTGCAGTGCTGTAAACGTAAACTAAGGGCTATGATGTTGAATGTTACAGGCACTGTGATACTGTGAACTTTTTCTTAACTAAGATTTTATGCATATGCATAATATGCAATAATGCAATGCAATTTCCTAAAATCAGACTTAAAAGAAAATAGCTATATATATATATATATATATATATATATTGCCTTGGTTACAGTAGTGTAATATATGACAATATAGTGAATTATAACCCCTCTGTCATGATAGGTATTGTATCTACAGATCTGTCTGCCAATACACAGCCCTCAACAGAACTTTAATTAGTTTAATTGGTAACACCTGTGTTTACCCTACTATTTCATGTCAAAATGGCTGCTGTGAAAAAGATCAGTCAATCAATTCGACTGCACAGCTCAATTTATAGCCTATATATTGTGTTACATTGGTAAGTCTTTACATTTCATAGTCCAAGTGACAAAAGAGTGGTTCATCAGTTTGTCACTTGCCTGTTTGATGCAGCTCCAGACTAAACCTGGGCCTAAAAATCAAGGCCAGATCATGAATGTGGGGCTAAGGGCACTAGCTCCAGACAACCTAACTGTAACTTTGTTCGGTAATATGTACCACCAAAGAGCATAATATCAGCTGATATTGGTGGACATTCACACATTCCTAAATGAATATCTGTTGATATTTGACTAATAATCAAATGATCCTGTTGTTGTTGAACAAAATCTAGTCATTATTGATTGTGCTCCGCTCACTGGCTCCTCTGCAGGATGCTCTCAGTTGAAATACATGAATAAAAGACACATATTGTGTTACAGCAAAAGGTCCATGGGGGATGCAGCTTGATGGTCCTCACAGCAGCGGTTATCTGATGCAGGCTGGCCTCACACCCACTGTCCAGCAGCTTATGGAGCTGCAGATAGCAGCAGCTGAGAGACTTTATCAGAAACAAGCCCTTGACACACTGCAATGTATCTGCTGCAATAGAGCCTCTGACACACATTTTGATCACTTTCCTCCTTGTCACAGTGTAGAATATATATAAGACATTTTTAAGAGGTGGAACTATAAGTAACTAGTAGCTATAACTCAAGGAAATAATAAAAAAAAGCATTTCCCTATTGAAACATTATTATTTATTTATCTAGTAAGGAAACCCTAGAGCAGATGCAGCACTCAAACCTGCTAAAATAAAAAATCCCTAATAAACAAAAATAAGTTGAGCAGCATCAGAAGACCCCCCCTCAGCAGCTGCACTGAGGTCAGCCACATGAATGATATGGTAGAAACATCCAGTGTGACGCACATACAGCAGCAGATAGCGCAGTAGTGCGGAGCCCCCACCCTGGCCCGGCTGCGCTCCGATAACGCAGAGGAGGGGGAAACAACAAGACACCTCGGTTTCTCCACACAGGGAAGGAATTATTACTTCATCTCCTTTTCACTCTGCATCCGTTTCTGTGTCCATCGGCCATCAGTGAAGTGATAAAATGGTCGATTAACAGCTTTTACGCACACATCGTTGACGCCTGGTGTGAATCCGACTGTGACCTCCGCTGGGAAGTCACCTCGCTCTCTTGGCTGCAATGCTCTCAAAAAGGGAGAAAGAGCTCATTGCAGAAATATGGGGAAGACTGACTCCTGTGGCAGAAGATATTGGGTCAGATGCGCTTCTTAGGTAGGTTCATAAGAAACTTTCTGTGGGTTTGAAATAAACTGTTGATACAGACGTGTGCAAAAAGTCTGGTGTTTGTTTGTTTGTAAATGTTAAAGCTTCAATCACAATGACAAAAAACAAACAATTAGGCTCAATATAGGTATGAATATCTATATGGGCTCTCCTGACCCACATTGTCAGTGAAGAATTTATGTTTTTTAAAACCTTTTATTAATACGTTTGTGACATTTATAACCTCAGACTTAATGGTTACAAAGCATTGGTAAATGGTTTATTAACTATTGGTTTGGCAATTGATATGAATGAATCCAATGTAAGAGCGTTGCACCATGTGAATTAAAATGACTCAAATGTTGATGGTTTACTCGGAAACATCAGGTTGTGGTTTCTAGGTGCTGGCACTGATCCAAGATCAGTGAAATGTTCAAATGAGTGAGCTGTGAGTCCACTGATGATGATGATGATGATGATGATGGCGATGATGATGGCATCAATGACAAGCACTAAAAGGAGTGGCCAGACTCTCCATTGCTAATGTTTTTGTATTTCACTGACAAAAGTGTTAAAGTCCAGTGTGTAACATTTAGGAGGATCTATTATCAGAAATGGAATATAATGTTCATAGGTATGTTTTTCATTAGTGTATATCACCACAACAAACTGTAGGAATTGTTGTGTTTTCATTACCTTATACTGGTTGTACGTAGGGCCTCTCACGTAGTTTCTCCTACACCCTCCACACCCCTGTCCCATTCCAGGTTGTCAAATACAGACGGGAGCTGTGTTCAGTTAGTTGCAACCTCACTGTTCACTTGTTTTTGGATTACTGCTGCATTTATGTGTACATAGTATTTTACTGCTGTCCATGTTTTTGGTTGAGCTCATTTGAACTACTTTATAGTTAAATCTACAGCAATGCATCACATTCTGTAAGATCATCATATGTTTGTAGCGGTGCTGTCCTGTGAGAACCACATAGCTCCAATAAGTCAAATTTCATGAGCACAGAATAACAGTCCTGTTTTCAGCATTGTGACAATGCAATAAAATATTGTTTATTTAGTGGACTAAAACGTACAATATTTGCCTCTGAGATGAAGTGCAGCAGAAGTATAAAGTAGCATAAAATGGCAATACTCAAGTAAAGCACCTCAAATTTGTACTTTAAGTACAGTACTTGAGCAAATGCACTTAGTTACATTCCACCACTGAGCATTACAGCACTTTTCCCAATTCTTCCACAGGATGTTTGCCACTTTCCCAGGAACCAAGACGTACTTCTCCCATCTAGACATCAGCCCTCGCTCCGCTCACCTGCTCTCTCATGGGAAGAAGATTGTTTTGGCCATAGCAGAGGGAGCGCAAGACATCAGCCAGCTGGCCGTAAGCCTGGCTCCCCTGCAAACCCTCCATGCCTACCAGCTCAGAATAGACCCGACCAACTTCAAGGTGCAGCTACTAGAACATCAGTTCCACTGATGGTGATAATAACACTCACATGTTCTTCATGGAGTTTTCAGTGGTGTGGAAATTACATCATCTCACACCCATATCAGATCAAACTCTACTGACAGCAGCGGTTTACAGCTTCAAAACCAACATGTCTATAATATTTCTCTCAACATGTAGCTTAATGTGTACTTAACAAATACATTTTTTATATATGGAGATATACAATACTTTTCTTTTTAAAGTTATTTTTTTTGGCCTTTGGAGATATACAATACTGACTGGGAACAAGAAATATTGTGGAATACACCCTTGCATTTTACTGCAGAGCATATCTATTTCTGTTTCCCATAGAAACACAAATTTAACATATACATATTATAACAGACCTTTTTTACAGGAGCCATTTTGACCTGAAACAGTGGGGTAAACACAGGTGTTACCAATGAATGAATAATCAAGGGGTTTTTTTGTAGTATCAGAGGAGATTTTTTGTCTTTTGGAAACAAACTTACTTCACTGATAAACACACAGCTGCAGGGGTTCCCTTGTGTCTGCTATGTTCTTGTTGGAACACTTTGGACAGTTTATCTGATTGAGAGTGGGGCTGGGGTGAGTTTTGAGAGGAAACTTGACAGGATTCTGAGTATTCAGTCTTATATCTGAATTTGTCTGTGGTAATCTGTTGTTCTGGGTATTACTACATCGCTATTCTCCTGCCTTTTAACTTCTCCCATAGAGTTTAAAACAGTGTTTTCTAATTCACTCCCATATTCACATTTGGTATTAACAGGCATGACCCAAGTGTTCAGTTTTTATGTATAAGTTTACTATGCTGTACTAAGTGTCAAATATTTCAAAGAAGAAACTGACTTTAATTACAACACTGACATGAGTTACATTTAGAATATTAGGTATACAAAAGAATCAGGATTCATATATTTTATGACTCCTGTAATATGCCACTATTATATATGCTTTAAACTACAGCTTCATGTTACTTCTGGAAAGTAATGTACGATTGGCAGTCTAACCGGGTCACATGACTCATTGTACAAACTAGTTTATTTGCAGACGAAAGCCTCATAAAACACTTTAAACCCTAATTTTATTGACATCCTAATATGTTTTTTTTAAAGATTTTTATTAGTTTTTGCTGAGCCTCAGCTGAATTCAGCATTAAGTCCTTTGTCAATAACAAACCTTTCTCTTCTCTGCAGCTTTTCTCACACTGTATGCTCGTCACCCTGGCCTGTCACATGGGCGACGACTTCACACCGGTTGCACACGCAGCAATGGACAAGTACCTGTCAGCTTTCGCAGCTGTGCTCGCTGAGAAATACAGATGAGAGCCAGCTATCTGTTTTTAGGAAGTACAGTATATGAACTATTTATGATGCCGTATGATATTTAATACAATATTTATGTATGTGTGGTTGTTATAATGCAATTTTTTGTAATAATAAAAATGTGCAATTAACACCTTTCCTGCTGCTGCGTTGTATTACCATGTAAAGCCTAGAAGGACATCCCATTATTATACAAATGATGTACTGCTGACCATTTTCAAAGCATACCATATAGCAGTTAGAATGTTTTTTTCATTTAAAGGTATCTCTCTTTCTGAGACTTAAAACTTGTTTCAGACGAGTAATCCCTCACAGTGAGCTCTCAGTAATTTAATGCTGGGGCATTTTATTGTTTGTGGGAATACAATAAACTATCAAATTCATGCTGTTTGACTTTGTTCTGGGTTTTATATGCAGTGCTAATCAGTGGCCAAACTCATGGCCAACTCACAGGTCTGGTCTATGGTTAAAGCCTGCTGGACAGCAGCAGAATAACAGCAGACAGACCTGGGTTATATATACTGCAACAGCACCACCATTTGGTGAGATGATATTATACTCAGCTGCATGACAGAGTTAATGACTGGGAGTGGGTGCAGTAAGGAATACTTGCATAATAATGTAGTTATCTCACCCTGTAGTCTGTGGGCCAGTATTGATCTTCTGTGTCTAATGTTAAATTCATAATGATCCTTACTGCCTGAAGTCAACTACTACTGGCCCATTTTAGGGTGCACTAAATATACAACAGTACTCATAGATGTCACTGTTTATAACACAGGGCCTTAATCCTTTGCTGTATGAGGTGCCATTTGTAAAGTGGCTCACGCTGAAAATAACAGCAA
>NW_023339651.1:14769917-14774296 GCF_004916995.1 Morone saxatilis
GTGAGCTGCTTTACAAACGGCACCCCATAATGCTGGACAGCAGCTTTAAATTAAAAAAATGGTGTGGCGCTTTTACACTCCAGTCCAGTGGGTGGCGCTGATGCTCCGAGAAGTTTTGCTACCGCCAATAAATATAAAGGAAGCAACCGTCCTAGAAGAAGAAATCATAACCAACTCGATAGATGTTCAAAATAATGGAATATACATCTAAAACTTTGACAAAAGTGCATTTGATAGGTGTTTTCATTACTATCCACTAACAGCTACGTGTTCAAATGAGTCTACCCTATGGTTGTGTCCGTGTTAAGGCTCACTCGTCCAAGTTTTGGTGACAGCAACAGTTGCGGTGTTGTTAGCTCTGTTTAGTTAGCACACGTCTTCTTCTCGAGCGTCGACCAGGATGGTGATGACGTGTTCGTTCCCGGGTTGCAAAAGCACCACGAAGCTGCTTTCTTTCCCGACTGACCGTGTGCGGGCTCTCCGGTGGCTGCAGATCCTCGGCATGGCGGAGGACTCTCGGACCTCCAAGCTCAAAGTGTGCGCCCTCCACTTCTCCCCGGAGTGCTTCACCAACTACACCCAGGCCCGGATGGGCTTCGCTGTCCGGCTCCACCTCACCGACGATGCGCTTCCAAATCCAGCGGAGGGTCGGCCGGTGAGAGCTCAACACGGGTCTCAAGCTCTTTTATGAGCAGGGCTGTTACAGCGCCTTTAACTTTTTGTTGGTGTTATGTTAGTTAAGTTTTTTTTATTTTTTTATTCTTTTATCATTTCAAATAGGAAACACAACCAACGTCAGTAAGGTTAGTTGAATTATAGTAGTATAGTGTTGGTTCAATGGTGCGTTCAAACACACTTTGAAACGTGGAACTTTAAGGTATTTGGTAACCTGACAACAATTATAATAATGAATAATAATAATAAATAAATAAATAATAATAATGAACTTTATTTCGACAGCACTTTTCAAATCAAAGTTACATGGTCCGAACCAGGATTAAAAACATTTCAGGAGGCACTAGGCAAACAAAATCCTAACAATTAAAAGCATATAAGACAGAATAAACAGAATAAAAGACCCCCATCATTAAAAATAAACACTAATAATAAAACAAAAGTAGCCGCTAATATGTTATCATGTCTAATTATGTCTGGCACTTTTCAGCCAGAGGTTCAAGAAAAGAGTCAAAAGTACTGGCTCCTTTTTGTGTGGCTTTGTAGATTTATTATGATGATCTGATATTCTGTTTACCCCAGTCCAAAGTCCTTAAAGATGTGGGTTGCCAGACTGAGGTGAGGACCGTGGATGCGCTTTGTGGAGCGGAGCCATGTGTGAACCACGTCAGGTGCCAGACTGTTCCGATCGGAAAACATAACGTCTCTACACAAGCCAACAGGAAGCCCTTCAAGAGAAGTAAAGGTAAGATGTACAGTCAGTTCATAGTCTGGTTGTAATCCCAGCAGGTGTGTTTTTAATGTTCTCTCATGGTGGCCAATGCTCATTTTTCCTTGAAATTGACCAAACAAAACATATTGGCCCCTAAATTGAATTCATTATTCAAGTGAGTGAGGGACCTCTGTACTCATGTTGCTGCCTTTTGTATAATCTCAGCATATCATTTGTGTGGTTTCCTCCCAGCTGTACAGGCCAGGGCCCCACACAGGAGTGTTGAATGTGACACATCTACACTTGAGTTTTCTCTTGGTTTTGGAAACGACACACCAGTCAAGAGGTTTAGATACGACCCGTGCTCGTATTCTGATGACGACCCAAGCAGCTGTAACAACGAGACTGAGGGTGCCATGGCCGCTGACAGGTACCCGAAGAGACGGAACACACTTTTGTTTGCTGTTGGATATCAAGTAGGATTTATTTGCTCTTCTCTACACTTGCTTGTTAAAGCCCAGAGTCATATCAGGAGCCTCTGGAGTCGGAGCCAGGGGAGTCGTCTGGGAAGTCGGAGTCAGAAGAGGAGTCTGTGGAAACAGAGATTGTGACAGTGAAGGTTGAGCCAGAAGAGTACGAGGAACCTCTGAGCTAAAGTATGGCACCAGAAGAGCTGTCTGTGCAGCCTGACGGACATGCAGGAGTTGGCAGAGAGACATCAGTCAAGTCTCTCAAGACCAGGCAGGTAACTTGAACTTGTGTCGCTGTTGTTAGTCATAATGAGGTTTACCCAGATGATTACACTGCGGCTGTCAGTAGGTATGTTCTGTATCCACTGTTCTCTCTCCTCTCTGTTTCGTACAGCGTGGGCTGTTCATGGCTGTGGTGTCTGATAGACAATCCTGTGAAAGATGGCGTCTGCAGCGATGGCGTGTTCATATACCCAAAGAACGGGTAAGAAAAAAACTCATTTGCTGATATACATGTATACTTTTTTTATTACCAGTCTTACAGAAGTTATGTATTTCTATTTTTCTCTTCACAGCCTTTTTTCATCGAGAGCACTCGCAGTTGAACGTCGAGGGGGACACGTACTGTATGTCAGCTCTTCAGACTGACCAAAAGAAACTCTTCATGATGAGATGAATAGGTACAATCTGGCAGATGTGTCAGACATAATAATGTACAATCAGGACTGCTTCCGTTTCATGTCAAACATTTGCACTGTGAGGTATTATATTACATATATTATATTTAAATGTAGCTTTCCTTATTAAAGCAGTGACATAATACTTAACTTTATATGTTTACTAATAGTGAATGTACACTATTACCTGCCTTTTATTTATGTTTTTGTTATTCTATGAATTTGATTATCTGTTTGTGTGTAGCATAAAGGAACTGCAAACTTTTATTTTGTTACACATAAAGTGTATAATGATGAGTAAATTCCTTGATTAAGCATTTTTCAAGCCAACCAGTGGAAAATTGGGAAAAAATAAATTTTGTGCCTAGAAATTTTAAGTATGTCAGCAGTAAATTGTAAAAAATATACACATACGTGTGTGTGTATATATATGTGTGTGTGTGTATATATATATAGAGAGAGAAAAAGAGAGAGATTTAAAAAACAAAACAGACAAGGGCTTGAACCACTGGGTGGCTAACTGTGACTGATGATTCTGGCTTCCACTTTATAAGATGTAAAATAAAAATACAATCAAATGTCTCTAAAACAAAATGAAATATAGGGGGGGGGGGGGGGGGGGTTTGACTTTAAATTTAGGATCAAAGACAGAACCACTAGTGATCTTGCAGACTATACAGCTGATAGGATGAACTAGGTTTTGGTTTCGCCATTTAAAATCAGCCAACAAGGATTTTTCTTTATTCATTAGACGCTTCCCACAAGGCTGTGAGGCAGTGCTTGGCAAACACTGCGATGCAAATGCTCGTTAAATCCAGCAGGTGGCGCTGTGTGCATGTCTTAATGAAAGTGAAATAAGTCTTGGCTTCATTCAACTTCAAAATTGGAACTTTCATCAGTGTGTATTTGTAAGTCTAATCTGTTATTTCCCCCAGAATCAGAAAAACCAGACCTACTTATTCAGAGTAAATGAATTTGTGGTTTGATTAGCGTATTGACTGGTGGGTGTAATCTTCTTGTGATGCTTCATGAGAATTCATTGGATTGTTTCTGTTAATCTGAAGCACAGTGAGAGTTCTTAATGGGCCAACTAGGGAAATGAGATCCCAAAGTTGTATGTTAAGAATGGACATTCCGAGCGGTCGTTGTTTGCCTGTTAGTTTTCAGCACCAGGGACGCCTCCGAATCACTCCAGCACAATCATTTCAGCACAGGGACAGTCCCTATTAAAATTGGCTAATTAATATACCATACATTACAATAGTCTTTATTAATGCAGAAGAGGAGAAATGAAAAACATTTAAGGACAGTTATCAATGAAAACCCAACAATGTGCATGTTCGATCTATTTTCTTGGAACAGTAAGGTACCAGAAATTATCTGTAAAATAAACCAATGTATCACCAAATGTGGATGTTAACTTAACGTCTCCCTTTAAATGTGAGCCTTCGATTTATTAGGTGAATTTATCTTTCAAGGTGACAAATATTCCTTGGCGTTGTTTTCCCTGTTTAATGAATCCTTTATTGGATTAAATACGTGCAAACATGCTCCACGAGACTTTGCTGGAAATCAACCAAGATGTGGATGTGCAGTTACATAATACATTTCCACAATGACTACTTGCACTGTAGCTTTCTCTCTAAAAAAAAAAAAAAAAAAATATACAACACACATATATATAATCTATCTATCTATCTAATCTCTATATATATATATATATATATATATATATATATATATATATATAATATTATATATATATATATCTATATCATATCTATATTCTTCTATATATCTATCTAATATCTATATATTCTATATTATATCTATATCTATATATTA
>NW_023339651.1:14774396-14814133 GCF_004916995.1 Morone saxatilis
GGGAGAGATTTCGCAGGCAAAAGGGTTCCGTCCGGATCCGCGTTCCAGCAGGTGAACCAGAGCGTTTATCTGTTCTGACCTGCAAGCTCAGATAGTCCCAGTGCGTGATGAGTCAAGCGCTCACACCGGTAAAAACCATGAACATCAAGACCTGAAGTCTATTTTCCTCAGCTGACACCGTAAACCTAGAACAATCCAAGGATGCCTTTAGAAGTACGCAGAATTATCCGTGTTGTTTATTGTGCGAATATTCTCGGTTTACCGTTTATTAGACTTTAATTGTTTTTCCTATTGTTTGCAAACGAGATAGCAGAAGCTTTCCATCTACTATATCCACTGTGGGCTCGGGGTTCAAAAGAAAACACAGAAAAGTGTAATACATTATTCAGTGTACCTCTACGGTGACCCGGTGTGCGAGAAAACGGGATAAAGTGCCCTCTATGTGCCCTTTTAGTGGAGAAAACGTTGCACTGTTTTGTATGTGCTTTTGCATTACGAGCCTCGGTGCTGCATGTTTTTAAATTCTACCTGGAAATGTAATGTAAGTGTGTCCAGCATCGTGTTTCTATTCATTTTAAAATATTCTTTTTTATTATTGTTCTGCAAGCTTATAAACGCTTTATGATTTTAATCCTAAAATCTATTTCTAGGGTGACTTTGTAACATCCGTCCAGGGACTACAGGAGAAAAACTAACTCACTTACAGCACTGTTTTATCAGTGTAAACTGTCCCTGCACAAAAACACTGCCATATAAGCTGCCCTTCGTGCTATAACATTAGTTGACATAATTCATTACCTCCATGGTTAAATAATTGATATTTCCCTGTGCGTTTTTATTACAGAGGTTACTGTATAAATAATAACAATAAAACAATTTAAATCATGACTTTCTGCTGCTGCTCCCCACCTCAAGCAGCCAGAGTACGCCACTGACTATACACAGGCTTAACGTTAACATACATAAATGCATTATTTTTTAAACCACGGTGGGTTGGTAGGTTAGGAATTCACTATGACTGACTCTTTTAAAGCTCATTATAACCTTATTATAGAGTAATTATGTCAATTTCTTATTACGGTCTGTAATTTTTCCTTTGCGCCTTCCCCAATCACCGGAGCTGTGCGTAATTGCGCACGCATAAAGGAACCAAAATAGGGACAACCAATAAACTTTGCTTCAATGCGCCTTTTATTTCTTTATTGAGGAAACACGGGACACATGTAAACAGACGTCAGGTGTGCTTCGGGTGTCCAGGTGTGGAAGCTGCTGGGCTTAGTGGTACTGCCTTCCCAGGGCAGACACCACCACGGCCAGGAACTTCTGCCAGGCGGCCTGCGTCTCTGGTGTGAAGCCATTTCCAAGTTTGGCGGCGATGACGATGGTCAGGCAGTCAGACAGCAGCTATAAGAAGAGGAAAAAAACATTAAATGCCTTTCATATATGTGTTTTGATGTCATTTTTACGTGGACTTACGGAAACTACAAAAGTAGATTTGGCATCCAAGAAAACTACATATTGAAACTTTAAATATTTGTGCGTAAGTATTTGAATATACATTTTGACATTATGCGCAGGGAAACTCTCTTTGGTATGTCTGTATTTTATATCCCAACATATATGTGAGCTTCTGCGAGGTCAAAGTTCCTAACTCTCGTGTGAGCTGACTCTGAAGGTGAGAGTGGCTTTACTTTGAAGTTGTCGGGGTCGACGTGCAGCTTCTCGGAGTGCAGGACGCTCAACTCGGCATAAGTGGCCTTGATGTTGTCCATGTTCTTCACAGCCCGGTCCAGACCGTGCAGCACCGTCACGCCGTGGGCTGCGATGTTCGGGTTGCTCTTGATGGCCTCAGCATTGTAGAGGTTGCCGAAGGCGCCAAAGTACCTCTGAGTCCAGGGGTAAACGATCAGACACCTGCATGGGGAGGAGACAGCGGATAATTCAGCATCGGATGATGTCCTGAAAGAGCATGGTGGGGTGGGGAGAATGGGATAAGAGCATGGTGGGGTGTCAGGAGCTGGGTTTTTCCGTACCTGCACAGAGCCTTGGGGCCGATGTCTTCATAGTCCAGGCTGGAGAAGATGCTGGTGATGATGCTGCGCTCCTTCTCAGTCCACTCAACCATGATGGCTCTTTGTTTATTGTTTGTTCAGGCTCGAAGAAGAAGGCTGAATATTGCTTCAGCTCGACCACCTTCTATTTAAACGTGTCAAAGGTCCCCCCGCCCTCAAGGAGAGGCCAGCTGTGATAGGCTGCAGATGAGGGGTTTGAGATAAACTTGCAGACTCCTCCAGACGTTTCTGGAAGGTTTTGATGTTTTGGTTTAATAGTATTACAGATTTACAAAGATGCAAAAGTCGACTTTTCATGCTCAGTTAAAGTTTAGTCCAATATGTTCTCAGGCTAAACCTAAAAAGAAGGAACATATATATAAAGGAAAAAAGAATGAAGAAGGAAAAGAAGGAAAAACTATGAAGATTAGGTCGTTTTGTGGTCATTAATACATTAAATAAATCATCATCCACACACAATCTAAAATCAGGACAAACTGCACATTCAACTCTTTTTAAAATTGTAGTTTTTCCTACTGTTGTTCGTTCTGCTGCTCATTTATTTGAACCTGCAGGATGGGCCTCGTCTGAACTAACCCCGACCCTGAACTGCTTAACTGAGGTCTTCTGACTTTGTTACTTTGTCGTTATTTTACAGAAAGCATCCTTTATTGAAGTTAAAGCAGTACCTTTTCAGACATGCTTGGGGTGATATTAAGGATGATGCAGGGAATCATATTAATTCAGACTTAAGTAGGGATTATTTGTTAAAATACAAAGTACATTTGTTAATGTTTCTCTGAAAACAGCAGGAACCTGTAGCGGAACCAGTGTGTGGACAATATAGAAACATACAGGTATAAAAACAATTACAGTGTTAAATGAAATATAAAAACCTCTTTTTTGTGTGTGGGCGTGTTTATTAGACTACATTTCAAATGTCACTGACTTTGACAAGCAGTGGAGTGTTATCTATAAAACCACCCTGGTCTTATCTCCAGCAGCGCCCCCTCCCCACCCAAGCACCCACTGCCAGAATTCACTTATGTTTTGATTAAGAAAATACTTGAGGCCGGTGATAAAGGTTGTGAGCGCTATTTTCTCCCCTTGATAGGAAATAAATTTATGTCTGGAGCCAAAAATGCCGGATTAAAAATAAAATTATTAAATCACTGATAAATCGTGTCGGGCTTCCACAGCTGCGGCGCGATAAGACTAATTATTTATTTTTAGAAAATGATTAATCGAAGTCGAAATCAAATTTCACCAAATGTGTAGTGTTTTTAACAAAATAAGCTTGTTGAATAAAATGTTATTAGAAAATTGTATAATTAAAATAAATCGCCCAAAATGAACTTTATGGCTTAATTGTGTTCATCTAGTCTAAAATCATTACTAACGTAAATCTTGTACAGGCCTGCAGTTTTCAAAAAACTAGTAACTTACACTTGGATGAAAAATATTGAACATGTAAATGAATAATAAAAGTGTTCCAAATCAAAATAGTGATTTCTTTATGAAAATGTTGCATTTTATTTTCCTCTTAAATTGTTTTTTTCATTTTCAATAAACTGCACCCTGTATAATTCTCAAAATGATAAAGTGAAGAATTGCTGACACTGTAGTTGTAGGTTATGGTGTTATGGCATTATCTCGTCAGAGCTCTGCGTTCATGCGTAACTCACACTATGTGACGTGGGCTAAGTGTGTGAGTTGCGCACGTAGGCTACAGTTCAGAGCTGTGGGTGAGGGGCAAGACTGACTGCAAGACCAGTCAGCACTGTGTTACAGTACAGGTTGCACACACGGGTGTCATAATCCCCAAATCATAATTTAATATTAGATTTATTTATAAAGCCAACCTCCCAGTGACATAAATGATAGGCCTGGCGATAGCTTTTTCTCTATTCCCACAGACACACACTGAACACACGTATCTAAGGGTTACACCGGGGACATATGCTGTCAAACGCGTGTCCAAACTTTTGCGTACAGACTCAACTAGGAGTATCTTTTAATTCTTTCTTTCTTTAGATCTTTTATCGTTTTCAGGGGCAGACATATTCACTGTGGGAAATAATCTAACATATTATGATAAAGTTACACTGAACGAGAGCAGCTTTGCGTAAACAAACCTTGCTGCAGTCACGCTGTCGGAGGCCCCTGCCGGGCCTTGAGCGAGGTTCGCGGTGATGAAGGATCGCATCAGGGCATATATGTCCTCAGTAAATGTGCTCGTTTGTATGAGAGAGAGAGAGGCCAGTTTCTTCTGACTGTTGCTAAAGATGTTGCTCTGTAATGTTGCCTTCATGTGTCAGAATCTGTGCGGACACGAAATGAGGCCCAGATAGATAGACTGTGTCCGGTGATCATGACCCAAAATGTTCAGTTATACCTCAGTTATCAATATAAATCATTGATTAATAATGAGAAATAACTCTTCGTTTGATTGTATTACACATAAGAATTACATTTACAGTATTTTATTTCTCTTTGAAAGGCCGTAATATGTAGCCTATTGGTTAATTTTTAATTTATTAGGCCTATAACTTTTCAACAATTTGATACAACTCCTTTGAATCGTTTCCAGAGGAACACTTTAAGTCATTATGTACATTACATGAGTAATGAGTGTCACAACACCTATCATATGTTTTAGGGCTAAAGCTGGACGATAACTGCAGTTGTGTTCCTCTGCTCAGTGTGTTTGACAGTGATTTTAGTGCAATATTAAACTGAACTGTAAATGAGTCATTTCAAAATTGGCCAGACAGTTTCCGTCTAAGAGTTATAGGTATTATATTATCATTTCCTATAAGTGATTATTGTCATATTAAAAATGCATTAGTGTTCAGACTGTTCTAAAAATCCCAGTATTTCTAAAATCCTGGCTGCCACATGCTTCCCGACTTATAATGGTTGGTTGAGTGAACTTGGAAATTAATTTGATTATGTTTGAGATCAGGTTTATTGATGTGTGCCAGAGTCTCTGCTCCCGCCCCCTGTGACCCGGGATGCCCCCCTGCCTTACCTCAGGAGAAACTCCTAACAAACCATATGTCCACACATGAGGACTCTTACAAAATATAAGTAAATTATCATATTTTTGCCAACTGACGCCCACGATGTGAGCAGCTGATAGCCCCCCTTAGGGCTGGCATCCGGCCACTCGTTTCTATCAGGCGGGGAGGAAGGGTCCGATCTGCGTCAGGGGACGTGGCTTGGCATTCGTTCCCGTGGGTGTGACTCTCGAACCAACTGAATTTAAGCACAAGTCCAAACTAACCAGAGATCACCGTCCGATTCAGGTGGAGAGAGAAAGACAGAGAACTGAACCGACATGAGTTTAACCCAGAAAGACAAGGCTGCAGTCAAGGCCCTGTGGGCCAAAATCTCCAAGTCCGCGGATGCCATCGGGGCAGATGCTCTGAGCAGGTAAGTGTCACGTTTCGGGTTCATATGTGATATGTACTTCACAGCCTGCGATGGGCGCACTAACAGGGGCACTTGGTCAGTTTGCCTAAAAAGTTTATTTTCTTTGTTGCTTAAATTGTTTAGTAGTTTACTAGTAAAAAAAAAAGGTAGGCCTTTTCTGACATTAGATAATATATAAGTATGATGCTCTACATCTAAATCTGAGAAGCAGCAGATCATAGACAGTAACTATCAGATCACAAAGTTGAACCAGTCAATCAGAGAGGGTTTTTGAGTTTAGATTGTATGTGTTAGCATACCTATCAACAACCAATAGAGAGGTTAATGCTCCAGGGCTTGGGAGGCTCAGAAGCTCACAACCTCGGGCATCATTCCAGGTTACTGTCTTATAAGTACGCGCGCTGGGACCGATTGCGCCACTGGAGCCTGTCATACGCTGGTTGGACACCACTATACAATACGGATATTTAATGTCCACTTCCACAGTCTAAGGAAGAAAAACATTTTAAGTCATAATACTATGGAGAGTCTAGTTGGCTGCATGTTTGCCACTTATAACACCCACATCTCCACCTCCACAGGATGCTCACCGTCTATCCGCAAACCAAGACCTACTTCTCCCACTGGCCAGACATGAGCGCGGGCTCCGCCCCCGTAAAGGGCCACGGAAAGAAGGTGATGAGTGGAGTCGCTCAGGCTGTGGCCAAGATTGACGACCTGACAAACGGCCTGCTGGAGCTCAGCGAGCAGCACGCCTTCCAGCTGAGGGTGGACCCGGCCAACTTCAAGGTGAGACATGAAGCACATTATGATATCGCGATGTAAGATATGTGCTGAGATTACCTTACCTTCACCTTATGCCAGTATCTGCTGCTACCCACATGATTTATGTGTATGGGTACTTTTACGCACAGGTATAGTCTGATTTACGCGTAAATTACGCATTGGCGCTGCAACAAGTGCAGCCATAGTATCTTAATTTCTCTTAAACGACTTAAAAAAAATCTGTATTTCTGATGCGGATCCACCAGTTTTGAGGTTTTACTTGGAGCATGTTTTGCACCCCACATGTATTCCACATTGTAAGCAACATGGGGGTAACGTTGAATCGACCCACGCTTATCTTGTTCCATTGAAGTGTTTACAGTGTAAACCATATGTTCGCTATCTAATTGTCTCCTCTGTCATCCACAGATCCTGTCCCACTGCGTCCTCGTGGTGGTCTCCGCCATGTTCCCTAATGACTTTACCCCTGAGGCTCACGTCGCCTTCGATAAATTCCTGACCGCCGTAGCCCTGGCTCTGTCCGAGAGATACCGCTGAGCTGCCCACAGAGTGGCACGCGGTCTGCCTCATGCGACCATGTAACTCATTGCAAAAGATGAAAGAATAAACTGCATGCCACCCAAAACTGCTACTGCTACTGTGTGTTTTATGTCTCCTGAATTATGATATCTCTTACTTAACAGTAAGAGTATAATGTCTACATGCGTTTTATTGGGGAGAGGAAGCAATGAAGAGACCATCAATATGTTTTCATCTTTATTTCATACTGAAAAATCCACACAGTGACATGAAAGAAAATAAAATAAAAGTACAGCATCAAACATCATGAATCCAAAGTATATGAGACAGACATTACAGTTTTATTGTCGTTTATATGGCAATAAACACACATCAGAGGCTGTTATGATTTCATAACAATTCGTAACTTATCATCGCCGAGAATAAGCCTGCAACAGAAGAGAGACATTGTGAGTTTTATCTCTCATATCAGTTGATTAATTCATTCGTCCAACCACGTGATCTGATCTGGCTTCTCTTACCTGAGCAAAGCTGCGGCCAACAGACCTCCTCCAATGGGCCCCACCCAGTAAACCCAGTGGTAGCTCCAGTAGTTGGTCATCACAGCTGGACCGAAAGCCCTGGCAGGGTTGAGACACGTTCCTGATACATCACCCCTGCGAGTGAAAAAGTTTAATCATTAATTAGAATATTTGATACAACTGCAATATGGTTATTTAAAATGCATTTTCATATTAATTAGGACAGTCAAACCGAGTCTCCTGGTAACACAATTTGAAGAAGATTCTAGTGGTATAATAAAAAATATTTAATTTAAAAGTAAGATTTAAAAAATTTAATTTTCTAATTCTAATTCTAATTTGACATCTTTTTATTCCGTTTCCTGTCCGTCAAGTATTGGTTAATTGATTTTTTCAGTCATTAACTCAATAATGATTTTCAAATCATTTTAAAAGCATTTAATTTCGAAACAAACAATCGAATAATGTAAGGCATTTGCAAAAAAAAATAAAAAAATTAATGAAAGCAATAGTGCATTTCAAATAAAATAAATTAAAATATAAATTAAAAAACACATCTTTAGAGAGACATCTCTACCACCACGCCTTTAATGTCCTTTATGTTTTTGGCTGCTGTTTTTTATTTAATTAGATTTTTTATCACTATTTCACTTTGGGAAACATTATGAATATGTGTGAAAATGTGAATATAGCAACTGACTGCAACTTTCAGGTCCAGTTGGGTGTAAATGTTTAACACAGTGCAGACACAATAAACACTGTGGTCATCGCCCCCTTTATCTCACCCTGCCAGGATGTTAATGATGACGGTACAGCCAACTAGGAATGGAGCCAGCGGGGTTTTTGTCTTGCCGTTGACCGCCACCAGCAGCACCACCATGGTGACCAAGCAGGTCATGGCCACCTCCCCAAAGATGGCTCCAGACAGCTGACTCTCTGACTTGAGGATATCAAACGCTGCTCCCGTGGCGTTGTTGTAGCGACCGGCAGGGGTCATTATCTAAAAATGGTATTATTAAAGATTTTATGGTCACTTTGAATTCGTTTTTGTATTTTACAATTTGTGTGAAAGAATCAGAAAACTGTGCAGTGAACTTTCACCTGACCTTGGCCATTCCAGCTCCCAGAACTCCTCCAATCAGCTGGCTGGCAAGGTAGGGTCCCACCATGGCCAGCTCCATGCCCCCACACAGGTATATGGCAATAGTGAAGGGAGGGTTGAAATGGGAGCCACTAGAGGAAGAGACAGCAGAGAAAAGTTGAGATCAGGTGGGACACTGAGACCCATTCTACTCAAAATATATCAAATGGCTGAGGTTGATCATTATTCAATTCAATTGCAGTTCAATTTATTGTCCTCCAAGGGGGAAATTCATGTCCACATCACTGCACCTGCAGGCAACACCATACACTCAACAAAGAAACACACTATGCACAATTAACAAATCTACAGAAATTGTATTATTCAGAGATATTGCACACAAAAACATAAAGAAGAAAGCAATAATAAAAATACAGAGCATCTGACTTTATGTTATTCTATTCTTTACACAAAATACCTGATGTTATCCATGACCGCCACCATCACTGCCACAGCCAGCCCGTGCACCAGGGCCGGCTGCAGCCGTCCAGCCGCTGGCACATTCTCAATGACAGACACACAGCCGATGAAAACGAAGAACATGGTCCCCACTATCTCGGCCAGGCAGGGCTGGAACAGCTTCTCATATTTGTTGGGAGGTTTGGACACAGGCGGCTTCTTGCCCTTCTCCATCAGAGCAGAGTCTGTGTCTTCCATTTCCATTTTCTCAAGTCCCATTGTTGCCTGTAAGAGACTTCTGTTCCAGGATGATTCTCACAGACACTCTGCACCTCCAGCACCTGCACCTGACCTAGTCTGCAGACTGTGGCACTGCAAGGTTTTCTGGGTTTTTATAATCATCACCAGTGGCCTGCACACTGTTGCTGAATTGCCTCACAGGTCATAAAAACATGACCTGTTCTGAAGGTGAAAATCCACACCCCAAACGGTTCTTTGACACCTTTCCAGCTCTGTCTGATGGAGTCAAGCCAGGTAATCCAGTCCTTAAAGGAGTCCTCAAAGTGACCTTTCATAAAAGAATGATAAGATTCAAAAAAAGGCATGTGCCGTTCAAGGTTGTCGTCAGTCAGAGGGTTCGGTTAGGGATCAAGATGTGCAATTTATTCATCATCATTTCTTTACTCGTATGCACATGCTTGCCTAGTAAATGGTGACCTAATAGATAAGATAGACCTGGAATACAGACTTTACACTATTTATATGTGTTAGTGCCTACTTGCACTCTACACTATACAGCTATGAAGTGTAGGCCTACATTACACTTCTACTGTACTGCTATTCAGAGGACAGTGTAGTTTTATACTCCACTACAATTATGTAACAGTTATTGTTACAAGTCACCTTTCAAATACAGGGGTCCCCAGGTAGCTCACTGGGTAGAGGGCACCATGCATCAAGGTTAAGTTCTCAGTGGTCAGGACCCCCTATGCGACACACTGTTAGAGTTGAAACCAGTGTTTCCGAACCTTTTTGGCTTGTGACCCCTCACAATATTTCATTGTGTTACATTTCAGATGTTAATGATTTGTGAGCAGTTCCAGTAAAGAGATAATTCCCTTCTAAACTTTTCAAGGCCCAGATAGGTCAAATGATTGTGGAGATTTTTCTCTTGACCTTTCGGACGGGCCTGACCCCTAGGTTGGGAACTACTACACTCAACTACCTAAGTGATTAGAAGTAACCACAGTACTTTTGTATTACTGCATCAGTATTAACAATAATACGGTCATATATTCTGCAGAATTAGTACTTGTACTTTTGATACTTTAAGTACATTTCAATGATCAAGAACAAATGCAGGACTTTTACTTGTAATGGAGTATTGTTACATGGTTGTATTGGTATTTTTACTTAACTAAAGTAAATGAAAAACTATAAGAAAAAAGAATTCAGATGCTGACATTCAGAGCAGGAGGGGTTCTAGCTGATAACACATCTGTGCTTTTACTTGAGTATACCTTTATGTAAAGGATCTGAATACTTCCACCAGTGACACCAAATAAAGAAACATCTTATACATATTATGACATGCTTTAGGTATAGAAAGTACTGAATGAATGGGTACCCGGTTAGCTCAGTGGGTAGAGCTGGCGACCCATGTACCAAGGCTGAGTCCTTGATGCAGCGGCCCAGGGTATTGAATCGACCTGCGCCCTTTGCTGCAATGTCATCCCCTCTCTCTGCCCCGCTTTCCTGTCTATCTTCAGCTGTCACTATAATAAAGGCAATAAAAGCCCTAAAAAATATACTTTAAAAAAGAAAGTATTGAATGAATATCCAACCAGTCTGATGTGTGTCAAGGCCTTCAGATGCTGCAGGGACTTCATGAACTGAAGGAGAGGCCTATTATACAATATAAAGCAGTTGTGGACAGCAGATACTGTAAGAATCACCTACGTTCATTCATAGATCAGTGACTGATTTACAGACTTTCCTGCTTTAACCACATTAAACCTTTGCTACTTCCTATGCATTGTGTTTGAAAATACAGCTACAGTACAGTTAGAATGCGTGAATGTCGGCCCGCTTTCGCCAGGGTGTTAATTGTCTCTTCATTAGTTAGGACTGCTTCTTATAGATTCCGTGCACACTCACAATTGCACACTTCTTGCAGTAACATCTTTATGGAATAGTATCAAAAGCACAAGATAGCGCAGTGTCCTGATCACATAAAATTTCATTCCATATTCAAACTTTAATTTCACATAACAGTCTAACAGTCTCTTGAATAGATAGGTTGGCAAGGTAGATGATCTTCATCGTCATCCATTATTTTAAGATGAATATATGAGATACATCTGTATTTAGAAAGCTTTTTAATGTAACTTATTGCTATGTTTCAGTTGATCTAGAAGCACCAGTTAATGATTCTCATCTAGCTTTATTATCTTGTAGTGCCCTGTCCTTGTACCATTTTCAGTAATAAAGCTATTTAGGACTTTGACCCAAACAATGAATACAAAAAGACTGTAAATAGATAACAGAAAGTGCGATCATTCATATCCAATTGTATGTAAGGAATTTATTATCAAATGTCTGCAGACCTTTTCCGGCATTATCGTCAAACATGTAAAGTCCAACTTAGGATTAGCTATCAGATCCCTATCATATCATCAAACACTTTATTGAATACAGAAATAGAAACATGGCATTGAGTAGGAGTATAGCTAGTTTAAGGACTAATATTATATATAGGACACACATATTTAAATTTTACAGTCTAATTATTAAGTCAGTCGGGATGTCTTCTCTCTCTTCTTCTTTAATAAATTAGACATTCACTTAAACACAATTCGAGTCTTCTTGTCACCAAACACAAACCTGCAAAAGAGTGATTCTTAAATTAGGGAACTGGTCATTATTGGTCACTTCAAACAGCACTGTGTATGACATCATGTTAAGAACATAGTTGGATTACTGAACAGGCCTATTGGGCACAGGCCCAGAGGCACAAAACAACTACAAAAAGACATAAAAGAACTACAAAAAGACACAAAACAAGTACAAAAAGACTTTTGTTTTGTGTCTCTATAAGTCTAGGGATCCAATATAGGAAGGGTGGGGGGCATTTTAAATGCATAAGCCTATTATTCCATTGTCTCATAATTCATTCATGGTTAATAATACGATTTAATAGTACTAATAGTAGTAATAGGTTGACAAACAGGTCATATTTAACAGGAGGTCAGACTGTAATAGAGCTAGGGCTCTGTGTCAGGTTAGACTGAAGTCCAGTGGAAAAGGGGGACGGAGTTTGCTACTATTACTACTAAACTACTTTTAAAGCAAAATCTATGTAGCCGTGGACCTTTCAGGTTTAAACCAGTCCCTTATCTATACACCTGTCTACTGTGACTCAATCGTCTAGCCATCACAATGTGGCCCCTGTCAAAGTCGCTCAAATCCTCACGTTGCCCATTTTTCCTGTTCATAACACATCACTTGAGGACAAAAATGTTTACTTGCTGGCCTAATATATCCCACCCACTGACAGGTGCCATGATAACCAGATAATCAGTGTGGTCATAATGTTATGGCTGATCGATGTATATTATTAACCTAAACTGCAATCTGAAACCCCCAAGGGTGGGAAAGTACCACAAACATACTGTTTTAATTATGAAAGGTTCCCCCGTGGAGTTTTACATTCAGTGTAAACTCGGTGTGTATCATTGAGGTCTCACAAACACATTAAATGTTACTTAACTATAACCAACTGAAGGTTTTATTACATACCCAAAAAATCTAGAAAGCCTGTTAAATACTAAGAGTGGAAAATGTTTGAAAAAGCAAAAATAAAAACTACCTCAGTGTTCTGAAATATACGTACTTTATGAGGCTGACAGAGATCAGTGCACCACAAGTGGGTCCAACCCAGTAGATCCAGTGATGGTTCCAGTGGTTGGCAACCACTGCAGGACCAAAGGCTCGGGCGGGGTTCATACAGGCTCCAGACAACCTCCCTCTGAAACAACAGCCAGCACATACCATTACTGTAACATAGCTGCTGACCAGAGAGGTGCAGCTCAACAGCATGCATGTAACAATTACCTTTTCAGCAACAGAGATATGATATTGTGCTAGGCAGCCTGCAGTATACTTCATTACAAGCATATAATATATATTGTAATATATGTGGAATAAAAACATCAAACTGACCTTTAAGGTGATAACCAAAACAAATTATGGATCTTGGTGTCCATTTAATAACTGATAATATATACAGTTAATAATTGATAATAAAAAGAACTGATAATAAATATATGTGTGAGGAAGGGTTGTGGCCTCTGTATCTTTTTAATGATAGTCTGGGGGTTTAGCAGAATTTCTTAATACTGATTGCAGTATTTTTAGACTTACGTGTATTTAAGTTGGACTTATATTACAAACAAATATTAAAGTTTAGTTCAGTATTTCTCCACCAGCATTACATTCTGGCAGCTTTAGGCCTTCTTGGAGGGAATAACTCATGGGCAGTCTATTTTTATGGGTCAATAATTTTCTTATAATTTCCTCGAGGTATACAGTTATGTACTAATTAGGGGAAATGGAGAGTGCTATGAGACAGTTATTTTAGTTTATGAGCAGTGATTTCAAGAGGAGATCAGAACTGCTTCATTTAAAGAAAATGTACAGAAAATACAAATTAACAGCTAATGGTGATGTTGGGGACGACTTCCTGGCTGACGCTCTTACCCAGCAAGTATGTTGGCTGTCACGGTGAGGCCGATGCAGAACGGAGCTAACCGTGAGCGCGTTTGACTGTTGATGGCCCCCATGCACACCACTATGGTAAGGAACAAGGTCATTATCACCTCCGCCAGTGTGACTTTAGCCAGATCATCAGAGGGTACGAGAAAGGCGCCGCCCAAGGACCCATCATACACATTGAAGGGGTACACTGCCTGCAAGTAGAACAAAATGAACATATATCAACCAGTGCATGATAAATTTGACTGGAGTGGATAGTTTTCATTTATTGACATTTTTTTTTTCTACCCAACAGACTATGCCAATAAATCAAAACCAAAAAGATACCAGAATAATGACAAAATAAATAAAAAATTGAAGTTACTATGTCAAAGTTATGAGATAATAAGTCACAAATATGAGAGATCAAAATTGTAACATTTTAATTATCATATGATTAAACATCATATGATGTCAACATTTTGAAATATTAAGTCATTATTTTGATGTGGATTAGGTCAAAATGTATTAAATCAAACTTTGGAGATAATACGTCAAAATTTAGACTTACAAAATCGTCTTTTTTAGTCAGTAAGTTATAATTATAATTATGAGATAGGTCAAAAATATTGATTCTAACATTATAACTTATTATCTAATAATTTTGAGTTAGTAAATCAGAATATTGACTGTTTAAGTTAAACATTTTTAACTGTATGTTAAGTACCATATGTATTTTTATTTTTATTATGACTTTGCATCTTTTTTCTTTTTTTTTCCTGGCAGAATTGGTCTTCCATATTTTTTCTTACCCTGGTCAAACCAGCACCACCCAGTGCTCCCAGCATCTGAGCCAGAATATAAGGCACCAGCAGAAGAAGATCCATTCCTCCACACAGGTAGGCGCTCAGGGACACTGCAGGGTTAAAGTGGCCCCCACTGCAATAAACATAATGAACTTTGCTCTGTGTCTCTTAAATGATGCCATAAACTGATCATAACAATACCTTGCCATCTGACATTGGATAAACAGATGATAATGATTTTTTTTTTTAACTTTGTTGCATCAAATCATTCAAACAAATTGAAACTTTATTTGTGTAGCCTATACCTCTGTAGCTGCAAATGAGTTGTTGAATCACAGCAAACTCACTCACATGTTAAGGTAAATTCTCTTTAAATAAGATTTATATGTTTAATAAATCTGTTCATGTTGTCTTTGGCTCTACATGTGGTTTTAGCAGGAAAGCAACCAAAATGCCATGGCAACATTTCTAATATTGTAAAAATTAAAAAAAATCATCAATCAGCTCAAAAACATACAATATTAAGCATTTGAAAGCACAAAACAAATTGAATGTTATCATTACCTAATTTGCCCAAACATCATGATCGCCACTCCCAGCGCCAGTCCATGTGCCACAGCAGGCTGGAGGTTACCATCCACATTCCCAATAACAGACGCACACCCCACAAACACAAACAGGCATGTCCCAAACAGCTCCGCCAGGCAGGGCTGCACATACTGCTCAAATATGCTTCTCTTCGTTGGCTCTCCCATATCAGTTACTGTGAAGATCTCTGTCTTGGTTTCTTCCCCTGACATGCTGAACTGGAAGAAAACCCCTTTCTACCCTGGGTCAGGCTCACTTGTTCCTCTGATGGACCACTGGTCTGGTCTGATGTGTGTAGAGGCATGTATATAAGCCATTCTTAGGGTGATGAACAAAGGACATACGCACATCCCCATTTCTTTTTTCCTCTGATGCCCCACCTTCCTGCAATTGTTTATACTCCCATGACTATTGACACTCAATCATGTGAAGTTCATAAAACAACTAGCACTGTGTTATTGACTGTCAGAGAACATGCAGATACAGATAAGGGTGAGGGGTGTTTTATTACTCAACAGCAACAATCACTTCTTTAAGTACCAGTAAAATCATTTAAATATATCTGAGTGTGTAGCTTATTTAATGATAACCTGCGATAGCCAATTCCTTGGGAACTTAACTTTTAAAATGTTAAGATTAAATTCAATCAAAATAGAAAGGTCATATCAAAATTGTCCCTAGATACAGTAGATATCAAACATTAAACTGACCTTTAAGGTGTCCATTTAATCATTTAATTATTGTTGATAAATACAGCTGATAACTGATAAGAAATACATGTGTGACGGAGGGTTGTTGTAAGGACATCTGCATCTTTTTAATGGTAGTCTGGGGGTTTAGCAGTCTTCACATTTTATATAGAATTTCTTAAAACTGATTGCAGTATTTTTTAGAATTAGTATATTTGAATTGGACTTAGGCCAACAAATATTAAAGTTTAGTTCATCATTTCTTCACCAGAATTGCATCCTGGAAGTCTTCTTGTAGGGGAAAAATACTTGATGGATCAATAATTTTCTTATAATTTCCTAGTAGTATATAGTTATGTACTAATTAGGGGAAATGGAGAATGCTGTTATTTTAGTTAAGCCAATTGAGTTTATGAGCAGGGATTTCCAGAGGATGTAAAAACTGCTTTATTTAAAGAAATGTAAAAAGACCAATCACAAGTAAAAGTCCTAGTATTAAAGTGCCATTTCATAATAATATATATTACATAACTAAATTTAATTGAAATTTCTTTACTTACTGCTGGGTAGCTCAATCTATGATAATATAGGCAATCATAATCTATTAGTTGATTTATATTTTGTATTATTAATCTGCAAAGTAACTAGTGACTAAAACTATTGGAGAAATGTAGTTGAAAAGTAAAATATTTGTATTTGGTTTTTTAAATACAGAACATAAACTCCCCTCAGACTGTTAAAACCCCAGATAACCATACAGAAGACATGATCAGTGTCAGCTACAGGCCTGGCTGCAACCCTCCTCCACATGTGTTTATTATCAGTTTTAAGATGGATAGTGAAGGTTGGTTTAATGTTATCTATGCAGGGACAAATGAGATCAGTCAGTTAAAGTAGTGGGGGAAAAAGTGTGCTATTTCTGGAATGCATGGTAGCTCACCTCGCTTTCTCTCCCACCTTTCTTGTTTATCTTCACCTCTCCTATCAAATAAAGGTATAAAAAGCTCAGAAAACATCTGTAAAAACTGTCCCTCTGAAATCTAGTGAAGTGGAATATAAATTCACCACTGCTTATCAGCAAACATTTACCCATCCAGCAAGTATGGAGCAACATTCGCATTAAGTTGGGAGACAAATGTAAGTCTCTCTCCTTTTAGTTGTGTTTGGTCTCCTCTTTCTCCCTGATGGAAATATCTGACTCTTTATCAGCTTAATGTTCCACCACGTCAACAGCTAGTCTTTAACTTCGTCGGTTTGCCATTTGGCCGTGGGCGAGAGGCAGCATATATTACGGCAGATGCTGATGAGAGCGGGGAGAGTCAACCAAAACATTAAAGTTGGAGCTGGGAAACTAAAACAAATCTGAAAAATGCTACAAAGCCCAGTATAAGTTAGGAAAAATGCAGTCAGATGATAAATCCCTGTATTCACTCACATCATTATAAGAACACAAGTAGTCATGTGACCAGTTGTTACTGTAATAGAGAAAAATAATTTGACTAAAGCTGAGAAAAGTTAAGTATAGTCTAACTAATAAGCATAGATGCCTAAATACAGTTGGTGATATGTTAACAGTGGAGGATGGGGGGTGGCCCAATGGCAGGGTTAGGGGTAGGTAAAGATACTGCAACCCCCATGGCAACCAGGGTGCATTTGATCCTGTTGCTTTTTGTGAAGGTGACACTACTTTTAAGTATGTAAGTATATAGTTTAAGGAATAGGGAAGTCCAATAAATGAACAGACACACAGTCGTAAACAACAGAATTGTTTTATTCAACTGCACTTGACCAGCATTCATCAAATATAATCTATCACAAACTAATCTGTCATGTCCTATTACCTGTTTGAAAGCTAAACTCCAGAATAGAAAACATTTTTACAGGTAAATGCAAATGAACCAGTAGTTGTACCATTTATTGCAGTTTGACACTAGTTCTACCACATGCATGTATGTTTTGTAAGAAAATGAGTCTGAGAAGCACAATTGATTAATAAATAAAATCAAAATGGCACATAAAAACCAGACAGAGACAAATATTTGACATCTGAAATGTCAAACCTCATACATTCTTTAATCTGCAACAGAGGTGACCAGATTTTTAAACAACATTTTTAAGTGACGGTGTGGTCACTTTACAGTTGAAAACCTCTTCACAGCTCTCGACCACATCTTCTGTTATCTTCAACATGTGCGGGGTTAAAAAGGACGCTTATGAAATCACATTCTGCTGATGCAGGGAGTTTTCACGCCGGAACAGCTCCCAGTTGAGGGCTTGATGGAGAATGAGAGCTTCCTCTTTCCCAATGTCTCCCTTTACACATCTTCTCCTGTTGTTGATTTTGGCGTACACACATGTGAAGCATGTCCGACAGTGGAGTAGTTTCACACTTAAAATGCCAACTGTGACAGCCCTGAGGAAACAGAACATGACCTGTTTTTGTAAATGACCACACCAGACATTCAAACTTTGAGGATGGGTGGAAATGTGAAAAATGTAACACACATGAGTAACACTAAGTAAACAGGCTAATGGACAGCGTGGCGCCATAGGGATCAAATGATCCTGGAAGTGAGCAGTAATAGTTTCACATTTCCTACTACAGCTAACATACCCATTACTTTAAATGTAACATAACTGTGAATTACCCAGATTGAGTTTGTCCTTGGTGGCCCAGCAGATGCTGTAGTGCTGAAGAAGTTGTTGCAAAAGCTCCCTCTCATCCAGGAACTCCAGACGCTCAATTCTGAAAGAAATTATTAATAACAAATTTCCTTATTCTGCATTTAATCGCGATCTTTCGTATCAGACTATACACAGAACGAAGGAAATCCAAAAATAAAGCAGTTTTTGTACAGCTGGGTTTAATGGTAGTACTTTGGCAGATACCTTGCCACATCCTCCTGGGGCAGCATACTGTAGACCGTCATCATGTCCAGAGCGTCAGCATGCTCCCAGCCAGTCTTCAGAAACCGCTCCTTCTGCAAACCACACACATTAAAATACTTCATGTCTGGATGTTCTCAAAAAGACAAAGAACCAAAAGATACAACAAACAGATCCTCGTGTGCAAAGTGCAAAGGATCTCACGAACAAGAGACCCTCATCATTCTTACATTTTGGACCCGACAGGTTACTGGACACTCAACTCACAATAACCCTGTTGTCTTGGTTGTGAAACATTGGGTCGAGTGTTGGAGGTTACCTGAGAGTCCAGAGACTGGCAGACCTCCACTCCTGCCAGGGTGCACTGGCGACGCTGCAGGTTCTCGATCATCACTTGGCCAAATCGATCGCTCATGTTCAGCTGGACACAGAGAGCAGGGGTACATAATTAAATCTCAGGTTGAAACACACATGTATTACTTCTGTCGAGTCAAATACCTAGCCTGGTACAAGTTGCTGATAACCAAATGACTACTTTCATATCAAGTGTGTTGAACCACTTTATCCACTAAGTGCATATACGATGAAGTTTTAAAAAACCTAAGACACTACAAAAGATAATACAATCATTTCTAATAATTGTGTATTAACATCAACAATCCACCACAGCCACACAAAAGTATTTTTACATACAAAAGAAATCGAGACACTTGGTTAAGTTGAGACCTGAAAAACAGAACTGGGATGAAGTCATCTGTTTCATTTACCTGTTCATAGTTGATGAACATGGCAGTGTGGAAGGTTTCTGCTGCCCAGTGAACTAGATTGGAGGACTGGGAGGGCGTCATATAGACCAGCACACACTCTGACAGGAGCAACGTGGGTAATCTGGGAGTGAGAGCAGTACACTTAACCACAACAACATAACCAGATGTACACACACACACACACACACACACAAAATTCCTTTCTCAAGTAGAGGGTACTTATTTTGTTTATTTTAATAAATGTTTTAAATTTCTGTTATGTGGCTCCAGATATGGATTAATGTAAGCACAGTGTACAAGGGATGCATTGACTGGTATTGGCCCAATATGTCCCAATGTTTAAAATAATTAATTAAAATAATTTGGTCCATAGCTGATGCCGATGTTCTTTTGTGCCAGGACAACACAGAAATGTTGAGTATGCAGAATTGCCAAGCTTTATTGTAATTGTTCTGCATATGACAAATAAAAAACTAATCATCAGGAGAGGCACAATGTTAATCTTCAATGATTTCAGCATGACAACCCGTCACATAATCTTCCTTCTAAACTAATTAAAACTCTGGAGAGTTTATCCTTTGTGCTCTGTGATCTTAAAGAGACTTATTATAAAACTAAAAAAAAAAAAAATCTTTTATATTCACAGAGGAATATTACCTTTGATACTTCAAACCTTCATTGTTCGTAGAAAAAAAAAAAGTAATGCCCCTTTGCTCTTAAACAATAAAGAGTAATAAAAATGCTAAATTCACACCTGTCAGCTTCCTGTAAAAGAGAGGCTCACTCTTTGTCAAACTTCCCTGGAAAAATAAAGGTAATAATATGCAAGTTACGATCTGAGGTGAAGGAGTCTGGGAGCCTCAGCTCTCCTTGCCATAGAAAACATCCTATCGTACAAAAAAGGATGTCTGTGCCACCCAACATCCTACTATAAAACAGTGATGTGTCTTGGGTCCACAGCTACTGATAAAGTACAGATACCCCACCCAAGTATGACACACTCAGCACATGAAAAACTAAAAATGTAGATTTAGTGGAAATAGTTTTACGATGGAACAAATGATCACGCTACCACCCTCCTTAAAGTATCATATTTAGAAATATTTTAGACAAACATACTGAGCACACAGCTGCATATCCACTATTCGAAACATGCATTTTGGGCGGGGGCATCTTTTCAAATGAGGCTCAGACAATACATCTGCATCACAGCCATATAGGCGCTCTGCAGAGTGACTCTGTTATCTGAAGACACTCACAGCGAGAGAACACAGAGATAAGCGTCCATTCTTGGGTTTCTTAAGACATGCTGGGAAAACTAGTGACAGCTGGCAGACAGCAGTACGAGGGACTCATCTGCTAATCATCTGCTTAGCATGACTGGAACCAAATACAAAACTGACAAGAAAGTGAGACGACGAAAACACGTATTCACATACTCTGGATTAAGCTGGAACTTCTTCAGTTTTTCATCCAAATTAGATATGTCTCTGAGGTCTGCCCCGATGATACAGTAGCGGTCTGAGTCAAGGCTGTGGGCATCTGAGGAAACAAAAACACAAACATACACTGTAAGGAAAGCTGGAAACGATGCTAAACAGATGTATTTTTACCTAAACCTCATAGATGTGTCACATACTGATTGTAACTTTTGACCATTACCTAGTAGTAAGGAATCCGTTGAGTGGGTTTCAATGAGGGGTTTGGACAGTGGCTGTTTCGTCCTAGTCAAAGAAAAGAAAAGAAAAAACACCATTGCCATTCATTCAACCAATGATAAACCCAAAGATATGCTACAATCAGGCATTTTACATGGTACACTACTCATTTGTAGCTCTCTGCATCAAAAGCAACAGATATATAGTTTACATATACTCAGTTACTAGTATATATATAATGTAAACATATACTCAGTTTTATGCTATTATCAATAGCTTATAGGAACATTTTATTACATTTTATTTCTAGCTTAGGTTCCATGGTAGTAATTGTGACTTACCGCAGTGTACAAGATATTTCTGACTGTACCATAAAGAGCTTAACATAGCCGGTAGTTACTATTAGACTTACATACATGAAATGATAACATACAGAAGAAATAGAGCTCTGTCTCCCCCTAACGATCTCAACCCCACATTGCAACACCAAAGCCACAGAAGGCATGCACTGATAATAAGCAACAATAATAGCATGGTTGTCTTACTTAATATTGTGTATTTTCCTGGCCACAACTGTTGGAAAGTCAACTTCAAAGAACTTCTGTGGCATGAGGTTTTCATCCTATAACAAACACACAAACAATAAATGTCTGTAACTCTAAAGGTTTGAAGATAGTTAAGTGTAGATGTGTTTAGTGTGATACAGAAATCCGACAGGAACAAAAGCCACATCAGACTGTGCATCACATTTAGCCAGGAGCGCTGACAGTGAGATGTAATATTACAAACCTTTAGTCTCCAAAACGTGGTATCCAGTCCGGCACCCAAGTTGATTATTTGACAGTCACACTCGGTTTTCCTTATAAATGCATCAAGGAGATGGTTAACTCCTTTAACACGGGCATAGTAACCTGTCAGATGATATAAGTGGTCAGTAAAATAAGCTAATGAAGCACACACACGCTCTACCTCACTTACAAAAAGGCATTTCTCAGAGCATCTTTACCAAAAGCCTACACAAGTCTTTAATAACCACATTGTAAAGAGAGGGGTGTAATGCTGCTGATTAATATTATGAATTGTACCACATATTTCCTCTGACCGAGCTAAAGAATACTTCTGAAGAAGAGACTGTATCACTTACCTCTATTGATTTCAGGTGCCTTCCGCTCCCCTACAGATCTTGCGAAATACTGGATATAGGGGTCCTTCCAGTAGTTTTTACTGGTAGCAAACCTAGTATACCCATTATAAATATAATGAGGAGGTGTTATACATGTAACAACAATGACCCAACATCTTTGATATTATTGAATTAAATGGCCCTGAAATGTGAAAAGGTTGCTAGTACTGCCTATTGCATTGAGAATAAAGACCCATCTCTAGAGATGTTTGCAATTTTCTGCTTCATTTTTGGTTTTGCTGATCCATAAACAAACTTCCCCATAATAAACCATGAGGGGGAAAAGTGTACACTGCCTGTTCATTGTGAAACTGTTGAGAGCCAACACCTGGCTGGCTATATTATGTTTTTTTTCCCCACAAAAAATATATATTAAAATCCTTAAAAGGGCATTTTTTTGTCTAAAGTTTTCCTGCTGGACACAAGCTCTCTCCTACTTCACTATAAAGTCCATTCTCAGTGTTTGTGCACTACTGGCTTCACATTTCTAACATCACACCTGTATACTTTGCAGGTGGACCAGGGTTGACTTCCAGGTTGTTTGTTATGACACAAAACATGCCTGTAGGCAATGTGAAAACAACCTTCTAGTGTCAAACTGTGCACACACATCACTCATGTACAAAGACAAAGACGTATTGTTGTGTGGAGGAAGGGGGGGACTTATATTATAGATCATTTAATGTTGCCTAACAGATTACTACGGACTGTGCTAACGTTAGCTGCATGTCACAGTTACCTCTTGCATATGGTTGCATCGTCACAGGTCGCCCTCACTGCTTCATCCGAAGTATCCGTGTCTGTGAAGGCTTGCCGAGCTGCCATTAATGGTCCTTGTCCTTACGTTATGTAGTCAACATCAGAGCCGTACGCGTTGAAGAGTCTCACCCACCTGCTTAACGTTACACTGGGCTAGCTCCAACAAGCTAACTGGGCTAGCTCAATTTGACAGCTGGGGTTATTAAACAAAACTGGAGGGAGAATAAAACCGAGAGCATAGTCGGGTTCCTCAAGTACCTGTGTACAGCATACAGACTGCGAGTTGGATGAAAATGAGCAGTATTAAAGGAGAGTCGAATATTTTGCTGTCTAATAACAACTTGGACGAACTGCAGCGACAGTTCCCACCAGATGACACTTCCGGTTAGGGTTTTTCAGAGTAAAAGTGTCACTGCAAAAGTTCCCATTTTGCACACAAATAAAATAGACCCTAGTACTAAAATCTCAGCAGTGTTTTTATTTCCTAAAATTTGTGTCTATTTTTTAAGCCTGTTAAAAATGACAACTATAGTCTTTAAACCTGCCAGAGTAGGTGGTTTGTTGGGAACGTCTTGCTTAGGGTTACTTTGCTTTTACATTTAAACCCTTAATGATTATTTGCCCCTCTTGTTGTCTCTGTTAGTAGGTAACTTAACCAAATTCAGGAAATGGAAAATGTTCTGCTGAACAGTCAGAAATCAACAAAACCAGGGAAAGAAGCAGTATTGAGACACCAGAATAAGAGGCACTAGAACCAGCCAACCATTATCATCTCTGGAGATGAAAGTAAAGACAGCAAGGATGATAAAAGTGAAAACATTGAATGGTGTGAGATCACACTTTGGGGAGATTTAAAGAGGGGGGAAACATGAAAAAGGTGGAGAACAATGACAGGACATCAAGTCCCCTGTGAAATATGGAATCTAAAGCCTCTCGGACACATTTCCTTGCAAACTGTGTGAGAAATCCAACGGTTACAAAACCAACCTCAGTGAGGACGCCTTGTCTCTCAGATAATCAAGAATTAATTTATGGCTCTGAGGAGTGTGTTGTCTGAATTCCCCAGAGAACCTGGCACAGCATGTAGAAAGTCACATGAAAGAGAAAAAGACTTGTCCTACTTATGGGAGAAACTTCAGCAGCTTTATTAAAAATCCATTTGAGAAGCCCCACAGGGGAGAAAACCACAAGAACGGAAATCTGGGTAAATCAAAGTGTCCGCAACACAAAACACTAATTGGAAGAATTGGAAAGGAAAGACACGTGGGAGGCTCACATGTGGCCCATTTTTACTGCATGTGCTCTTTAGATATAGCACCATTGCCTTTTTAATTTGTATGATTTAAACAGATTTGATCGTTTTTATAATAACACCGCCGTATGCCTTTACAAAATCCCATGTGCAACCACTCAATGTGATTAACTCAAATTATTTTCCCAGTGAATCTTTTTCACAGGTGGATCTCTGAAAGCTTTTTTGTAATATACTGACACTACTGCACCAACAAATGTGTGTAGAAATGTAAGTGAAAATTCATTCAAAATGGATTGGTAATTGTCATATTTAAACAAAAATAGAATATTATGATCAAAATACATATTAAAAACTCGCACCTAATGGCTCATAATATTGCACAGTCATGAGTGGATTTTAGAGTGCAAGCCAGTGCCATCATTTTTGCAACAGTTGCTTGATATAATACATTGGCAGATATATTGTGAACCCCTTTACCTAAAAATTCAGTCCAGACATGAGACATAATACAAATCGTCTGCTTGGAACAATAATTTAATGTTTTTTCCTTAAATCCATAAAAAGGCATTTTCTCCTTCTGCCTCAAGATGTCTCCTTCTTCACTGTAAAGTCAATTCTCAGTGTATGAGCTCTGGTGACTTCAGGTCTCTACATCACACTGTATAAATTGCATACTGGACCAGCATGACTTTTAAACTATTTGTGATGTCACTTATCCGCCCCTAAAATCGACTGTGATGTGTGAAAAAATCTTCTAGTGTAGTGAAGCTCAAACATCCAACTACATGAAACAATATTTTAAGTGGAGGGGGACTCAGTATAATTTTGAGGTATGCTGGCACTGGCAATGCAAGTATTTTGCATAAAATATGAATCAAATAAACTAAAATGTTTTTTGCACTTTGCAAAAACAGCTCTTGCATGAAAAATCACACCAAGTATGCAACTTTGTTCGAGTTGAATCAATCTGGAGCACAGTGCCACTTGTTTAAACAAACTTGAATAAAATAGATTTTCTAAGCAGTATTATGTGAACAATGCAAACACAGGTAGAAACAAGAATTATGAATGCATGACTCTAAATTTGAGGTCAGCATTTTTCATTATAGCACTTTTATTTTATGTTACAGTAGCCAGTAAAGGACTCTTTCCATCCGTACATCGCTGCTGTGTGTCAGCGGGTTTCTCCTGCCGGTGTCCAGGAGGAGGTGGTGCTGTGTGGCAGATGCTGCTGCTCTCTCCCTCTCTCTCCCTCTCTCTCCCTCCCTCTCTGTGTGTGCTGGCAGTGGCGGAGGTGAGGAGCTGCTGCTGCTGCTGCTCACTCTGCTCCGCTCTGGGAAAAAGCGGCCGACGGATTATCCAGCTCGGTAACGTTAGCTCGCCCGGCTAACGGTCAAGACAGCAACCGAGGGAAGAGCCATGAAAAGCCGATGGAGCCAGTGAAAGTTAGTCGCGGCTTACTTCGGGACTTTAATGTACGGATATAAACAAAAAAGGAGGTTCGCGGAACATGCCGTCGCCCCCAACGGGAACTTTTCTCTAGAATTTCCACTTGGGAAAGGCTAGCTTAGGGGCTAGCGAGGCTACAAACTATTTTTAATTGGCTTTGGGCTCAATGGCTCTCGCTTGTTTTTCCCTGTCATAGCGACAGCTTGGGGGGAATTCAATCAGGGGAGAGGCCCTGTGAACTTCATGACAAACCAAAGCCCGGCTTTGAAGCGTAACTTCGGAAGGATAGACTGGCAAGGGACCGAAAATGAAGAAGCAGTTCAATCGGATGAAACAGCTCGCCAATCAAACAGTCGGCAGGCAAGTATCGCAGTCAGCGTTGTTGACTGAAGCTCATCTCTAAACCAGCAAACACACTTACTCTTGCTCTCTCTGACCTGACTTCCAAGGCTTGTTGACATAATTTGACCTGTAACGGTTCACTAAATGTTCCCTTAACTTGCTTTCTGGCAGTTATGGCAATTAAATGTAAAAAGATAAAAACCCCCTCACATGAACTAATATAGAAAGTCTGAAAGACTCTTTCATGAATGGATAATTAGCTTTTTTAATGGCTGACAACCAGGCCTGTGATAGTGCAGATATAAATAAAAACAGGATGGGGTGGATGCTTTTCCTTGATGTGTGCTAGCGTCCACACTGTCTGAACCCAACCAGATGTCCTCCTCAAAACACTGAATCTGTCTACATGGGAAGTAAACACCAGGGATGAGCACAATGATGGTGCATTTTTTTCTCCCTCATTCACTCTTCCTCACTTGGTTCAGTCACTTTCTTTCACTGCGAGGCCCCATTCTGCTGTGCAAACCTGGAAAACAAAAGGTGTTCATGTTTGGCTATATTTGGAAAACCTACAGTGAGGCAAAAATGTGAGACCAGTATGGATATTTGAGATTTCCCCCCCCCACTACCAACAGACCTGAACCTCCAGGCATGTTTGCAAGAGACGTAATGCTGCTGCAGAAGAGAGAGCGAGCATGTCTACTGTATGGGAATTGAGTTGTTTCAATTTGTGCAATATCACAAATGTGTATTATGTGGCATAAGATACAAGATCACAAAAATGCTAGTTTCCCATCAGGCCAAATTAAAATATTATTGGGCTTTCACTGAGGAGATTTTCAGACCAATAACAGATACCAAATTATATCAGTATATTTGTATATCTGTGTCCCTAGCCAGGGGCCAGAGTTTGCTGCACAGAGTGTGTCTGCAAAAGACGAGGCTCGATGAGAACATGACTAATATGCAGCAGTGGATGCGCTGTCGTATATTCTGCATCACACAGAAAGGTTCACTTTCATTCTGAGCTGATAAAGTGCCAGTAAGAGCCTCCCCATTCGTGAAACACTAGATGCCCAGCTTCAACCACACATCAAACTTATAAAACAGATTAATGTGGGTAAAGTGATGGAGAAGTATCTGTCTGTCTCTCCGCTCCCTCTGAACTTATAACACACTGCAGCGTCTAAGCTATTAAGTGAATGGATCCACCCTCCGAAAAAGAGTTTAAATCCGAACAAGGAGAGTGTGTCCTCCAGTGTTTAGGCTTGTTAACTGGTGCCGTTATGCTGTCGTGTGATGACACACAGTGTCCCTCTGTTACCGGATATCTAAAGGAGCGATGGCTTCATCCTGGCCTTGTGTGAACAGGAGGGTGAGACATGTCAGAGGATGTTTTCATCACGAGAGGTCTGCGTCTATGGGAGTTGGTACCTCAGGTGGACAGCGGGTGTACCCAGCACTGGATGGTACCGGATAAAGCTACCGACAGGCCGAAAACAACAATGTGTCATCTTTAAATAGGCAGAGGCAGCGTTGACAAATCTATTGTAGTTTCCCCGTTTAAAAACTATTTCCATATTAATATAGAATTTCAATTGATTATAAAAAAAGACACAATTTTAATAAAAAAGTTGTTAGAAGAAAGATAATTTTAGCTATAGTCATAATTTTTGGGATTATCATAACATTTAATCATTTTATGTAGTAATTCATCACCGCTGTTATTTATTAGCCTTTCAGTACCCAAATCTCTTATGGCCGTTCCCTCATGCATGAAATTAGTTGCTTTCCCTTTTCAGCATTTCACATTATCCCAAAGGGAACATTTCACATACATTTACTTTGGGCTCTGATAACTTTTGATGAGCATTAGTCATTATTTTTTTTTATCATATTATAGACTGGATGATAAATGTACTCATTTAAAACAGCGATAGATGAACTGAAAATGAAAATAATTGCAGGTAAGCAGACAAATCAGGGGGAGTTGTTCGACTGATAGAAATAGGCCATTTGGCAGAGATGCACTACAGACAGTAATTACCTTCTTGCCATCTATGCAGTGTTTATTTGATGGTAACACTATCAGCACAGTCTACAAATAGCTGTTCCTACAGCCAAAATTCAAGACCTGGAGAACCAGGGCAGCTGGGATACTCATAATTTCCTCACCAGCAGTAAATTAGAACTGGAGAGAGTGTAATGCAGAAAACAGACGTGTGTGTGCGTGCGTGTGTGCAGTAGTGACTTGCTCTTTTGTATGCGTAAGCGGGGTTAATCTTGCACTCACATACATGCCCTACTGAATGAGTGATCTGTCAGCGTTTGGATTAGGGCAAGGCGAGCACGCTCTGCTTTGTCCATCCAGTTTGTGTCTGCTTGTGTATCTGCATGTGCCAAAGTTTTGGAGTGCAAAGGCCCTCTCCGCTGCCCCCTGGGTTCCTGCGATTGTGCAAAGGCAGAACACTGTGTCCAGTGCACAGCCACTCTAAGGAAATCTCTCCTTCTTCTTCTACAAACAGGAAGCTGCCTCCCAGAGTCATGCTACTCGCTTTCTAGAGAAGAGGAGAGAGAACGCTGGGCAGATTGGTGTAGCGAGAGAGAGGGAGTTGCAGGGAAAAAACAGCATGTGATTCATGCCGGGGAACATGGCGAGGATTTGTATCTCTTTTGCGGAAGCTTATTTCAGTTGGCCATCTTTGAACTCTCTGGCCCTGTACGTGCCTGTTGGCTGCAGGTTAATGTGATCAGATATTAACACCTTTTAAAGGAGATAACATATTAATAGAGTGTCATAAGCTACAACCACTATCTGCATGAAGATAAACTAACAATCATGCTCCACAGAACCAGAGTGGGGTCAACATATCGCACTGTACTGGTGTTTAGGAGTTAACATTTTCTCTGTTCTGCGATTGATAATGACACCAACTCCCAACTGTCTGGAAATCAGCCTTTTTTAATGGCTGAGGAAAGAATTTGATAATCACTGGTTCACATGGCAGGAAGAGGCCTTAAATCTGTGGGACATACACAGGTGAACCAACAAAACATAGGAGTTTGCGCGGGGCGCCTTCGAGCTTGTCGATCATCACAGCAAGATAAAAAAAAAAAGTTGCAGTTGTGATAACCTCTCCAGTGTTGTAAAATCCTCTCTGTGTGTATCGCAAACCGTTGTGCAGTGTGTTTGTCTGATAAGCCTTTAAACGCATTAATCTATTGTTCAAACTGGACTTACTGGATCGTTTTTTTTCTTTTCATTGTCTCACTGGTAAACATGCCCCCACCAACGCAGCCCCCACTAACTAACACAGGGCTGTTTTTGGTCTGAATCCCAGCTAAAGCTCGCTAATTAATACGCTGCATCTTGTTTGTTTAATCCTGATTCAGCTCAGCAGGTGACATTGATCGGTCGATAACATTATACGTTCACTTTGCAGTGATTATTCAGAGCAGCACATTACAGTGTCTGGGGGGGAAGATAGACAGTCCAGCACTTAAACGCTGACATGTCACAGTGCACATTGTGTAGTGTAATTGCTGCATCACTTTGGGTTTATCTGGGTTGGTATGGTAGTTTTACCACACACGAGTGAGTAACATCAATGAGTTAATCAATACCGATATGAGCTTACTGATTGTGAGTCTCTTTTAGCTGCAGGTGCCCTGTTCTGTAGGTCGACGGGATCAACAAATGAGTTCCATTATCAGCCCAGGCACAATGTATGTGAGCTGAGCTGTTATTCATTCACTAGCATTACATAATCCGTTTTTTTGATGTCATATCTAACAACAACAACAGTTGTCCTCACTAGCGCAGTGTTTCGCAGGCTAATATAGACCTATTGTATCTGGAAGCCCTCGATTCACTCAAGAGGGAGTTGTGTTTGAAAAGCCACTTTCCCCACAGGGATCAGCAAAATGTCACTGTCGAATGAATAAGGATAGGTGACTCTGGGCGTTTCCCTCGAGTCTCACCAGGCCAGTGCCTCGAGGACAAAGAGGTGTGTCAGCTGAGACCCCTTTGTGGCACTAGTGATACGCACGACCTATGAGGCTGGGCTGTTGTTAGTCATTTTTGCTTTCGTCCACATTATGAATTTGAGACAGAAAAATGCGGCACAACTGGCTATTATGAATGTTGTTATAATATCTGCTTCGTCACAGTGCTCAGGTTAAGCTTAGCCTTCATTTATCTTTATACCACAACAACACACATTGGATAAAAGCCTTTCAGCTTTTGCCCCCCCACGTTTTTGCTCGCTCTTGCCCTCTAATGTTAACGCAACAGCTCACATAATCAGCCACATTAGGGAGGTTGTATGGGCTGAGTCACTCAATTATTCTCCAGCTCCTTTCATCCAGGTCCAGTATCCGTTACCTTATGCCTTAAGCTGCCAACTGTTGCAACCGTAAGAGGCAGACCCTCCCTGCTCCTCAGCCTGCTGATTGTGTTGAGTGGCCGGTAACAGCCGCTCTATTGTGCTTACGACTGCAGTATTCACTTACTCCCCTTCCACTCCGACAGTAGATCCCCATGGTTACCGTTCTGATGTAGCAGGCCGCCACGGCTGTGCAGCACGGAGGATCTCTTGTTGTTAAGAAGTCACATGCAGTGCACACAGCCACACACTTTCTCCAAAGGCTGCTGCTTCCGTGAGGCCGTGAGGGTCAGCTCTGTGCGCTCTGTGTCAGCTGATGCCGGCAAAACAATTGTTGTTTTGTTTGTTGTTGTTTGTGCTGTGCCCAGGCTGCCCAGCCTTTTTTTTTTTTTTTTTGCCTCTGCTTTTTGGGTTCACACAAGCGTGATCAGTTTGCACAGGCGGTGTGTGATGCATAGGCGTGTATTCATGAAAGGATAGCTTGACGAACACACTGGTTTTTGAGATTAGGCCCACGACGGGACCACATGAAGAGCCCTTCAGCGTGTAGACTACACCAGAACATGGATTCCATATTGTGGCTTTATAATCTTTGCTGTACAGTATGTGTGCGTACATTATAATGTGTGTGTGTGTGTGTGTGTGTGTGGCTCTTTTGTCTGCAGCTAGCTGGAAGCCTGGCCTTAGGTTTCTGTGGGTTATAGGTCCTCACTCTACACGTGTGACTTCACCAGCTTGGCTGTGGCTCTCCTCCAGTGAAAATCTTTCCGTTCATCTCCAGCCTCTAGATTCTTCTGGTTTGGCAGTTTTAGGAGTCTTTAACCCCCCCCCACCCCCAAAAGCTCTGTATTTGTATTTTTTTTTTCCTTCGAACCCCCAAACTGTCGTCCCCTTCTCTGTCAGTCTTTCTGTTTCTCCCTGCTCCCTGCCTCTGTGTTGTAATTGAAAGCAGCTGTGACGAGGTTACTATAGTTCAAAGAGAGCAGGTTTTGGAGGAGGGCCCAGGCTTCATTTAGAGCTTCAGTTACCCAAAATGCAGGCAAGCGACGGTCACTCCAGAAGGCTGAAAGTTTGCACATTAGTTAGTTAGAACAATAACTGCAGAGTCTTCATTCTGCTTTACAGTAAAGAGGCAGACAGTGTGACAATGAAGTCCCATGAGAGAAAGGGGGAACAGAGGCATGTTACTGGAAGTCTGCTCATTAGCTCTATTTCCTAAGTAGTATTTAACCTCCTGCTTTACTGAGAATCATGTTTACAGTAAGTTACAGTATAAGGTTGAATATATAGAAATGCTGCAGTACTTTTATATTTGCACTAATTCATGATAGAGAACAGTAGGGACGAGCTCTTGTGCAGAATCTGAACCTTCACCTGCAACTTAAAACACTAACCTCTAAGTAAAACTGTCAGCTGTTAGCGGTCTCTTTTAGAGTAGGCATTTTAATAAAGTCAAACTCTGGTTCACTAAAACGTCTCCAGCATAAACCCTATAGCTGGAGCATGCCGAGCAGACCTACTAGTATATGTTTTACCTGATTTTCTGCTTTCAGTGCACATACATGTTGATGTTTGTATATTAAGTTTTGTAAGTGTATGAAGTGTACACTGTCTAATGGGTTACTAAAACAAAATTAAACCTATACAGCCTTATATCAACTCCAACAAACAACACATAGCCATGGCTTTTTTACTTAATTAATCCGTCTCGTAGTCGCAAGTCAACCATTGTATTCTCATCATCTCCAGCCACCGACCCTCGGACTGTAGCGTTGCCCTCCCCCCTCTCGTAGCCATAGAAGCCATCGGCCCTGTGTGAAGGTGTTGATTAGCAGTGTGTGAGCTGAGCCTGTGTTTCCCAGCCTTCTCCCTTTAAGTGAATCTAATCTGTCTGACCTCTCCAAGTCCAACTATTAGTTTACTATTAATAGGCTCAGGCAGAGCAGGACTGCGTGGCTACCCTGTGCACCACACCGTGAGCCCGGCTAGCTGTGGCTTAAGGAAATCAAAACTTGTGGAGCAGACTACCTACAGAAACATGCCTTCTTGCTCAGCAGAGTCTCTGCTTTTGTAATGTCTGTTATCAGATATAATTTAAGCTTCAGTGAAGTCTGAAGACGTATTTTGCCTCCAGCCTAGATACCAGCCTGTTACGTGGCTGGTTGAGCCGTGGCAACAAACTAAAGAGACCCACCCTCTCTTGAAACGTTCCCACGGATGCCCTGGTCAATACCTGCCACTGTTTTAGTGTTCAAGTTGAGCGTGGAAACCAGTCTTTCAGGAGGGGTGTCATTTGTCTAGCAGATATTTCCACAGTGCCAGACTGTTCAAGTACAAATACCTTTCTGTTTTGGTTGTCTGACAGTGCTAATCTGAACGCTCTCTGTTGTCTTTTCTCACCCACAGAGCGGAGAAAACAGAAGTCCTCAGCGATGACCTCTTACAGGTAAATCATTGATCTGACTGTAGAGTTCTGACCAGCTCACACAACACTGGAACGGCCGCGTCTGTTAGGCAATGGCTGCAGTTACACGGACCAGTCATCTCTGAATCAAATCAGTTGGTTTCACAAAAGTACAAACAGTATTTATTTGTGGGAAGGCATGAAGCACAAAGCACCACATTATTGCTCACCACAAAAGTTGGCTTTACAGAAAGGATGCTGCAGAACCTTTTTTTAGCCCCAAATTAGTCTGTTAATCTAGTTTGTTTTAATGTAATTTTGGTTCCAGGATTTTGGATGCCATTTTTTATACAGGTGAGGTTAAAGCAGCGACGAGGAACATTTTAGTTGACTCTGAGAAACTGAGCTTGTTGTGTAGTCAGAAGATTTTTTTCTATAGGTAGGTTATTCCAAGGCTAGAGTGGGTCATTTCTCATCTTAGTCCCTCCCCTTTATTTGTGCATTAATCATTGATCAGGCCTAGTGGAGTGTGTGTCACTGTTCATTAAACATGATTGCACTTTTTTTCATTAATAATCTGCAGCTTCTATATAAATAAAAATAATTTTGCTGCTTTGTTACTGATTTATAAACAGTTATTTAACCTACACTTGTCTCAGGAAGGCCTTTTTAATTTTCAGTTCTGAACCCCTGTTAGAGTTTTCTTCTTTCCCTGGTAATTCCTCTGCTACAGCTCTGCATTGACTTGTCTTTATACTGTATTACAATATAACCAGGCCAGATTTGGATACAGAACAAACACCAGAGCAGTGAGCACTTCTTACAGCACGCAAGAGAACATGCAAAATTGATTTAAGATTTGTCCTATTGAAGCTGAAAGAGCAGCTGGACCATGTGCTGAACAGGCCCGAAAGTATTCCAGTTTTCATGCCAACCAGACAGTAGCTGATATCACTTATTAGATCCTCCTCCCTGGTTGAAGATTGCTTATCAGTGGGCTCAGCTGCTGTAGCGCTGGGTTGAAATTATGACATACAAACTCTTAGTGGCAAATAGATTATGTTAATGTAGTTAGCACTGTTGCTGACACATTGGCTGAGAAGCACTTCCATAGTAACAAGAAGGGGCCAGTTTGCTGTGGCTGCATGTGTGTGAGTTGCATATATCAACAACGTGTGTGTGTGTGTGTGTGTGTGTGAGAATGCAGGTGGGGTTGGAACAAAATACTGGCTGCTCAGCAAAGACATTCCAGCGATGCAGATTGTCTTTGTGTTTGAATGGGAGGTGTCATAGATGTTAAAACAAACTCAGTTGGCTTTGCAGTACTCCTTGAAACAGCCAAAGCCACAATGTCTGACACCCTTTTATTCTTGTTGTTCCTCTCCCCACCTTCTTTTGTAGCCGGATGCATAAACAAACAGCAAACCTCTGTTGTGAAGATGACATGGGCCTTATATGGGAAAGTGTATTTGAGTGACAGCTAGAACATCAGAGTTAGATTCAGAGCCAGCATGAGTTGCTCTAATGCAAGTGGACAGTGATGACTAACCGCTTAGGGTACTTTTCACTGAGGAGGGGACATTATATTGAGTCTGACAATTGACTTTCTCAAAGACACAGTTGTTCTGCCTCTGTCTGGAAATCAGCTGCGGAGCCTCTGTGGGCTCTGTGTCTCACTGCAGAGTAACATTGCTGTCTGATAAAGGAAAAAGGGAGTATGGGATGGAGAGATAGAAATCACTCCACCTCCTCAATTCCTGAGATGGCTGTGTCGCAGATTCTCAGTTTATCCTTTAGTTATTGGAAGCCCATCCTGGAATATCAGCCTCCCCCTTCTTATTCTAGCTTCCTACTTCTTCTTCTACTACACATAGTGGTTTCCTATCACGCCCCCGCCATACACTTCCAATTATATACTTGTTGTTGCAAAGAAATGAAAGTGAGCATAAAGAGTCCCATCTGAGATTCACTTTGTTTAAGCTTTACCTCATCGTGTCATATCAGCCGCAGCTGCAGCCAACCACCTCTGTGAGGTCGGCCAGTCGGTCTTTGGGATGGTAGTTTTTCACACTTTTCTGACACTATTTATAGACTAAACGATTAATCGAATAATCATTGGCAGATGAATTGATAATGCAAATAAACGTTAGTGGCAGCCCTGATCCCATTTTCATCTCAGTTGTGAGTCTTTGGCATTTGACGTATTCTAATCTTAGCCTCTTCATCCCAAGCCCTTTTTTGAATATGGTCCTCCAGGGTGCCAAAGAGCCACCCAGCATTCTTGTGCCAGCTGTCCATTCCTTGCTGCTTCCCTACATAGCAGCTCATCTACATCTGGGGTACCACCAGAATAACCAGGGTGCCTGCATGCATGCACACACCCTAGTCGCGTGTAATAATTGAGGGCAGTTTAAAAGGTAGCAACCAGCTGTTTTTAACACTTCTGTCATATAGCCCTAATGTTAACAAAGAGTATTTTGTTCGCCATCAATGGCTCAGTGCCTAATTCCCCTCTTAATGCGTCATGTTATGTTATTTTTGTTCATTCTGGACTTGTCGAGACATGTTCACATCCTTTCTCTTAGGAACCAATAAACAAACACAGGCAGACAGACAGACAGACAGACAGACAGACACCCTCTCTGTCTTTTTTCTCCCCCTGCATCCTAGCCAGTATTGGGATTCCCTGCTCAATGACGCGTCATGGGATTGACCATGTGTTGACCTCATCACAGAGCAGGAGGAAAAACACACCCCGCTGCCTGCTTTTCAGCTCCTTTTGGCCTAGGTTCCCCAACTCCTCCGCAATGTTTTATTTTTCGACTATATGGTGTTGTGCGTCTAACCCCAGTTTGTCACAATGAAAGGAAGAAGAATACTCCCAGTGCCATGTAACCCAAACATTTCCAATACACCCACGCAGGAACATCGTCTCTCTTAGAGCACAGGGAGGGGAATCCCCTGCTTGTTCTGTGTGCCAGGTACTAACTGGGCTGAGTCTAAGTGTTCCCAAGCCTATAGCTGAGTGTGTGTGTGTGTATATGCATGGTGCGAGTGTGTGTTTGGTTTGTTTATTGACCCAGCTGTGTTTTTGGAATGCTGGGCCCACCAGTGGGTCGAATGAACGTAAGAGCGCAAGGAACAGAGGGAGGCAAAGGAGGGCGCGTACGGTTGGAGGCGGATATCTGCTGTGGAATTCCTGAGTTCCGACTCCATTCTGTTTTTGGAACACAATTGTCTGGTATTTGGTTGATCCTCCCTTTGCATTTGTCTCTCTTCATTTCTGCCCTCTAGACCTCAGTGTTCCATTTATATTTGGAACATTGTTTGTCCCCGACTGTTGAGAACATGTTTGTCCTTTTGAGACACTTACAGACTCCCACTTTCTCCCATCAGATGTGCTTTTTATAAAAAAAAAAAGGAAGACACACCTGTGTAATCTGCTGTTTTTTTAATTTTCTCACAAGCGCTGCCAAGGCAAACCAGTTCTTTGCATCATCAGACTTTTAAGTAGACTCGAACAGTAACCTGCAATCATCAGTTCTATTCATGGGCTAGTGACAGCCAGGCTTATGTTGACACTGACTGTCCCAGGCACCTGGCATGACAAGGACAATGAATAGTCATCCTGCGGAGCTTCAGTTGGCCTCTGTCTTAAAGCCAGAATAGCTGTGACTCCCATCAATGACAGTATTCTATCTTGTCAGGCTAAAAGCACAGAGTGGATCTGTGTAGTTAAGCTAGCAGACAGGAGAAAGCCTGTGTATTTAAAAAGACCTTTTTAAAGCCGAAGAACCCCTCGCTCTCGGTCACAGCCCGGTGGCCGTTGCTATAGAGACACTTCCGATGAGTCATGTGTTTCAAAGATAACATTCCAGCGTTGTTCCGTGGGGACAAACATTATCAATCATGCATGACCTTTGGCCCCTGACTCCCTCAAGGCAGCTACAAATCAAATCTCTACATGGAACTGGATCTCATCAGCCATCAACACTGCTGGCACACTGTTGCGTTGGTTAATGGCGCTGATGAGGCAAAAGTTCACAGAGTAGTCGTGGTAATAAAGACTTTGAGTCATGTGTACGTGTTTTTGTGTGCTTGTACAAACATATTTTAAAAAAGCCACATTTCATCTATATGATATATCTATATAAAATATATTTGCTAAAAATCTGTCTGTCTCATACGTCTTGTCTTCTGCACAGATTGAACGGCGCATGGAGTTGGTGCGTGTGGTGTCCCACAACACACACAAGAGGATGGTGTCATGTCTACAGGGACACATCGGTGCAGAAGCAGAGAAGAGACATGTAAGACATCACGATTGTTACAATGAAACCTTTGTCACAGCTCCAGTTTGCCTTTTTAGAAACAAACTAACCAGATCAATCAACTGTTCTTGGATGTGTACAACCTTTATTTTTTTTATATAATTCACCTCCCACACAAAGTTTGAGTTCTTACTGTTTTCAAAGTGTCCAAAGTAGGCCTACAGTCCATGATTTGTCTTTTGTGTTTTCTACCCCACACCAACCAAAAATGCACTACAGTCCGTACCACGCCTCTATACAGGAAATGGTCAGGTAAAAACACTGATTATTTATTCCACCTCTCTGGTTCTCGGCACCACTTGCTCCATTTTCCATTCAGACATCTGTCATCTTTATTCACTATGCATGACACTTGCTTTTGGGATTCTCGGGTAAAAACAGGATGTTGAACACTCACAAGTGTAAACTGTGAAAATGAGCGCCAGTGTTGTGATTTGATAGACGTCTCACTTCCCTAGTTTGCATCTTAAATCCCATTTAACATCTGTGTTTTCCTCCTTTGCTCAGAAAGCTCTCTTCCTCTTCCTGACTGAATTTGCTCAATGGAAAGTCCTTGACGGATTTTCCATTGCCTTGAACATCAAATAGTGAAACTGCTGTATAGAAATGGGTACTTTTTGTTCGTGTGCATAGTATGATGTTGTGTATATCTCATGTTATCTAAGTCTAATAATTGTCTGCATCTGTCCCTCTTCCACACACATACACCACAGAAAAAGCTTCCTCTGACTTCACTATCCCAGGCGATGGTCGAAGGCGGCAACCAGTTGGGAGAAGACTCCTTAATAGGGTGAGTTTGTGATTGATTGACAGGCCGGATAACCAATTGCTCCTCCTTGGCAACTGTCGCTAATGGAGCAGATACACCCCAGAGAGTGTGAAATATGAGGCCATGCATTCAGGGCAAGCAATCTGCCCAGTTTGGTTTTCTGTTGATGGGACTTTCAGTAGTTCCCTTTATGTGAGGTTCAGATCATTCATTGTGACCGAGAGCAACACACAAAACAGGACCAGACAGATTGTAGTGGAGGTTTGAGGATCTAGAAAGTGAATTTCTCCAAATCTACGCAGTAGCCATGTGTCTGTCTCGAGATAATAAGGAAGGGAAAGTACGCCAGTTGGTCTCTTAGTAAATGTGATGCATTTGTGTCAACTGTTCTGTTTGTATTTCAAGGCTTAGGGGTATCATTGGCCAAAAAAACCTGATTCATGTAGATGAACTAACTGTCACTAGGTCACTGTGTGCTCCTGGCTTCAGGCATCTAGAAATGATGACCTTACAATAACCTTGTTTTAAATTCAGTTATTGACTGGGAACAGATGAAGAGCTGGGGGCCCAGATGGTCATCCCTCTGTGTTGTTATATTTTATTAGGGAGATGTGTGATTACACTGGATGTATTAGACCTAGCATCCTCACATTATAGAGCTGATGTGATAATGAGATCTGACTAGACAGACTACGTTGTGATTTTAACACCTTTCTCTCTCTTTGTGCTAACGTTTATGTTAACAGGAAGATGATGGAAGTGTGTGGTGAGGCAGAGAATCGTCTGGCATCAGAACTGATGCAACATGAGCTGCAGATGGAGAAGGACGTTCTGGATCCCCTCAGCCAACTAGCAGAGGTGAGAATCCTCACTCTTTATGGACATAACAGCCACTAAACACAAGTTAAATATTTAAAATTCTTTCATAGCTCTTGGCTTGTTTGTGAGTGCAGTCACACCCCTTCTATTTGCTTTCTTTGGTCTTATTATAGTGCAATAGATTGTTTAATAGAAACATTGTTTTCCTGTCTTTTGGGTTTACACTGCCCAGTTGCAAATGACCTACAGCTTTCCCGCAAAGCTTGTATGGATTCATAAGTATGTTCCACATTGACCTGCTTTGGAGATGTGATCCTGTGAGGTTGGAGAAATTAAAACAAAACCGATGCCAATCCTGGTAACGTTAGCTAAACATGAGGCCTTTTCTCTTCTCATTACAGACTGTGGTGTGCCACCTGTTCATTTTGTTATACTAACTTTTCCAAACAGTGGCCTATCAGACATCCGTGTCTTTGTACCTTGCATTTTGGGTTATTTCTTATATAACTGCACTTGCTACAGTTGTTACTCCTAAGAAGCTGCACTGCAGGGCCAAGACCTCCATTCACAGGTGTTTTGCTGTGATCATTTTGTAGTGTAAAAGGCATTTTTATCCCCTCCTCAACAAACTAAAATAAGAAGAACTGCTCCAAGGATTTGTATCAACTCTTACAAACCTGCAAGCAATTCAGCTTATTTCTATAATTTTACCATTAAAAAGGCTAATTGGGGAAAAAAAGTTCAAATAATCATCAAGAAAGAACAGTCGGAAAACAATGTCAGATATTTGCCATTCTAAGTTCTCAGGCTCATTCAACTTGTTATGGATCTAATTTTTTGAAGGTGGACATTCCCAACATCCTGAAGCAGAGGAAACAGCTGGCCAAATTGGTGCTGGACTATGATTCTGCCAGAGCAAGGTTTGTTCGTTTACAACTCACTCTCTTTCACCATGTTGTATGTGTTGATTTGTAATGCATTGTCAGGTGATACATCCATATCATACTTAAATGAAAGCAAAGTTAATCCTGAATTGTTTCTGG
>NW_023339651.1:14814155-14824297 GCF_004916995.1 Morone saxatilis
AAATTTTCCCTTGTTTTTCCAAACTCAGATGGTTGCAGGCAACCAAGTCAATAATCTCAGGAACAAACACTCAAGCACTGACGGCCAAGGCTGACTTACTCAAGGAGGAGATGGATGAGGCCATGAACAAAGTGGAGCTTTGCAAGGTAACGAGCATGAATATCAATGACTAGCTGATATGTCTTTTATATGAAAACTATTGCTACATTGTGGTCTTTAATAAGTTTATGACAGGATACACCACCAGTCATGTATTGTCAGGGTTATATTGCAGCCATGTCACTTTGCATAGTGGTAATAAAACTTGACCTGATGTCATTATATGCAGATGACAAGCGTTTAGTAGATGAAGTCGGTATATAACGCTGTTTAGTATTAGCTAGTATCTTTGGGCAGGCAATAGGTCATTTATGGCTTTATGAGTTAAAGAAATTGGAAATAGGCCTTATCATAAGTGGGGGGGAAAAATAATTACAGCAACAACTGGACTTCCCAAGACCCTTGGGCCCTGTGACCCAGTTTGCTGACGCACACAAATGAAAATGAAAATGTCCCGTCAGCTCAGTGTTTGTGTGAGTGTTTGCATCTACTGACCTGAATTAATGGCGAGTTTTAGTGGCTGCCTGATGTGTCAGGTTTTCTGTCCGGGAAGGGCAGAGCCTTGTGTTTCCCCTTCACAAGTTCTCCCTCCCAGCCTCACTGAATCCTGTTGACAACAGGAGGATTTATGACTCACGTAGAGCACAGACCGGTGGCTTAGTTGACCACTGACGTCTGTCCTTGTGCCACCTGAAATACACATTAATTTGATGGATGACACTGTGTAGTGGAGATCAGAGATCTTTACTAAATTAATAAGAGTTTAGAGCAGCAAAGTGACCCTTTGTCTCACTGACTGTCGTTCTTATTGTAAAGCACATTGTGACTTGGTTTAGAAAGAAAGTATTAACTTTATGGCTATCGTCTTTCAGTGCTCTAACTGTTCAAATTCCTGTCTTTATTACCCAGGATCAACTTGCTGCAGACATGTACAGTTTTTTCTCAAAAGAAGGGGACTATGCCCGCTACTTTGTAACAGTGAGTACAGCGTGTCAACAAGCCAAACATGTGTCTTTGTGGGAATCTTCACAGCTGCACAGGAACTGGGGAACACAGACTTGGCCCGCTGTTTTATTTACTTTGCTGTCATGTCTTTTACTGCTCGCCTGACTCAGCTCACCCCCATATTTCTCTCTGTGGTATTTTTGTTTCTGTAGCTCTTAGAAGCTCAAGCTGATTACCACAGAAAGTCTCTCACTGTTCTGGAGAATGTCTTGCCAACCATCCAGGCACAGCAAGGTAATAATACATGCAAACATGCCATTTAACACAAAACACTGCAGTGTTGTTTAAAAAAAGTTGCATACAAGAAGGGTCTGTGCAGTGCATAGTATGGGACCTCTTTATATGTTTCCTGGAGAATGCACATGTGCCCTTTTCAGACCAACAGCCCCTGTTTTTCTTTGGTTCCTGTGTTGTTTGGTGTCCCTTCAAACTAACCTTTTTCTGTTAGTCACTGGAGAAGTTTAACTAGCTTGCCCAAAGGTGAACTGACAGGTAGTTGCTAGGAGAAGAAACAGTTTTTCATTCACTTTTCCAACTAGTGTGAGAAATGAAACCAGCTACTGTACCTTTCATTTATATCACTCTGGTCTGTTTTTCTAACTTCTGGACTACCAGAATTTGCTCCAGTTGCGGTAATTGTTAAAAGCCACAACTGAGGCCCAGATATTAAAGAATAGTCTTTTGTTTTCACCTCTTTGCCCTCCAAGAGTAATCAACTTTTCCATTTTACAAACACGATGTCTCCTCTCCAAGCTCCTTTACTGGGTTTTTGCCTTTTTTTGCAGTCATGAAGTGGTGTCCTATTCAAGGGGCTTGTTTTTTTCTTTGCTAAACACATGTGGTCTAAACCAGACAAGCCTGGTCTCCCAGCATGTGGCGATGACTCACGAACTCCACACGCACACCCTCACCCCTTCTCTCATCACCCACCCACCTGGGTTTTGCAAGCTCTCCCCCCTCCTCGCTCCTCTGCCTCCCTGTTCGCTCGCACATTAGCTCACAACAATCCACCAAACACACACACACACACACACACACACACACACACACACAAACAAACAGAACGACGGCTGAACAGTCACTCCTGCTGGCCCGGAGCATGTGGTTATTATTTGACGGCACCCCAGGACTAGTGAGGAACTGGCCCGAGGGAGAGTTTTTGACCCAGAAATCTGCAGTCCAGGCCAGCAACAGGCTTGTTTGAGGCCTGTGCTGATGTGCTGATGTGCTGATTTTTTTATTGCATACCAGTGTAACAGATCGGTCATACAAACAATCTGCACCAGCTAAATTGCAACGCTCGTTTTATGTCTCATCAGATTTGAAACAATGTGAATAAAATTACAGTATGGTCTCTTCACAATGAATTGCTCCCTTTGTGTTTAGACTCGTGGACAGAGAAGCCTGCATTTGGCACTGGGCTGGATGAACACCTGAAAAGGAGCGGGAGGGAGATCGCCCTGCCATTAGAGGCCTGTGTCATGATGCTTCTAGAGACCGGCATGAAGGAAGAGGTAAGGAAGACTGAGAGATGAGAATGGGAAGAAGCCCTGTTCATAACATCCTACATGATTATTCTGCACTATGGATAGACAGATGGAAGCATTGATCTACTGTATGAGTGAAAATAAATTGATATAGATCGTTCTCTCCTTCTGTAAGATGAGTGCAACGAGAGGCTGAAAATTGGTGTCACATGGGCGTTAAGAACAGCACAAGTAACTCTGCTGACTTACCAGAAATGATGCTGTATTGCCATTGCCAAAATTAAACCGCTTCTCGGAAGTCAGTCAAGACATTGGAAGATGTGTGATGGGCATTTTTCACTATTTTGTGACCTTTTATACACCAAATTATTAAAAAGAAAATAATCTGTAGATCAACTGTTAAAGACAATAATCATTAATAATTGCAGCCCTTATTTGTTTTGGTTTCATGGCCTGCATATTAACTCTGTTGAGTCTCAGTCACAAGTCTTGCCAAGCCTGAAGGAGGAACTGTGTGTTATCAGATCTGATGGACAAAAGCCAATCTTTTAGTAAACGTAAGGGCCACTTCCCTGAGAAGTTGGTGGAGACCAAAATAGAGCTCAAAGGAAAATTAATTTTGAACTTGGATTCATCAGCTGGCCAGAGACACCAGCTGTTTGCTAACACCTTATATAACATGACAACTTTCACCAGTAAGCGTAGTCAGGCCTGTGTGTCTGTCAGCTTGTTTTCTGTTTTTCTGTACTAGGAGCCAAAGCCTGAGCAATGCAACTTTAAATATTGATGAATACAGTCAGATATTTTGAAGCTGAGGTTCAACTCTAAATGATAGCAAACAGACATTCATGCATGTTCACTTCTTATCTGACTCCAAGCTAATTCCCTGTACAGTATTTTATAACATAGAAGGAGATTTTGTTTGCTGACTGACTCGACTGCTCTTTTGTTTGCCTTGCCTTAATATAGAAGTAAAAGAAGTGCTGGCGTAGCTCATTAAAAGTCACATGGAGCTGTGGCTGCGATTAGCGGCTCCACTGGTCATTGACATAATTGAAACCAAGCTGTGAATTGTTTGTTCACATGAACATCTCAAGACTCAAAGCGGATAGACAAACTATAAACAAGGGAAACTCCTGCATTTCTATAACGTCGCTCCAAAGAAACTGTCACCCGTTATGCTACAGGAATGATTTATGAAATTTTTATGATGTCTGATGTCCCCTCCCCAAAACAAATTTAGAATACAATAGAATCTACTTCTGTCCATAAATCAGATTCCCCTCTGTGTGTGTGTGTGTGTGTGTGTGTACGTGTCTGTACAAAAAACGGCTAGAGAGAGAGTGCAAGTGTTAACTGCGAAGCACATTATTTGTCGCCCTATTCATTCCCTGGTGAGTCCAGTCCATGTCATTATGGTGTGAAGACAGTCTTTGTTTATGTGTCAAAGTAAAGAGCTCGCTGTGCTGTGAGTGGTGGGTGTGTTTGTTTGCCTGCTTTAAGGTTTCATTATGTGCAGCTGGCAGGGGGAGTTTATGTAGTGGATTTATACAGAGTCTATCTGTAATTGAGTGTTAGGAAAGTGCGTGTGCGCGTGTACGTCTTCAGTGAAAGCACACAGACTTGTGTGCACATTGAATGCCTGCGTGTATGATAGTAGTTGTTTGCTGGTGATGTTACTGTGGTTTATTCGTCTTTATGTGTGTCCGTCAGGGCCTATTCAGAATCACAGCAGGGGCCTCCAAGCTAAAGAAGCTAAAAGCAGCGCTGGATTGTTCCACGTCACAACTGGAGGAGTTCTACTCTGACCCCCACGCTGTCGCTGGTACGCTGCAGACCAGAGCCTTTTTTGATTTTCTTTGTTTATTGTTATTTTACTTTATAGTAATTTAAAGTCCAAGAACAAGTAAGGTTGATTTACTTTTTTAATTTTTTTAAACGCAAGAATGAATTTAAAAGCTAATCAATCAAAAATCTCCCTCTGCAGTGACTGACTCATTTCAATTTTCATAACTGAATTTGATATTTTACTTTGAATTTTAGTTTAAATTTACTTAACAATTGTTTGAATGATATAATGAAACTTCACCCAGTAAAGTGGCTTATTCATAATATCTGTGGATGTGTGGTTTCAGGAGCACTGAAGTCCTACCTGAGGGAACTCCCTGAGCCTCTAATGTCTTTTCAGCTTTACGATGAATGGATCCAGGCATCCAGGCAAGCCTCATAACATTATTACTGGGAATAAAATGTACCAATATTAAGTGGATGTATAACTGTAAAGCAATGGAAAATGATAGGACCGTTAATTTGAGACATATAACTAATCAAATGCTCTGCTGTCAATTATCTTTTTTTCCCAGTGTGTCAGACCCAGACAAGAGGCTCCAGGCACTCTGGGTTGTATGTGATAAGCTACCAAAGAACAACAAAACCAACCTGAGGTTCGTTAACAGAAAGTTTGTGACAGCAATGCTTCAATGTCTTCTGAGACACTGTTTCCACCTGTGCTAATTAATTCCCATGTTTCCGTGCAGGTATCTGGTGAAGTTTCTATCCAAACTAGTTCAGGACAGCGAGGTGAACAAAATGACTCCGAGCAACATCGCCATCGTCCTGGGACCCAATCTGCTGTGGGCCAAAACCGAGGGGTGAGAGGGGATTAAGTGGAAGGGGAAGATAATATTGCTAATACAATATTACACGTTGGTTACTATTTAAAACAAGGACAGTATAATAATCTCTGAAAGGCATTATCCTAGTCCAGGTTGGTTGAAAGTTCTACAAACAATAGTCTTATTTTAGCTTATTTTAGCCCTTCATTATGTTAGAAAGCATCTAATTGTCGCTCATCTGTACGTGTCCACCCAGGAGTCTGGCTGAGATGGCTGCAGCTACCTCTGTACACGTGGTGGCCATCATGGAGCCCATCATCCAGCATGCTGACTGGTTCTTTCCCGAGGGTAGGGTTCTGGGTTTCCTCTACAGCAGTTGCTCTCTGTCTGACTTTTTTTTCTTTGGAGCCAATCAGGGCCTATTTTACACCAGGGATGCATGGTGAATATGATTGATATTAACCGCCTAGTAAGAAAGAAAAGAGTCAGCAGTAATCAAGCACCCAAGGACCATGATTAGAATCACTGCTGTGTCTCTTCAAACTGTAGGTTTGTACTGTAGAGGACAGCTTGAAGGCTACAATGAAAACTTACAAAACAGATGTTCTATATCCCCCCTTCATTCAGCTTGTGTTATGTAAAAAACAGACCAAATCAAACGAGGTGAGTACAAATGAGGAAAGTGGATAGAAATATAACCCCACATTAACAAATGTTATGGCCAAAAGCAGCCTCTTTTAAGATATTTTAAAGAGCTGTTTGTTAGATTATTTGTAACCACCATTACTGGAAACTACTTTTAACAATCACTAAACCAAAGTCTTTCAAACCCATCTTTTCAATTCTGTACATTTATCTTAAATTACACCTTCACTTCTTTGGTCAAAACATTTTTGCACTATTGTCATGGTTTAACTAGCAGGCTGGTCCAAGCCAGTCTGCCTTTAGTCGCTGTATCTTAGGCAGAGATGATGATGGACTGTCTACACGGTTGTCAGCATAACTGCTCAGAGATGATGGGTCAGTGGCTTCTGCTGGACCTCAGCTGATTACTGCCTGTATCCGTGGGAGATTGCTTTCACAGTCTCTAGACAATTCCAGGCAGATTTGAGACTTACTTATTACCCATTGCTATGAATCTAAGCATTACTACATCTCTCCTCTGATGGACTTGTTGACCTGTGAAGGGTGTTTGCCCCAAATAAGAAAAATGAAAATGTACGAATAAATAGTGTTCATGTCAGTTAAGAACAAATAAAGATGAATATGAGCATCTGTCAAGATTGGCTTCCTGCCCAGTTTTCATTCTGTTATGCTACGCCTGCCAAGCATGTGTAACTGGCTGTCTGATGTCAACTCCTCTTACCCATAAAACCTTTTGTGTTTTGGGGTTGTTCCCTGAATTTGGTTCACATTACAAACGGCCCAACAAGCCACATCAGGCTCACTTGGATGAAGACCAAGACCCACGTGGTCTAGTGTTTCATAAGGCTGTCCAGTCCTCACACATCACTGGTCACCCACCCCTCTAGATGGTGGATCATCTTTTGTTGTGTCTTTATTTGTAGTTTAATTCAATAAAGGGAAGTGGTTATCCATTGTACCTCCCCCTCTTCGTGCCACACCTTCTACAAGTTTAAAGGCTAAGCTCGTTGTATAACAGTTTGTATTGGTAAATCTTGCTTTCTCTGTTCCTACAGAGGTGGAGTTTAATGTGTCCGGCATGTTTGCGATGCCTACACCTGCATCCAACCACAACAATCACCTAGACTACGACTGTGGAACCATTGAGAGGAAGAGGCCTGGCAGTATGGTGGGACCAGAGAACGACCCGACGCGCAAAGACAAGTAATCCACCTCAGTACCGCTACTTCCTAGAGTTTCCAAGGTTTCTCTGGCCCGCGATATTTGTCACTTACTCCAATTAATCGCTTGGGAAATAATTTTGGCTTTAATCCAGTTGCTTGTTTTGGTTTCTTACTCTTGCTTATTGTACATTTTAGGGTAGATTTGATTGAATCCTAATAATATAATCCATAACACTGTTAATAATGAATTCTCTCCATGCTCTGGGGTTATGGTGATTCTCTATCCCGGTCTAATCTGTGACTCTCTGATCAAAGCTTTGGTGTTTTGTTTTTTTTCTCCTTTACTGTCTCCCCGCTCTCCCTGTGTAGCACCCCTAACAAGCACTCGGACCACACCCTCCGTAGAGGCAGTAACACCTTAGGTAGAAAGCAGCACACTTCACCTGCCTTCCAGCCTCCTTTACCCCCTGTGGAGGCTCCAGGGCAGGGGCACGGGGCTGGGCAGGTCCCCCAGCTCTCGGCTGAGCCCCAGCCCCAGCCACAAGCTCCATCAGGGGGTTCAGGGCCTGAAGCTTCCCAGCATAGCTTGGCGCAGGGTCTGGCTGCTCTCGCAGCCGCTCAGCAGCTTCTAGCCCAGCACACAGAGGAGCTCAGGTAAGGGCTGCTTCTCTGCATCTCTGCTGCTGGTGGAGAATGACACAGCATGCCAGACAGACAGAAAGACATGCTTTAATACTTTTACTGATGTTACGGGAAGACATTAGTGCCTCTTCTGCGAACAGATGAGGTCAGTCTGATTGGCTTATCGAAGTACACTATAGTGGATTATTAATGCATGTTTCACTGATATCTTGCAGACACAGCCTCTTCCCCTGGCCACTATGGTTCATCTCGTTGTTTCTCTAGCAAAACCACAAGTTTTCTTACACCACCACCAGTTTTAGCTATGCAGACTTGTCTGAGTTCAGCCCACAGACACAGCCCAACAATGGCTGCTGTCATTCTGCTAACAGTCACTCTGAGGGCCTCTCCACTTCCCATTCCACTGCTTTCCTCCCCAAATCACTGGAATCAGCAGGAACTTCACACTAACTGGCTCAAACTGCTTTGAAAAGCCTGAACATTGGTGTCTGTTATGCAACGACTGAAGGGTGTCTTTGATTTAGTTGGTGAAAGGACAACATTCATATCCAGACAGATAACACTATTGAGTTCAGCATTCTTTTGGTCCTACAGACTCTGTTGGGAAGGTACATTTAGATGAGACACTCAGATTAGATTTAGGAGGTTTACCATGCAGCACTTGACATGATCGATGAGTTTAAATTTGTGCTGTATTTATTTTAATAGCTCTAACCTTCTATGACAGTCATTCAGCAGTGGATGCTGTTTTATAAGCAAAACCAAGAATGTCAGAAAGCCTTTATGTTGAAATGACTTTTTTATTTTTTCCTCTTCTCTAAAGCAACCCAAAGCTACGTGACTCCACACCTGCCCAGACCCCTCTGCTCCAGAGGAATGGCTCTGGTGGAGGGGGCCAGGCTGCAGGGCAGCTGGGCACTGGGAGTTCCGGGGGTGGATCCATGGGGCCCAGTCCACATATGATGCGCAGAGGTAAGAGTCTGTGTAACAATTTGGTACAAATAGGCATATTTCTCATCCAGCTCATGAGATGTTATTACCATCATCATTATCCTACACTGCTCTTACTTCTAAAACTTCCCCACACTCACAGCTAGTCCATCACACAGCTGCCAGACTGAACTGCTCGGATTTTCACTTCACTGTCACGTGCACTTGCTTCCTTTTTAAAACAGAGAACAGAGAAGGTAGAGCAAGCTTACAGGGACACTGTTTAAATAATTTCCCCCTGGGATTATTAAAGTATTTCTGATTCGGATTCTGTTTATTTTGACCATTTATTGATTGACTTTTTTGTCTACATTTCAGTTTACAGTGTGAGCTGTCTATTTAAAGCAACCTGTCTTGCCATATCATTTCTAGAGTGAAGTTGTATGTAATGGACAATATATTTGTTATTGTTTTCCACCAATAATCACAAGTTTGGCCATCCAATTCCAGGTACCAAGAAGCAGGCTCCGGCCCCTCCCAAACCGACAAACCCTCCACCCAGCCAGCCCTGTAACTCAGTGAACAACGCCTCCTCATCAGGCTCATCCCAGTCCCTCAGCCCCACTCCCAGACCCCTGTCCAGCCACTCGCCCGCCTCGCCCGCCTCGCCCACCTCCCCCACCTCGCAGCCATGTGCCACGCCCAGACGCCACTCCAGCAACCAGCCCCCGATCCAGGCGCCCAGCCACCCACCCCCGGAGCCCCCGACACAGGCCAGCCCTCCGACGCAGCCGGCATCCCACGGCCACTCCGGCGGCGACCAGCGGAGCGCAGACCCCTCACCCCCAAGCACCCCAACCCCTCCGGACACCCCTCCGCCATCCACCGCCACCCAAGATGTAGTCGCTCCTCCGTCCCCGTCGCCCTACCTGTCGGGCTCCCTTCCGCGGCAGCGCCAGTCCCAAAACCCCGGAACGACCCACGCGTTCCCGCCACCGCCACCAGCCCACCAACGCCGGCCAGTGATACCAAGGGATATGTGCCACTGCTTACAAGATGATGGGTGAGTGTGCTCATGCTTTATTGCCTGTCAAGTGTTTTGCTCCGTTCTGTTCAATTCACTGCTGAATACTAATGTGCTCTCTTCTTCTAACAGTGTTGCATTGTAATACCCTCCACAGGTTAAAAGGAGGGCACTTGGTAGAGTGTTTGTTGTTAATTGACCTTTTCACTAAGCAGCACCTGCCACTTTTTGTTCGCCTCTAAGAAATGTTACCCATCGCCACGGCCATTCTTGTCTGCCTGCTGCCATCTCTCAGATATCATTTACCTTAGCCCTGTGATGCACCACTGTCACACTGTAGCACAGACTTATATGGGGACCTAATTTCTGATGTCTTAATGCTGCTCGACAATGTACGTATTGGAAGCGAGGATGAGGAGAGTGAACTGATGAGTAGTATGAAGCAATGTACAATACAGAAAAAGTTTTATCTAAATGTTAGTGCCAAAAATGTAAAACCAACTTTCCAGAAAATTGGCAAAAAAAAAAGTGA
>NW_023339651.1:14824397-14832598 GCF_004916995.1 Morone saxatilis
CCCTCTGTCTTGCTCTCCAGACCCGGCGATGTCTTTCAAAGGGCTGAGTCGAGCTTTGGTCCCTGAGTTCGCTGTAGACCAGCAGCCAGTGACGGCCTCCCCCTCCTCCCTGCCTCCTCCCAAAGACTATGACCTGGACACCGAGAGCACTGTCCTATAAGGAGGAGACGACGACGCCCTCTGGTCCAGTACCCCCCCCACACACGCATCTCCTCCCGTCATTCAAACACCTCGTTTAGTCTGCTCGTGTTTTTCGTCCTGCAGCCCGCCTCAGAGAATAAAACCTCTGCTGTCATCTTCTCCCAGTCCAGCCTGTATGAAGGACTTCAATGTGACATAACGCACCTTCTGGCAGCCATGATGGAGGTCCACCGCTCTTGGTAAACAATGGCTGTGATAGTAGACTGCGTTTGCAACAAAATTGACTCGACAAAGTTAACACGTGTTGCTCATTTCCCCAATTGCACGATTTAATTCTCAGCATTTAAACCGAGATACAAACGTATTTGATCGGCTCAACCTTTTCTTGTTGTACACTCTTTCAATCACATGCCATTTGCTAGCAGCTACTACAGTTAGTTGGATTCCAAAGTCAAATAAACATCAATATTTTAGGTTATCTTTATATCGTATATATAAGATGACCTGTAATATGTCATAGTTAGAGCTGAAAGTCCAGTAATCATAATCAGGAAGTTGAATTTGTAAACCTGGCATTTTTCACTTTTTTGGACATTTTATTGACAAATTGATTAATTGAGTAAAGAATCACCGTATTGGACCATTTCCTTTGACTCATAGTGAATGTAAACTGACCTTCAGCCCCACCGCCACAGTCTTCTTCAGGTGTCTCTCACTCTGTCTAGCTGTTATCAGCCATTATTTACTCACAGAGAGTCCTCTTGACCTCCATGATGGCGCCACATGTGGTCATGAGGAGACTTGTGACACAAAGCCTCTACACTGCAACACACACACACACACACACACAAACACCACACACACACAACACCACACACACCAACCTCCTTCTGTTTTATGCTGGGCACTCCCTACAGATCAAGCTCCAGACAATCAACAACAAACAGCTGAGGACCACGGAGTCACCAGTAACGCCATCAGACAACTGTTAATGATGATTCATCGCAAGATGAAGCATGGGTACTGACTGAGGAAGGGGCTGGGTGGGGGGCCCAAAAATCTGTTGTTAAAAAGACTGATGACTCGTTTGGAATTTGGTGTGAGGTGTTTTCGTATTTTCTTATGTTGAAAAACGGTCTTAAAACAAGAAGTGAAATAAGAAGAGATATTTCTACAGCACGGGGGGGGGGGGTCAGTAGGTAGGAGTAGAAACCAAAAACTGTTGCTTAAAGTGTAGCTGCGTGACTGCAGGTTTTCCAGTCGTCTCAAACCACTTGATTACCTCTTTTTTTTTTTTTTTTGTATTGAAAACCCCTCCTTTTCCCCCCCCCACTCCTGTATTTATTTACCGATTTCACAACACACATTCCCTGTGGCTTGACATAATTAATGCAGTCTTTAAATGTAAATCATGCCTTATCGGTTCCTCCCAGGACCACGTAATAAGCATTAGATATTTACTGTACGGAGGATATATTGGCTCCTAGTTCTACAGTATTTCCAAGAAGCTGTCTTGGCAACACATATGTTTCAGGGATGTAAGGAAGGTGATCGGACCCTCTGCGGTAGAAGCCTTATATGGGTTCTGTATTGTTCCACAGAAGATGTGTATTTAAATGTGTTTTCGGTTGATTTCTTTGGGTTTTCGGAGCAGAAGTAGCAGGGTTAACCGCCCTCCCAGCCTGAACACAGTCAGTATTTTGTCTTTCTGTTTTTTTCCCATCGATCTTTTGTGTTTTTCTCTGGCGTTTACCGGGGGAAGAGCAACAAGCACCGGGCTGCGTGTGAGTGAATGTAGTGAAAGGACAATTCTTAGCAGCCTGAACAGAAAGACGCATTAACCGCTGATGTTGCACTTGGCCAATGAGTGGTTTCCTAGTGAACTGGTTTAGAGGATATTTTGTATTTTTATTTTTTCAGTCTTTCCCACTGAGCTGAGCACACAGCGCTGTGAAAGCTCAGTAGTGATGTGGTGTTAGATTTTTTATTTTTGCCAGGTCAAAAGATAAAACAGTGCTTTGTTGTATTTTCTGTGTAAGCTTTGCTTTTTTTGGCTTTTTGGATGTGAGACCCAATATGGTACCAATGGAGAAAGTCTTGGAAGCTGCAGTTGCTCCTGAAAACGATGTTTTTGTTTTTGTTTTTCAGAGACAATCGAGCATTATAATCCCTTCCTTTTCTCTCTTCGCTCCTGTACCTCGCTGCCTTATCCCTGTGCATCAAGAGAGCTCGGTGGCTCTTAAAGACGAACAAATGCCATTAAACTAGAAATGATAATGCTGCATTTTTAAGCTCCATAGTTTTTGTATGTATGCCGTCTGGTGAGCTTAAATATGGAATAAAAATATGTAATATGAATGCTTGGTTATACCCCCTTTCCAAAGAAAATAAAGTATATGAAGAAACTATTTAAATGTACTCATGGTATATATTTTTGTGTACACTGATGTGACATAACACCGAGTGTGAAAGAGCTGACTGACTCATGTCTCTTATGTCAACTCAAGATCCTAAAATAATCTGGTATAAAAAGTACAGAAGGAATATTTAGGGTTGTAAACTGAAGAGAAATAAAAACCCAAATTAGTTTATAAAGTCGCTGTAATTGAATGAATACCACAAACTGTGTACCAGAAGTCTCTAGAGATTATTCATCATGAGGCACAGATGAAGTAGGGCAGTTATTACTTTCAAGCATGATATTTTTATAGATCAAAAACATATCCTTCAGTTGAAAGCATTGAACAAAACATGAAAGGTCAAACAATCACAAAACATGAGCAACTTCCCATGAAAACATATAAAACGGTTACAAAAGGGAAACTTGGAGGCAACCAATAAATAAACCTAACTAGACTAACAGAAATGTATTTATTTTAAACTTAAATATCCAAAGAGGGTAAATGCTACCAGCTGCACATCTTAATACATTAACTGCACCAACATGCAATTGATTTGGACAAGAAACACCGTTACTACACTAGTAGCAGCTAGGATTGCATTTTTACGAGATCACAGTCGCCTCGTAGGCCTGACTAAAGCTGCGCATAAAGAATATAGAAAATGGTGATTTCCTGATGACACTCTTGAATAAGAAAATAAACTAGGACTTGGAGGACAAACGAGCATACGATACAAAATGATGAGCAGTGCATAGCAAAAACTGTCAGTTTACAATCTCAACAATAGTTTGACATAAATACAACACAGCTACAGGTACACTGTACTGTAGTCTAGTACATGAGTCATGAGATCACCATGACGACCAGAAGAGCAGGAAATGACCATTTACAGTAGGGTGTTTTTTTTTTTTCTTCCACATGCGTTTGACGTTCATTCATTCAGCAGCCACCCACTTGTTTGAACAGGTCTGTGTACACAATGCTCCGGAAACACTCGACAAAGTGCAGAACTATTAGTCGTCCTCTCTGCCAGACGCACACAGCTCAGCCTTTTCAGATTAAACCTGCCTCTTATCTTTCTGCACCGACAAAGAGAAGACACTAATTGTTGGAAAAGATGTGCTGTTCCACCCACATGTTCTCTAAAACAGATGATTTTTGAGCCAAATATCAGCATGTGCTTAGCAGTCAGTGTTACCGCCCTGTGAAAGGTGCCACATTGTTCTTCTGAATCATGTTTTGCAAATAAATGTGTGTTATTGAATGAAGCCCACACAGGCAGAAGAATCACAATGAATGATAGCTGTCAGCTGAATGGCTGACAGCCTCTTCAGAGGCTACCGAGTTCATGTGGTGTAAACTGGCCTGATGTCAGTGGCTGTTCACGATCAGGGGGGAAATAAAGGTAAAGGTGGATGACCTCATGTTTTAGCCACTAAAGCAAAACAATGTAATCATGTCTTCATCCTTGATCACATTTGTATAGGGAGCTGAAAGCTAAGGTTAACCCTGACCGCCCACTGGTTTTCAGGAGTAAGGTAGCTAATGCCATTTTTTCTATGGACTCACTGTCGTCTAAAAGCAACAGACTGCTAAAAATTATGGAAGCCAAGTCAGGGCAAAAAAATTTAAATTTAAGCAACTTAATACATAACTGTGAAATTTAAATGAATACAGAATGCTAACTTTAAATACCACTGAAATATTACCATCTATATTACCATTTATTTGGTTTGAATTTCCCTTTTTTGAAAATTAATAAATAAACTTTCTTTTCAAGTCTCACAACTCAGATATAAAATGTAGTTGGGTGGTGTTTCCAGTTATCTGAACTTTTATTTCTTGGATCACAAGACTAAGAACTATGACTATAACCTGATAGGACAGTGGCCCTTAAGGCTTCTTTGCTTATGTTACATTTTTTTTATCTTGAATTTGATATCAGAATTTCACCAATAGGATTTAAGTAACCTGACTTTAGATCAGAAAATAACCAGCTGCACGAGTAACTTGAAAACAGATTGTGAATAATGGATTAATTAATTTTCTACTTCAATTAGTGAACCATAAAAAAGGAAACTTCAAATCGACTTTTTGAAATTGCACAACTTGAAAATTACCAACTGAAAAAGGGTAAATCAAACCATTCAAATTCAAATAGATATATTTAATATTTAAATGTTATAAATTACATTACAATTGTAATATTAAAAATCAGATTAGTGGTTAAGATTCACAATTATGTATACCGTTATTTAAAAATGTAAATCTTTATGACCTTGTTTTTCTTCCATAGTAAATGACATGTATGTAGTAATGAAGTAGTAAATTAGATGTAATATGTCCCCTGCAAAGGACAACAGTCAACCAGAGCTGGGTGTGGATAACTTGGACTTTTAACTGTAAAGGGAGAGAAAATCGTTTTTTTTTTTTTTTATGTTATTATAATCCCCATAATAGATGCCCTTTAAATTCACAGTAGGTTAGATGAGAATGACCACATCTGTAAGTCTAGATCAGCAATGTGGATACATAATGTTGGAAAACAAACCTGCAATATCCACTATTTTTAAATCAAATCGGGCTGTATGGGAGGCAGTGAGTGCACCACTGTACGAACAGTCCGATCAAATACTCCGAGCAGCTCCGCCTGGCTCTAAAAACTAAACTACACTTGTGAATCACCTTGATTCCAGATAACTGTCATCAGCCTACATCTACGCTTAATCTTTACAATTTTCAAATATGATCTGATAGAAAATATAAACTTTATATAGTCATATATTAAACATAGTGAGTAATCTGTAAATATTCAGACCAGTTGTTTTCATTACTTACATCTCATTTTAATGTAGCATCGAGATGCAGTCGATCAAATGTACATGGATGCTTCCTCTAATGTGTCTGTGTAATGTGTGTTCAAAGGAGATGTAAATAATGTAAAAGACTGGTTCGAGTCGTCAGTGTGCGGTGAGTTCCTGTTGACCTGCGGACACCTGAATGTTCCTGCTCTACCCAGCACCTGAAATAACAGCAATGCGCACACGTGGGCACTCATCAACTGTTGTGGTTACCTACAGATAGATACAGTGTAAATCCATTCTGTTTTGCTATAGATGACGTGGTCTCTGTTCCCGTTGGTTTGAGTGTCTCTGTGTGTGATCTTGGCACTTTGGTTGTGGAGAGCAGAGTGAAAATGGAGCCGACCAGCCTGTCGGTTTTGGCCCGACACATCCGCCTGCATTTCTTGCTTCTACCAGGCCAGAGGGGAAGACAGTCTGGGGCTTCTGGGGTTTTCTGGAGTCTGGGTCTCATTGAGAGCTCTCTGCAAGGCAAAACCCATAATCTCATCTGATTTATGCTTATTTCACCATATTATTTTCAGATTCAGAGCACATTTGGTTATTCCACAGACAGCAGCACTTTGCAGCTTAATCACTTCATAGCTGCAGGCTGCTGTCAGTCTGTGAGAGGACCAGCTGAAACCATATAGCTGCACTATATATCAAAATATGAGCTGCTCACCTTCAGGAACAAGTCAAACTTATCCTAACAGGTTCTGTCCACACAGCTGAAGAGAACACTACAGTGCTGAGCTCACCTCAAACTTGGAGATGAACTCCGCAAAGATGCCGAAGAAGGCCTCTGTTCTGGTGGACTTGCCGTCCTCTCCGAAGTAGGAGGCCACCTTGGAGAACTCCTCCATCGCTCGGGTCTGCAGGGACTCCAGTGACTGGATCGCAGGGTGGCTGTTCTCCAAAAAGCTCTGTGGGTGCAAAAGGTCACACATTAAGGAAAACAGTTCCAAATGAAACTGCACACAACAATATCTGTGGATTATTTAGAGTAACCCGGTTGTGGCTTCTGGAAAGGACAACTCACACCAAAACAGATAGATATTTGAGTAGTAGTCATCTGCTTATTTAACTATTTGAAAGAACCCCGAAGTTCTATGTGCATTAAATACTTAAAACTGTTAGCGTACGCTCATGACGGAGGCGAAGTGGTCCTCAGAGGTGGGCGGGATCTTCATGCAGGCCGTCCTGATGTCCTGGATGGTGGTGTGAAGGTCACTCAGCTCTGCAGTGATAGCCTTCTGGTTCACTGAACAAGGTACAAGGTACAAATCAGAGTATTAACAACCAGTAGTTTTACAGTATCAAATTCAAATATGCAAACTTATCTTGGGTTATTATTAAGACGTACATTAAAGATCAATTAGAATAAACACAGCATGAATCTACTTTAAATTAGATGCTTTTAGTAAAGTCTGCCGGCCCTGCGGTGACATCCAGCACACCGTGTACATTTCACAGGATGGAGCGACTACATTCTGCTACTGAAGGATTTCCAGGAGGGAACGCGGAGTTAAAGAGCTGTGCTGCTGTAACATCACCGTACCCTTGGCTGCCAGAGGCACTGTTGTAAGGTCTCTGGAAAAGTTGAGCAGCTCGGGGAAGTGTTGGCACAGGGACTTGGCCAGAATGTGGAGGAAGGTGGATTTCCCGTCTACTGTTTTGGTCGTGCTTAGCTGGAAGACAGAGGGACAGAGTGGATGATTAAAAAGCGAAAACTGAGATGAACATAACGTGGATGAAGCGCAGGTGTCAAGGCAGTACCTCAGTTAGGAAGTTGATCTTAAAACTGGTTGTCTTGTTGCTCTTGGGCTGGCCATTGTTCAGGTAATTCCCCATTGCAAGTACAAACTGTGGGCAAACAAAAACACTTAACAACCACGATTAACACTCAATAACTCACTTATTTTCGCCAATCTGGATATTTACCTCCAGGATTTTGGCCAGTTTCTTGCTGCTTTTCAGCTCCACTGAGGCCTTGTAGATGTAATCGTATGCAACCTTCATCTCCTCCGTCCTCTCCTGCAGGGTCGTCTTGAAGTGGAGGCTCCGCAGACGGGTCTTATACTCAGGCACCATCAGCATCTGAAACGTTCAAACGACAAAACACCAATTTTACTCGAATCCCTCCATCTCGCTTTTAAATAACTTGCCCCCTGCCTTGGACTTTTTTCTGTGGTTGTACCTGGAAGATGAACTGGTCGGGCTCGCTCAGTTTGGCCGGGTCCTGGTCAAACTGCTCGTACTGTTTGACCTCTTCGTCGTCCGGAGCGTAGAGCAGCAGCTGCTTGATGTGAGCGGACTCCAGCCTGTCCGTGGTCATGTTCATCAAGACCTGACGCAGCTCGGCGGTGGAGAGCTTCAGATGGGCGATGAGGATGGCTGCAGGGAGGAGGAGGAGGGAGGAAGAAGTGGAGGATTTAAGTCTGTTGTTTTCACATTGCAAAGAGGGTCGCTGTGTTCCCGACTGCAGACAAAAGCTTTCATCTCCCTCTGATGATGTGTTCCTTTGTATTATTCATATTTCTGTGTTTCTGTGGTGTCACAATATAAAGCTGTTAACAGTAAATTAAAAAAATATATAATATGGGTGTAACAGCAGAAAAAAATCCTTCTTTCACAATAAAGGGAACCTATCCACAGTATTAATAGTAATGGTGTTTCCATTTTGCAACAGTAAATGCATGTTTCAGTGTTGTGTTCTCAAAACCCTTTATATAGTGTAATTATACAAATTAATACCAGTAACCATGCAAACAATAAGTTGAAAGATTCATGGAAAATCTTCACTTTATGTGTTTCT
>NW_023339651.1:14832649-14844238 GCF_004916995.1 Morone saxatilis
TGAATTGAACAGGAGGCGGTATAAGAGACTGGAAAGGCGGGGGAGGAGGGGGGCTCTGGGTGGGAGGCGGTGGGATGGGTTCAGATCCTGAAGAGTAGGAGGGAGAGGAGGCTTCGTCGCTGCTACTGTGATCCTCACTGCTGCCACTGCTGAGCTGCCGGGGCATGAAGCCCATGTCCTGGTCCTCCTGGAAACTCATCTGAAGGGAGGAGAGGAGCACGGTCAGACCTGATCATCTCCACCTCCACATACTCTATATTATATATGTACTCTCTTTATAAGCTCGCTTATCAATCTGCATCTGGCATAATTCTCTTTGACCTACTTGTGGAGCAGAATAGCAGCCATAAAAAGCAACAAAATCAAACAACCTGCTGATTTTAAAACACATGCACTTCTACTAATTAGACTTTGAGTCTAAAATACTGGAAACAAGACTAAAAAGATCACTTTTAAAGTACGTGCAACCCAGTGAATTACGTAAATATGCTGTTCTCCCCATTTCCCAGACAACTAAACCACCCTTACAAAGACGTAAGACAGCTACGTTTGTTTGATGGTTTAACGTCAGCCAGCACCTCATTATAACATTTGACTTCTACTCAGAAATAGGCAGATAAAATTAGACTCTACTGAGTATCATGTTTACTTACAGGCACCCCTCTTCTTCTGAAACCATGACAACCACCTTGATATATCTGTTCATGTGACACAAGTGTTCATTGTAGCGTACATTAGAGCTGCTCTAATGTAAACATGCAACACTACAACAATTACTTTAGTCAAATGTGAATTTGCTTATTATTATTATTATATACTTGATAATAAGCAAATGCACAACAGTAAGACTGCCTGTAAATGTTGCTACATGTATTATTTTAGCTTTATAAAAGGAGTAAAACAGTTACTATGAGACATTAGAATAATTACCATGAACAAACAACAGCTTACAGTTCAGAGAAGACATTCGTACGTTCTTTGGCTCAAACAATATTTAGAATTTTTAAAGTTTGTGGCAGTGAAGGTACAAAATACAAGTATGACTGGAGAAAGAGCCTGCCATTAATTTTATTCACAATATCAACTGTTTACAGCTATTGTACTAGGGTCTCACAATTCATTTTAATTTTTTTTTTTACATTTTAAATGTAACTTTAAAATAGAAATAATTATCGTCCACATTATTCTAGCCTCATGACACCTTCCATGACTGATGGAAGAAACCTCTGGTTATTCCTTTCACTGAACCTGCGAGAGTCTTCCCTTTTCGCAAACTGATGTGGGAACACAGTCTGTTACACCTTGAACGGGATAATGTGATGATACCTCTTCTTTCTACTACAGAGGGATGAGAGGACAACGTAAAGAAGTGGCCTCTGTAACGTTCAGTAGCTACGGTTTGATTCCTTTGCTACCAATGTTGTAGAGATGAAAAATCTAAAAAGCTATAGGAGAGACACAACATGTCTAAAATCATCCTCTCTTGTTTAAGCTACATATTCAGTTTAGTTTGATTTTTGGTGCGTGCAACTTGTCCTTGTTGGTTACAGCTATCCAAAGCCACTTCTTCAGGTTGGCAGTAAGAAGCAGAGGTATAATCACATTATCCTGTGGAAAGCTTGCTGTGTTCCCAATTTGTTTCACAAGAAAAGCTCCAAGACTGCTAACTCTTACAGTCGCCAGTTCCGTGACAGGAATGACCGAAGTTGCCCCCATAATTCACAGTATGATGGAGCAAGGAATAACAAGATATTAAAAAGTTACACTCTACGATATCATTATACTGTACACTAGTTCCTAATATAAAAACATAGCATGTACTCTCTGTATATGCATATAACTGATGATGCAGTAGAACGGAGGCAGGTCTTACCTCCTCATAGTCGTTCTCCCCGGGAACAAAGTCATCCACCAGAGTCACCCGGTGGCCCAGCTGCTCGCTCAAAGCGTCCAGGAACTTGTCTGTGTCCCGGCTGCGAGGCGGGCGGGAAAATGTGAACAGCTTCTTGCGGCGGGTCAGCGTGTTGGGGCCGCCATCCGAGTGCTGAGGGGAGGCGGGGGGGCTTTCCAGGCTGACGTAGGGGTTGGAGTCCACACTGCTCTGGTGGTGGATCTCATACACAGGAGTGGGGAGAGGCTCCTTCCAGGAAAGGGACAGGCCAGATTTACGATTACCTTTAAAGAAGGAAAAGATGGCTGCCGTCAGCGTGCGTGTAGGTGTTTGATGCTCACGCTGCAGATGTTTACATTTGTTTCAAATACTATGCTACTTGTTCCCTCAAGAGATTATGTGTGACATTCGTGGTCATGCCTTTCTTCTGAGAGGTTACCATGGAAACACAAGGATAAACTGCAGGCTTATATGCAGGTATATACTGCAGAATTTGAATGAGTTTTAACTTAAACACATTCAAAAATCGGTGGTTCTCATGTCATGTTCACTTCAGATTGATACAAACAACTTGCTTAAACATCCAAACTGATGGTATGAATGTTAAATCAAGCATAAACACAAGGCTGCTGATTTAAGTATTTAAAGTAAAGCAGCATGGACTTAATTCCTTTGAATGTTGCTAATGTATACTGCATTTTTTGTCAGTGGGTCTAATGCAATGTTTGCATCTGTAACACTTTTCCCCATTTAGCAGCTTGTATTTACAGCAAATCTAATGTGACATGAACATGTCATCAATCGTGTGCCATCCAGGCCCAAAGTTATACACTGTGTCATTCCTGCCAAAAATCACATCTCACTAATTTACTCTGCAAATGCATCAAGCCTAAATGGCACACGGTTGTGAACCACTGATGAAAGCATGTGCACGTTGTTTGTGTGCATGTAATTGAGTGTTTGGGCCTGTGTGTCAGCCCCGGAGTACCTGTGAGAGGCGGGAGTGTGAGGGGGGAGAGAGAGCGCCCGTAGGCCTCAGTCTGTCCCGGGCCCTCGGGCTCTGCTGAGGAGCCACACTGCAGTGGTGACACACTCTTCCCTGCGTACACGTTCTCCAGCTCCGTGTACACACCTGTCATCTACGGGTGGAGGGCATGATCAGCTGGTTAGCACACGACACATTGGCTTTGAAGGTCTGCCGCTTTAAAGAAATTTGAAGACGGCAGGGTAACAGCAGCCACAAATCCAATTTGATACCATTTGTTGAATTGCAGTAATTACGAGCAGACCTTCAAATAATGTCAGCCCAGGGCACACATAACATAACCTGCAGTCATTGTGCCAGTTGCTGAGCAGCTAGGCGGCGAAAAGCTGCAGTTATACCTACATGATTGAGGTCAGGGGACTCGGGGAAGGAGGTCCCATCTCCTGACTGCCTCTCCTCCTGGCTCCCAGATTCATCCACATGAATTCCTAAAGCACAATAAAGCATGAACAGTGACACATGGAAGTAAGCCTCCTCCTTCTATCCAACCCCCAGCCAGGAGAGGAGAGAGGATGGAGCAGAGCAGAAGAGCGTGGAAGAGCAAAAGGCAAAAGCTTGGCTCCTGGAGCAGGAGTTAGCAATGGCGATGGAAAACAGGGAAAACCATGAATGAAAAAAACTGACATCTCAAACAACCTCAGCTGGAAATAAACAATGTATGTGTTTCCAAACTGATAGCTTGGGGACTTAATTGAAAGCAAAGACAGCTGACATATGGAGTTCATGTATGAACTGGTGATGGCATTTTTTATCTTATGTAAGCTTTACGTATCCACAAAGGATTTGCCTAGAACACGACTTTGTCTAACAATTACACACATTCCCGCCTGGGAGCTGACCAGTGCAAATACAGCCTTATTACTGAGCTCTGAGCAGTTCAACTGGAGCGACTGGGGGTTACATGCCTTGCTCAAGGAAATAATAATAGTACAGTAACTGCTGATGGAAGCTCATTTACTGTCTCTACCAGGATTTTCCAGGATTATTGCTTCTTTTTGGGTCCAACCTAAAAAGAAACAACAATGCTGAATTCTAGTTATTAAGGAGGAGGAGATTTAAAAGAATATATACATTCTCCTTCATAAAAAAAAAAAAACACTCCCTTTACAGTTGTTAAATCTTTGAAATTGATATCAGAAACTTTTTAGCAAATAGTTGTTTATTTACACCAGCAGTTTAAGCAACATTTGCATTTAGTTGTGTTTCTGTCCGATTAGGTGCAGCATGCACTCTACCTGAGGAAAACATCTGGCTCTTTAGCTGCTACATGCTCCACTATGTTCACCACTATATGTGTCTATCTGCTGTGCGGTGTTGAGAAGGTAGTGTGCTAAAAACGACACATATTCAGAGCTGTGACAGTGATCCAAAATACAGCTAAACAATGAGCTGGAACTGACTATAAAGTGACGCAGTAAAGCAAAGGGGAGCTGCAGTTTTGGGTAATAACTCTCTGTAGTTCCATTGCTAGGAGTAACAATGGAAAAATAATCTATATTCAATGGCAAATATTTTTAGCCAAGCCTGTGGCACTGCTAGTGGGACAGCAACATCCCATCTGTTGGTTGAAATATCTTAAAAACTATTGGATAAATTGCCATGTAAATTATTAATCCTATAATCCCAAAGGATGAGCCCTAATGACTCTGGTGATCCCTTGACTCTACTAGTAGCGCCAGTGAAATATATTGACAACTGTTGGTACACACATTTATGGTCACCAGAGGAGGAACTGTAATAACTTTGATCCCCGGACTTTTCATCTAGCGCCACCATCAGGTCAAAATTTAGCACGCAGATGTTAGCATTTAGCTTGGAGCACTGCGGTGCCTAGGCTCGGCCTCAGAGTGTGGCTGTAGACTCTTTTTATGTTAGGTTGGGCTACACATCTGTGATTGGTTGAAGACTGGGATCAAGTGTTATTCAAGACGGACTCCTGCAATAGTCAGCAATGTTTGAAGCTCAGCAGTAATAGTCAGTGAGGTTTTGAGAGACACAGATAATAACGTTTGTGAATTTTCTTTTTCTGATATCCCAGCGCAAGAAGTCTCTGTTCAGTTGAGAATGTCTTAAATTCCCATTTGGATGAGAAGTTTTTGATCCAGAATGGAGCTGGAAAGCCATTAAAACCTCGGTGTAAACCCAACCCACTCTGTGGAGATTACAGTGATTTTGTGCTACAGGGCGGTAAAACCTTCTTGCTGTTGTTATGTGCAGCGTACCCATTCCCAGGTGAGTCCCGATGATGCAGTCATCAGAGCTCCTCTCTCGGACGCAGCCGCGGTACGACGTCCCCGTCACACGCATTGAGCTGCTCCGCCGGTGGTGCTCGGGACCTACATCAGGCTCCAACACCGCTGCCAAACACACACATTCAGCATTGCGCTGTTGTTATTCACAAGCTAATTATGCACAGCTGCTACTTTGTGACTTATGAATTATTTAAAAAAAAGCAGGTGGTTAATAATAAAAGCTTGATTTTTGATTTGATTTCAATTTTTTTATGATATATTTGTCCTTATTCTTAATGATCAAGATCACAATAGAAATCTAACCTGCTAATAAGTAACTCATCAGTAGGATTCTGCTGCTGCTGTTGTTGTTTTTCTCAAATCAAAATCAACTGACTATCTGCTGATACTGCATGTATATTCTCCCGAATGCAGATAATTTCCATGTTGTGTTTTTTGGCTCACCACTGCTCTTAAAACCCAGGAAGCGTGACAGCTTGCTCTGGCAGCGCTCCTGCTCGTCGTAGGTCAGAAGCTGGTGGATGAACTGCCAGATCAGCTGTTTGGCCGGAGTGTCCAACACTGGAAACACGTCCACTATCAGAGTGTCCACATTCCTGCGAACACACACACACAATGCATCCATGCACATACAAGTCATCTTTATATAACCAACGCCTGTTTACTGCTGGGTAATTGATTTAGCTGTGATTTATATTCTGTGCTGTAATGAATCATATATCTGAGAATGAGATACAGGATGAAAAAAGATTATGTAAAGGTGGGAGGATAACAGGGATGTCAGTTGTGGTAGGATTTATGCCTTTGGGTGTTTATACTGTATGCACATACTGTAGAATTCACTTTTCTTTTTCTTATAATCCTGCAGCATCACATTTTTGCATCATCTGCAGTGCTAAAAATCCATCCATCTCTTTCTCTCAAGTCAACCCTGCATCCTTGAAGAAATGTTATCAGTGCCAACTGGGAGGAATAAATGTCCTGCTTAGCTATGTGCATTTGTTTCTTCACTGCTTTTCACCATCCATCATTCATTTTCTCCATCTCTCTCTTTCGCCTGCATTAAGAACACCCTTAGCAACCTGATATATTGAGTATGGTAAAAGCACAGCTTCCCGGTAACAGCTAATTTTACAGTCAATGTAAGCTCGCCAGTAATAGAATCCTACCCCAAAGATAGTTTCACAAATGCTAAAAACTTAAAAACTGCCCTAAAGCTAATTTGTTTGTCTTCATGCTTCCATTTATAGACCATCTGTCCCTCCATCCCACTGACCTGTGCTGAAAGAAGGTCTCCAGGGCCTTGCAGACTGTGTACCTCTCCTGGATGGTCAACAGGTGCTCTAGCTGCTGGCTGAAGGTCCGCCCGTGGACTCTGATGCTCGGTGGAAGAATCTCTGCCACCCACTGCAGAGAGCTAAGGGCCGGAGACCTGAACAGTGGAAGTATTGTTTCTCTTTTGTTCTGCATCTTTAATCAAAAAAATGCAGTGCCACTTGACAGAGGCTTCTGGTGCTGGAAATGTCAAATCAAAATGTCAGGTTTGTTGGTGTGTACTGACCTGGAGCGCGGTAACGTGGTGGGGGCCAGGCTTGGAGACTCCTCTGGGTCTGTTTGGTCTGAGTCAGAAGGACCCTCCTCCACCACCAGAGTGGGCATCGCCCCACTGCCTTGCAGCATGGACACCACCTTCTCATGGGAACAGTTCCTACAGAGAGAGACAGAACAAGAGAGCGAACTTGAGAGGGATACGAGTAAATTATGTACTTTTGGCTATACAGATAGCAGATGGATTGAAGTAATGAAATCTACAGCATGACAAGATTTCCTAAATGAGACTGGTAAACTAAGTAACGAGAATATTTACTATCATTATTACAAGTATCTAATTTCCCATACACCATATGCTAAAGGTCACTGAAACACTGAAAGGTCCCACATATCTTGTACTTTATTTTCTTTCTCTCTCCCTGGTGAGCAACTCTGTTTAGCTGATCACCTCCTACTACCGCAGCACCGTGTTATCAGGGAGCGCAGCAAAATTATACAGCGCCAATCAAATCAGTACATCAGGCAGCCATGGGAACGGCTCTGCAATTCTTCCTTCACGTGGCTATCAGGGTGGCAGAATGAGTAATACTGTTTCTTCACACAGCTCTGATTGATATTGGCTGATATATTGGCTGATACTGTATTTGTGGAGTTCGTATAGGTACAATTCAATTTCATCCACACTGAATTTCTTATCTGCACTCCCACACTCTCTCTCCGAAAATCCAGAGGCAGAAGGTCAAGAAGTTGTTAAGTCCACAAAATAACACTGACTACTCCCACAAGAAAAGTTCTGTTTATGTAAAGGCTGTGTTCACGTGCATCGCCCCGTACATACATACTGTACCTACACGCATACACACACACACACACACTCACTTTTTTGCCAAGAGTTATATGATTGAAGATTGATAGCACTTGTGTGAGAAGCTACAGTAAGCAGCCAGTTAGCTTAGCTTACCACAAAGACTGGAAACAGGGAACCGCTAACCCTGCTCCATTGCTTTCTGCCACAGAAACCCTGTAAAACCACCACCCTGTTTTTACTAGCTACTAGCTGTTTGCCAAAAGTTGGATAAGAAGGTCCTAAACTGTCTCATGAATTTTTTAACTAGCCAGGCAGTCTGCAGGTATGAGAGCGGTAGTGATGCTCTATGCAAGAAAGTGAATAAGTGTATTTCCCAAAATGTATAATTATTCAGCCTATTTCTGGTACATCTGGCCCAAATTAGTTTCCAATTAGGTTTATGATGTAATTAATTTTTTTTATTGTACTCGTTTCTACGATGAAATCTATTTCATTCTGGCTTTAATACTTCCAATATCAGAGGAGTTAGATGTGATCATACAGGTAAAGCTATATATTTTTGAGGGTTTCTCTTTCTTCTTAAGATGACAGACAAGAAGGAGCGCAATGAACATACTGCTTTTAAGTTGAAGAACTCAGCAGATGGCTTCTCCTGGAGAAAAGCAAGCCCTGATATCTCCACATATACTGATTAAGTTCAAAAACATGGACAGCAGGCACGACAAAATACTACTACAACTGCCACTGCTTACAATAATACTTACAATAATTATAACAATAAGATGATGTTATCTATGAAAACAAACCTCATATCCAGTCCATTGAGGAAGAGGATACGGTCCCCTGGTTTCAGTCCACATTCCTCGGCAGGACTATCTGAGAGGGAAACAAAGATGGCAGAAAATCAAACATTAATCAGAGATTGAAAACTGATCCTGGCACAACCTCACCAGATACCAAGGTGCACTGAACAGACGGGCACAACAGGGAAAGATGGTGACTAATGTGATGCTGTCAATCTGTGTATGGCATCCAACAAAGCCCATCAACAATGGAGAAACCCTCTGTGCTAAATCTTATTACGTAAGGAAACAGCGCTGTCAAAACAATCCTCGTGGAATCTGTTCTGACTGCACTGTACCCGTCCGCTGCCACCTCCTCATCTGTCAACTCACTGCTGAATACTCCTCACATTGAATGTCATGTCATCTTTTTTTTATTACCCAAAGTTTGGATGAAACAAACTCTTCATGTGATAATGTAGTGTGTGCAGGCTTAGGCACCTTCACAGGCCGCGAGTCAGACTTTAAAAATCTGAGTTTGTCGCTTCCTGGTTATCAGTAAAGGATCTGTTTACAGATCACGATGGGAGACATGCTATCCACCCCCTCTATCTCCATGTCAACCTCCATAAGGCCCACTGAGTCAGTCCGCCCTGGCCGCTTCAGCACATGATGGTGGGAGATGATGGTGGGCGGGAACGGTGCCGTCATCATCAAACACACACACATAACACACGCACACACACACACCTCCCTCCTTTCCGAGGAACCTGGCAAATTCCCTCAACGGCAACTTCACAGCCTCTCTTGTCTGCTACTTTTGTTTGGGAAAGCACTAACAGTTAATCAAATAAACTTCCACTGCTGCTGGAAATAAAAAGTAATTATGTATTATGTTCAGCAAAAGCTCTTAGTAGCAATTACCCTGACAAATATTTAACAGTGAGTTTAGTTTTTATGCCACTAATATCAGCTGGTGGTATTGTATCCAAAACATAATACAACTGCAGGTTCACTGATTAAAAATTAAAACAACAAGAAATTCTGCATGGCTGACCGGAGGAAACCAATAAACATAGCTTTGTTATTCCATGTTTTGATGTAAATGTGAAGGGAAAGCTCCTGTGTTACATATATTTACGTATATTTGGTTTCTTGACAAGAGGAGAAGATTGATATGTGAGATATATAATATAAGATCAATACGAAGCTACAAGCAGCAGCCGGTTGGCTTTGGCTACTTTCCCGTAAAACCAAACAAATGGTTGTTTTTAACGTTTAAACGTATGTAAAACGTAAAGCTCAAGATATAACATGTTAGTTAGTGAGCTTTAGAGGTGATGGTAGGTGGGTTATGTTACCTTTAGTCATTCCAGCTGTTTCCCCCTTTTTCCAGTCTTTATGCTAAGCTAAGCTATAGGCTATAGCTTCATATAGTTTCATATTTACCCGACAGACGACAGACGAGTTGTGTTTTGTCTTCTCAAAATGCTGAACTATTAAAGACATAATTTTAATATTTCTATATAGTGGCATCTGCTATCATATCTTGGTTGTATATCCTGCTCGGTGGGCGTCCATTAGATAAACTAAAAAAAATAAAAGGTAGTAGAGGGAGCCTTACAAGTGGGGTAAGATGCACTTTGTATCTGTAAATCCTTCTAATCCTTCTATTATCGCAGTATGATTTGATTGTATTATATAACTTTAAAAAAAAAAAAAAGGATGCTGAAGAAAACTCCAACTCCAGATAAAAGTCTGTGCCTGAATGCGACTGCATAGTACTGACTGCTATATGTGTACTGTACAGTACAGCCTGTTCTGAGTGTTTTCCTCTCAACATTTCATTGGTGAGTCAGACAGATCCACTTCCTGGTACACTCATAGTCACACACACAAACACCTCCTGATCACCTTCAACCCTCAGCGGCTGGCACCACAACAGACTCACCCACATAAAACACATCCCTCCCTCGTCGGCCAACACAGAACAATGTTTGGGTCAAACCACCACGCACAGAGAGGAGGCATCTATCAGGACTGCACTGGTTTTAATATAGAAGCAGTACCTGGGATAACAGAGTCGATGCAGACGGGAGCGTGACCTCGCAGCGTGAAGCCGAAGTTCTTCTTCCCCCTGTAGACACGAATGACCCTGGCGAAAGTAAACATCAGATGTACAGAGTCGTGGAAATAATTTTATGACTTATTATATGGCTAATACACAATTTAGAGTTTATTTTTCGGGTTTTCACTTAAGGTCATTCTCAATCGTCCCGTTTCAACTTGAAATACACCAAATTACTAAACCAATACACCAATAAAATACTACTTCAGTTTAACTTAAAACATTTTTAACTTATTTCTTTATCTTTTCTCATCGATCCACTAACCACTATCAATGTGTCCAGGGCTGCAACTAATGATTGTTGTCATTATCAATTAATATATCAATTATATTTTTGATCCACTGATTAATAAAATGGGCAATAACATTTCAGAAAAGGATGAAAAATGCCCTTCAAAATTCCCAAGAAATGTCCCTAAATGTGTCCAACCAACAGTCCAAAACCCAAAGATACTGAGTTTAAAAGAATATAAAACAAAGAAAGGAGGCAGAGTTTGATAAGCTGGAACCAGAGACTGTTTGGCGGATGACTAACAACTAACCAATTAATCGTTTTGGAGTTAATTGTGACGTCACTGAGCTACGCTGACGCTTAACAAGCGTTCTGTGAATGGACGGGGAACCCAGCTGTTTACAGGGCTGCTGTTGTGCCTCGCTCCTGTTTGGATTTGTCACTTCCTGTAGGTGGGAGTCTGAACAAGCGGGGGTATGAGGCTCATCTTTACTGCAATCCAACTTTGTGATCTAGGCTGGTAACGTGGCTTTTTTCTTTTTTTGTTGTTGTTTTCCTCCACGTCTTTCTCCGAGTTTTGTTTTTAAGCTTCCGGCCTAAATAAAAATAATTCAGGACAGACTCAACAAAAAGCTTTGACATTTTGCTGATGGTGGTGCTTCACTTTGTACACGGTGGAACATCCCGTTACATCAAAAATAAGGCATACCGTCTATCCACAGCTCGTTGCCATGGAAACGACTGAAGGCAATACAGCCTCTGTATGTAAACAGAGGGGGGGGCAAAGATGGGAGGGAAAACAGACAGATCTATTCTTTGATAGCTGTGGTTACTGGTTGTTATGTAAGACAAGCTAAATGCAGATGGGAGCATTGGGTGCTGCTGTGTGTGTGTGTGTGT
>NW_023339651.1:14844338-14866927 GCF_004916995.1 Morone saxatilis
GTGTGTGTGTGTGTGAAGAGTGTGCTGGGCTTTGCAGCCACAAAAATAACTGCAGCATCAGCCTTGAGCACACTTAACAAACTGAGTGTCTGTGGCTATCAGGCTGCTCAAGGCCTCTCCTGATTCCCATCAGTCTACACCAGCTGCACTTTATACTTTTACATGGTTTCACACGAAGCCGTCGAACCAAAACCAAATGAATCAGTCAGTCACTACTTAATGAAACTACCGAGGCAGCAGCTGCTGTCCAACATCTGCCTGAAAAAAGACATTTGCCAATTTATAGTGATTGATTTTGAGTATCTATATCAATAGACCATTTTGTAAACAGGATATAGTAAAAGATCATTCACTAAAAGTACATTTTTAAACACATCTGGGAGTGGATTCATTCAAAAACATGTTATATCTCTATATCTTATGCTGCATTCACATGGATTCAGGCAGACGGCAAACCAGATGTCATGTTAGTGGATGAGAGCAGGATGGTGAAATCAGGTGAGGTCGAGTGAATATTAGCAAAGGTCCCGGTACCTGTCCGAAACAACCCCCTCGTCTCACTTTCCCGTTCCAAGCATGTAGGAGAAGCTATGGTGGCCGATATATCCTATCTATCTATGTATTTGGTTTGTTACAATGGAGACTGTACAGTGTTACACAACACAGGGATTTTTTCAGTTCAGCGAAGGCACCAGCATGCAGCAACGTATTATTGTGACTCTGCCACTTACAGTCCACCACATGATGTAACCTTTCCAATTTAACACAATCTGCTTGCCTCCTATTGTTTTGTGCCCTGCCGATACGATTACACTTGACAAATTCAGCCACACGTTTTCACTCCCGTGTGGATGAATGCAGATCTTAAGGTTTATAGTTAGTTGGCTTAGTGTGGGAGTGTGGGAGTGCGCTGCCACCCCTGTAATCCTGCACTCCGCTGCGGTGTTATTAATTGGACAGTCGTGTAATCAGTGTGTTAGTGGGAGGAGGATGAGCGGCAGAGGTTCAATGGTCAGGGGCTCTACAACATCGCAGGATTAACACGTTGAATAGGTGAGGAGATACACACACGCAGGATGGAAGTTTACGTTTTGAGCAGCTAAAGACGTGGTTATTTGGCTAAATGAGCACTTTCTAACTTATATTGTAGGGTGTAAAAACATCTTCTTATGTACACATATTTTGGGTTTTCTAAGGGCAGCTTTGTGACGTGACTCAGGAAAACAAGAGCTTTAGGATGGAAAAAGAGAAACAGTGTCCTCTTTTTCAAAACATTCTGCCTGTAAATGTCTGAATAATCAAGTCAACATTTGGCTGCTGAATTACGTGTTGACATGAACCTGTTGGTAGCCTGGTTTCCAACAGTAAACAACACGTAAAACAGAGCCAAAGAGACTCATTACAAAAAACTACAAATTAGGACTCTTGTACATGTGCGCTCACCTCTGATTAGGTCCGATGGGGGGATGCGCTGGCATCCCAGAGACAGCCTTCCTTAAACCTCTCTCTCTCTCCGTCTCACCCCTCCCTCCAGGTTCTCCATCTCTTGGCACCGAGCTGGCCCGTTTGGACCCGTGGTGGCGCTCAGAGTGATCCTCGCTCCGACTGCGGCGGATTCTTCCATGGGGCTCGCTGATGCTCTTGCTGCGGCAGAGTCGGTTGATCACGTTCTGGGACACGGCCTCGTCGAAGCGCTGCCGGTGCTTCTTGGGAATGAAGATTCTAGCGAACATGGTGGCATGTGAGGAAAATAAAGGGGGCGATATTAGTTTTTGTCCACAAGAGTTGACTCAGAGAAAAGAAAAAGAGTAGGAAAGAAGATGGATCTACATCACAGATCCACCTCGATCCATTTTGCTGTCCCAGTGAAATAACAGCAGCAAGTCAAAGATCCAGCATGAGGAGGGATTAAAAAGTGATTATCAACTCAATCGCTGCTGAAATAAGTCCACACCAATTCAAATCAACAGGCTTCCTCCTTCAAGACTCAATTCAAAGAAAAGAGAAAGGCTTTTGATGGAGAGAGGTGGTCTTTCCCTGCTGTCCCCACAGAGAAGAAAAAAAGAGAAGTTGAATAGGAAGCCGGAGAGAAAGGGTCTTTCTCTGGAGGAGAGAGACAGTGAGGAAATCTTGGCGTTACTTGCTGCTTGCTGGAGTCTCACTGCTGCAGCGTGAGGTACCAGAGCCAGAATACAGCAAGAGAAAAAGGTGTGGGAGTGAGCGAGCATGGGATTTCTCCTCTGCCATCCCTCTCTCTCTTTTCCTATCTACAGTATCTCATTCTCACTCTCTCGCTCTCCCACACTTCCGTCCACGCCTCACCTCTGTGTCAGTGTGAGCACAGAGCAGGAAGCTGTCATCATCTTATTGACCTGAGACCTTATCAATATTCCCATTTTGATAAAGAAGCTCAACCCACTTCAGCTTCACGAGATCAAAGACAAGCAAAATCAGTAGGTGTAAATAGTTCACTCTAAATAAATCATTCTCATTTCAATTAAGAGTCCAGTATGAGCTTTGATTTGATTATAAGAGCTCCTTTTCACTACATACTAAAAACAGCAAGGGGAAAAAATGTCACCAACACCACAAAAGGAGCTCCACTGTCTTATATAATTCTTGAAGGGGTAGTCCAGAGATTTATGATTTATGATTTATATTAAACTTTTCTTAAGTTGGTAAACCTGTGAGAAACCAGTTTAAAAACTAATAGTCCAAATCGGTACAGCACAGGTCAAAATATGCTGAAATCCCAAAAGCTGGATCCTACAATCCCCATAATGCAACTTGATCAAATATTTCATTAGACCCTCCCTGCCTTTCTTACCAAGAATTTGACGAGAAGATATATGCCACTTTCACGTCCGGACAGTAAATATGAAGCCACAGCCAGGAGGATAGATAGCTTAGCTTAGCATAAAGGCTGGAGACACAGGGAAACAGGTAGCCTGGCTCCGTCCAAACCTTTAAAACTCACTAATTAACATATTACATCTTCATTATTTAATTCGTATAAGTCAAATTAGAATTAAAGTATAAAAATAACATGCCAGAAAGAAATGGAGCCAGGCTAGCTGTTTCACCTTGTTTCTATGAGAGCGGTATCGATCTTCTCATCTAACTCTCTGCAAGAAAGTGACAGGGCTTTGACTTTTTACTCAAAATTTAAACAAGTGTTTGGAGTGTAATGACCTATTAGAATTGGAAATGTACGGCCTATAAGCACAACAGACCATGAAGAGATTCAGTCGACTTCGTACAAAGCAGCCGTCTAACTCTACAACGACAAACTCACTTGCTAACGTTAGCCTGCCACCCAAGTGACGCAGTGGAGCAACGTCAAGTGTACAACCTCGTCTGACCCCTACTATTCAGCATTCTCCTACTACAATGTAGTCATATAGTCTTATAAAATGTAAGTAAGATGTCCAATATATCAACACCACATCTTTTTCCGGCCTAATAGAACCAAAATCGCATCTGATACATCAAGAGAGTCAGAAGTTGATTATTTGAATCCATGTTTGTGTAAATCGCAGTCCAACTGAGAGCGGAGCACCGAACACAGATCTGCACAAACAACCCTTTTGATTCCCACCTACACCAGTCTGCTGTGTTCTGACTCGCTGATTCGCTGCTGATCAGATGAATCAGCCATAAGCAGACTGGGTGTAGCGCGGTCTGTGAAAAACAGTACCAGTGGAGTAATTAGCAACAAACTCGCTGATAGAGACAAGAAGGAGACAACAGCTACCACTGTACATGTCCACTAGAAGCTAATTAAGCTGCATAAAAACAATTTTGACAGCTAAATAAAGCAATTAGGACACACACTGTACGGAGAGAAAGAGAGAGAGAAAAATATACTTCACAGCAAACGTGAGGCCCGGCAAATGTTCATTTTACTATCAAGCGTTGTTTAAGCACTTCTATTAAAATGGTACTCAGGTAAATGTAGAGCACCTCCTGTGCCGTTCCCGCCGTGTGGCGTATAATGAAATCTCATTTACATGTGGAACCTAAAGGTCAGCTACTGTGAACAGCACTGGTTGCCTGTATGCCTCGTTTCTGAGGTATGTTTAGTAGCTGTACAGACAGACTTATACAATAAAAATCTCATTATTTGGGAGTTTAAAAACAATGTAATAACAGTAATAATAACAATAATAATAACTTATCAGTTGAAATATAAACAGACATAGACATATCTGTGATACTGACTGATAATGTCGGCCATGCCACTCTAGATTTAATGCATGTTCAAATGTTGCTAACCAAGCAGAAAGGTTAGTCTCTGTCCTTCTAAATATATCATTCACTATGTTACGACTTGAAAGGATGGTGTCCTCTTCTGATCAAATTTGTCGGTAAGTAATCTCTTTATGAGATGTTCGTAGACGCTGTGAAAAGGTCAGAGATACTCTCCATAGATGAAAGATAGAGGTCCATAAACTGAAGTCTGTGAAGTCCATAAACCTGAACTGCTCAAGCAAGTCCTCTTTTATTATACAAAGGAGATACAGTACCTTGCAAAATACCGCATTAAAACTCTATTCCGTGAAAAAGTCTAATACTTCAAACCAAAAAAGCACTGAAAATACAGAATACAGAATTTAGAAATGTCCAACTTTGGGCCCCCCAGTGGTAGCAATAAAAAGTACACCGTGGTAAAGAACAACGTATGCTGCTACCCTCTTTACAGGAGCTCTCCATTCAGCACCACAACAAAACAAGTTTTTGACATGATTCTCCTGCCTCCTGCTTTAATTATGTATTTTTCCTGGCTTCCAAGAGCTCACAGCAGATTCAGTAGTGTATTGCAAAATGACTAAAGTGGTCTATTGAACATTTATGAAAGGGGCCTGCTTTACATATTAACATCAGTTCAAGATCAGATCAATTAGTTGTCATGAGGCATACCCCTGATGATGTCATGGTGAGGTAATCAGGGTTATTGATTTCGGCTTAAGACATTTTTTATTGAGACAACTTTTAACAGAGAGACTGTTACAAATTGGGGTTGTGGAGTTTGAAAGACGTGGGCATTTAGACAGGGAGGATCTAATGAAAACTGTTATCAAATTGCATTATGGGAAGTGTGGGATGGAGGGCTTGGCTTACTAGGGGGTTAAAGGTCAGGATATCTCACCCATCAGAATGATTTACATAATGCTAATATTACATCAAATGACCAACACGTAGTGGCTTTAAATTACCAGTACCACTTCCCTTTAAAAACATGCACCATTTGTTTTAATTTAATGCCATCACTCGTTTTAAAGTAACTGCCACTTTTAGGAATTGATGGGTATTTCATTTTTGGAACAAATCTGTTCAGTTAATGATATAGGCCACATATTCTTAGCCTCGCTGTCACCGTCTCTGCAGATTCTGATCAGGTTTGAGGTGTACATCATGTCATAATGCAGCCTGAGACAGTGCTGCAGACTACTGGCTACAATGAGCAGACTCCTGAGATATAAATAAATGTTCTGTAGTGATGTAGGTGTAGCAACCCACACAGTCCCTCACTGTTTGCTATCTGTGCTTCCCTGCTATTTGTCATCTATTCATATCACAGTGCTAATATGTCTCTGTCTCTCACACAGTACGTGTCTGTGTTAGGATGTGTGTGCGAGTGCATGTGTGGCTGCTGCTATCAGATTTATGCTTTTATAAATGCAGATGTTCATCCACCGCAGATTGCACAGCCATCTGTTGAAACAGCCACCTCATCACAAAAAGTTTTCCGCGTCAACTCTTGGAAACTAAATGAGTGCTCTGATTTGACCTCATTTATAGAGAACAGAGATCTATAATTATCTGAAGGAGGGTTGTGGAGGAGGAAGCAAGAAGGGAGGAAGGGACGTATTTCTCAAAAGGGAGGAATGACAAGCAGAAAACTACAAAGAGGAGACCTCATTTCATTTTGAGAGTCCAGATGTGGCTTAAATGCCAAAAGTGTGAGATTGATGCCACGTCTGAACACACGGAGAGGTGTGAAATAATGGAGAATGCTTTGGAGAGAACCTTTCTTACATGATCTATGTGTCCTGCTTCTGTTGAACACTGCCAAAAAAAGTGAAGCACAGTGGTAGGTAACACATTTAAGGATAAAGCCGGTGGAATTAAAAGATAATTATATGATTTCTAAAATCCCCTGTGAGCATCACTGTGTGGCTGGTCTGCATCCAGGAACTTGTAAAAGTAGATGATTAAAAACTGTGCTGGTAAAAAAAGGTCAGCACGCTGGATAAATGAGGCTAAGAATACATGTGATCAAAGTATGACCATGTTCACAGAATCATAAAAGGGATACTGATAAAAGAATAAAGAATGAAACAGAAAATAAGCTGTAATAAAGGAAAAAGGGGCAACTCTTTCATGATGTTACATAACATATACAGAGTTCCAGGTTTAAGCATGACTGCACAGTGTAAATTAAAAGCCAATCTGACTATACTTCTACAGCAGAGGTGGATATGCTTTTACCTATTTCATACAGTACATTAAATGTAATTGGTGACACTATTTGCTGATGCTGTAAGTGATGATGGTGCTCAGGTTGAGTACTGTGACATCTCTACAATTATAGCTTTGCAAAACTAACCTGACTACTACTAGATGAGCTTAGTTTTTTGGAACAGGTCTAAAAAACATCCACAGAGACTACAATATGTTTTTTTATTTTAAACCTATCAACTACCGAACCAACAACACTACATTTCTGCCTACAAATTTACATTAAAAATCAAAAATCATCATCAAGAGTCTACAGCCATGCTAGCTGCTCCGTGTGGATGTACTAAATGCTAACATGCTCACAGTGACAATACAGTACAGCTGAGGGTGATGAGAGCAAGTATTTGATATCAAATACCAAAATATTACAGAAATTCAGACTTTGATCTGGTGATGATTGTGGCATTGTGTAGTCAGACGGTCATTATAAGTTATTACAATTAATCCTGAGGGGGACGTGAATGTGTGTGCGGAATTTTGGGGAAATCTAGCTGTCAAGATATTTAACTAAAAACCAAATATGTCAACTTCATATAGATGAAAATCCAAATCAATATCTTGAATATCTGTACAACATGTAATGGTAATCCATCCAGTAGTAGTCAAGCTATATCAGTCTGGACCAAAATGGTGGATCAACCCAACTGACCACCATTGCCATCTCTGAAGCCATGGATGGTCCGTTGTGCTTTTTGTTGGTCTCATTAAACAGCACCTAATTTGGTTGCGTGTGTTGATGAAAAGAGACAACTTGCAGTTATGAATGCACTGGCTTTAGTACCGTTTGTGCTCATCGCCGACTTTAATGAAAACAGTTTGCAAGGCGCTTGAGAGCCACTAATGTTTCTAAGCTTGTGCAGTGTAGCAACTCAGCAGGAGCTGCAGCCACTGACTCCAGCAGTTAGGATTAAACACCATCATTATCAGAACTATTGAAAGAGAAAGCTTTGTGCACAGCATAATCAACCTTTGATCACTCTTTTTCCTTTATAGGGCACAACTATCACTGCATTCCTACTTAGCTAAGAAGGTAGACCTGCTTTGAAACAAATCTCCATGGCCATATTTCCCATGCAGTTATTGGTAGACATCATGTGGTACAAAAAAGCCAAAAGTGGCTGCTATTTTCAGAGAACACACACAGACTTGATGTAATACAGGCAGATAACGTTTAAAAGGACGTCAACATCAACATTCAGCACACCAGCACACACAGATACCCACAGGCACACACCCTCAAACACGTGGCAAGAGATTACATACTAAAAGCAGTGCATCACTCATCCTAATGACTTTAGTCACTTAACAGACAATAGTACAGTAGTGTCCCTTTGTTTTACAACTAGCAGTTTCCATCCAAGTGTGGTCGCATCACCTCCAACTACATGAACACGCTGTTGACGGCTCATTTGAATTAATAAATTATAGATACAAAACTCAGAATTGCCTCGAAGAAAGCTTAGAAAAACAACCGGGGAATAGAGGGTTTCGAAGCTAAAAACATCAGATATCAAACATCAACAGCAGCTGTAGTCCTGTACTGTCTCTGATTGCATCAAATATTCACTCACCTCCCACTTCACATACATAATTACACTGATAGCACTTTGTAAAAGCAGTGCAGCTGACAAAAATGCATAAATTCCCCCACAAATGAACACGTCTCATAAAATCTTTAATTAACAACACACAAAAGAACGAAAAGGTATACTCACCCCAGACAATTCATCGTTTTAGCTATCACTCATGTCTCAGAAATAAACTAAACCTAAGCACTAAGTTGCACCACCACGGATACACCTACTGCTTCAACGCTGCTTCTCTGTGGGGGATTAAAGATATGGTGGGACCGTGGTGCATGGAGGCTGTCTTTACCAAGTGTCAAGGGAAAACGGTCACCACACAGAGAGAGAGAGAGAGAGAGAGAGGGAGAGAGTGCGGGGAACAGCCCGGGCTCTGAACAGAATAATGAAGAAGAAAAAACAACACAAAAACCCCCCCCAGAGAGAGGGGGAGAGAGAGAGGTAAGAGAGTTGTGAGATGGGTGGGGAGTGCAAAAACCACAGAGAGGTGGCATTAATGTTATTACTGGTGCTTGCGCAAATAGGAGTGTCCTTCATTATACAAATACCAATGAATTCTCAGTCGACAGAGTTTGAATTATTCATGACCAATTTTAAGGCAGAAAAATCCTGTCGCTTCGCGTCATTTCAGGTCGGGAAACAATGAAACTACCTCAGCACTGACTTCCTGCTGCTGGAAACTCTTCCTACGGTATATTAATACCATTAAAACATAGTGGTGTAGTAGTGGAGGAAGCCAGTGTAGTAATAGAACAAAAGGTTTGATTGGCTCTACTTGAGGAAGAAGTGCAATCTGTTGACAAACCGTCTGGGGATTCACAGTGCCGGTCATTCTGGCGTACACGACTCTGGCTACCTGAGTGGTTATTCACGTTTAGTCATCTGGCGTTACTCCATCTCATAGAAACACACTGCCATACACCTTCAAAAAACCTGTTGGCTGTAGCTCCAGGTTTTTTTCCTTAAAAAAAAAAACACATTATGTTTTCATGAAGCGAGTACTCGACTCAATCTGTCCGTGGCTCATCATCACAGGCACCTCCATGCTGTGAATTCGGCTCACGTCGCCAATCCCCATTTACCGTAGAAAAAACTCTAAGCTTGGGCCCCTCCATGTCAATTTAGTCTCTCGGTTTCACTAACACTGATGACACTCTAAGCGACTTGGAGGGTCAGTGTGGATTTACCCCGGGTGGCAGATGGGGCCCACCTAAACCTAAAGCGGAGCTCTGAAATGGCTGGCAGCGGACGAGACCCCCCTCTAATCCATCCTGCCACAGAATGAGCAACAGGAAAAGCCTGTTTACGTGGTCATTACAAATTAAATCCCTGCAGATTATTTTACTTTTCACTAGGTCTTGAAAAGGACAAGTGAGGATGTGTGTGGGATACAATACCAAGAGTGGGAGTAATAATCGACCAACACTGCCATACTGCCTGTCTTGATTTGCCTGTCCTCGGATCACAGCCTGTAGTAGGTCGGTAATGTACTTCTTTAGGATTTATTTGCCGTATTTGCCCAGGATATGGCTTTTTATGGTCAATGGTTGGCCACTTTCACAGTTTCAAAGGGTGGATTAGAGAGGTCAGGCCACAAACAAGAACCATGCTCTCCACTGAATAAGCAGCCGTCTTTCTACGGGCAGTTTATACTAAACTACGTTTGGCAGTCCATTGTAATGGGGGCTGAAACGTCTGGCTCTTACCTGATGCTGGAGATGAGCTGTCGATGCTCATCAGTTGTGAGTATGTCGGGCAGGGCGGAGGCCAACCACTCAACTCTCTTCTCTGTTGCGTACTGCTTCAGCACGTTGAACAGTTTCTCTTTGACTTCAGGCTCATCACCTAGAATCTGCTCAACCTGATGGAGATTGGACAGCGGTGTTAGAGGCTCGGAGTCGTTTGTTGACATGACAATAGAAACGGGGGGACATGTGGCACCTAGTTTTACACAGTGCCTGATTATTAGCATAACAACACTTCATCCTCGAAAAACACAATAGCCTTATACATATTACTTAAGTTTGGACTTGAGCTTGAGTTAGATTTTGTGTCTTTGGATATTTTGTCGTCCACTCTGCATTGTATGAAATTTCATAGGAAGGATTTAGCAGAGCTACTATTATACAGAAAATATTACTGTAACAATTTCAAAAGAGAAATCTTGGATTCACCTTTTTCCAACTGAGCCAGGCCCACTTCAAACTTTGGCAGAAGTTTTTTTGGGTTTACGTAAGACATTATTGAGAAAATACATTTTCAGGCCTTCAACTGCCGAACTCAACTGGACGAGGTATCAGGATTAACCTGGATTCAGCTGTTAGTGTGTTCCTAAACATACCTTCCTGTTGAACTCCAGAGCTTTATGTTTACGATCCAGTCTCGCCCCTTCTACTCCCAGCTGACTGTCCTCTATACTGATACTGTGTTTCTGCCTTGGGGCAAGGCACAGCACCCCCAGACGGAGCGTCCTCCCCTGGGAGGCCTTGATCAGCGCCGCAGCCATTTCGTGCTGCCTGACGGGGATGCCGTTGACCTCCATGACGTAATCCCCGGCCCTCAGACCTGCGCGGCCGGCTGGAGAGCAAGGCGAGCAGTCCTCTACCAGCAGGGGGCAGTCTCCCACAATGGTGAACCCGAAACGACCGTCCGGACCGGGTATGATGTCCATCTGAAATTATAAATATGAATTTTCTTTAATTCAGGACAATTTGCCTAAATGTTAGACCCCAGAACATACCCCCAAAAGGATCAGTCTCTTTGGATATACTGTTATCGTACTATCACATGCAACTCCACAGACATTAACCCCCATATGCATTACTGCTGCGATTGATTCAAAAGCTGTAAAACCTGCTGTATGCGGGACACCACTCCGATACTGGGAGGGATGTTCTTCTGAGTCTGGGCGATGGCGATGACAGCTTGGGGACCCAGTGTTGACACATTGTGGCCCTCGATCTCCAGGACCTGGTCCCCGGCCTGCAACCCCGCCAGGTGGGCACTGCTGCCCTCCTCCACAGACAGAATGTAGCTGGGTCCATTCCCACCCAGCTGGAAGCCGAACTCCTCAGGCCAGCCCTGGTTGGACGACGGCATGCTGAGGACTTGAGGGAGGAGAGGACGGGATGAAATAGGTGAGGTGGGAGAAAGAAACGATGTGAGATTTCAGGGGGGAGCAAGTAACCACACATAATCCAAGGGGTTTCACAAAGTGGGGGTCCTGCACTTTGGAGCTTCACTGCAAACAAAAATGGACGAGATAATGAGACATCATGCTTAAAAATGAAGATAAACTTACCCACTGTGGCCAATACATTCAAGTCAATCGACATTGCAAAGACACCTTCGGATCAAATAATCCTCTGCAAGAGCTCCAATTCTTTGCCACTCGCGCCCTGTCTCTCCTCCCTCCTGCTATCTCCTGTGTCTCAAGTTGTACTATCGAGTGCGGCTCTGTAACCCTCTACCCTGAACCATGACACACTCAGCGGTCCCTGACCTGGTTCACAAACTCCACAGCAGCCAATCAAATTAAGGCATTGCAGAGATTGTGACCTTAATTAGTTTGAGAGACAAAAGTTCCTCCTGCAATTTTTTTTTCCACTGCACATGCGAGTCTCTCCTGTTGAATTGCAATTATGCAATATAGTCACAGAGCACACCATGACTGCACTGAAAATTTCTAAGCAGGTAAGAGTTACAAAATGGCATCAAATAATCAAAAAAGGAAAACTGGCAAATACAGAGGGTCAAACTTTGGACTGAAATATTGAATTGCTATTGAATTATTGAATTGAAATTAAAAAATATAATTAATCCACATGTGACAGTTTTAAAAAAAACATCTCTAATATGACAAATACAGAATTACAGAAATTGACATGTTGGCTTTTTGCTAAATATAATCAACTATAAAGCCTCTTGCTCAGCTGGAAGCTAATGATGTGCCCCACAGTCTCCAAAGCCGCAGCAGGATTCACACAGTGGACGAAGCTGATAAAGGACTTACAGAAATCTTTAGATGGATACCGAGAGCCCCGTTTGCTCTGCCGAAAAGAGTATCGGCCTTTTTTGTTTTGCAAAAACTTCTTCATCTTGAATGTCAAATAGCAGCCGGCCTTCTAGCAGCCTGATATCCAAGCTGTCTTCTCAAATATAATGTTAAAAAAAAAAAAAAAAAAAAAAATCCCTTTGATCACCCTGCAACCAAAGTCAAAAGAAAGGGTGACAAACTCAAAAAAACTGCCCCATTCTTCCACCCTGAAATCACAGAGCTGTCCTCATGGAGCAAAGTATGAGTGTGCATGACGAGCCAGTGCCAGTCTCTCTGTGACTGTGTAAGGAGTATATCCTGGTCTCTTCCCATGATTCCATCCTTGGGCAAGCTGCCTGCACAGGGTAAATCAGAAACTGGGCGGTCACCCGGCACCTCGGTTCCTTAATAATATCTCTCTCCAAAAAGGGTATTGGGAGGCTCATTTTTCTATAAACTACACCAATTGTCTTTTTCCTCTCTCTCTGCACTTTAGGGGCTTTCTCCAAGGGCCGCTCTGGCCCAGAATCACTCTGCCGTCGATGCAAGGAAGCCTGCTGAGTATAATTGGAGCGTCTGCGTTGTCTGGAATTCTGTGGCGTTACCATTGTGTGAGCGGCACTGAAGTTGACCCATGAGAAGGTGCAGGGGCAATTTAAGAGCTTTAGCTTGTAGGATTAGTTAGGATTATGAGCTAATCTTCTCCTCCACCCCCCTTCATTAATACTGAAGCGAACCACATGCTTCGCCCTCCATTAATGAATACATACACTGGCTGGTGAGAAGCATACGGATTGTACATACCAAAAGGCATTTATTATCTGGTGATGAGTCAAATGTGTGACAAACACATTCAGCGTCAAGAATACAGTCTGTATCAGAGGCTGAGTTAGGTCAAAAATGAAGCGGAAAACATTTACAATTAAGACTGAAAGCATCAAAACCTGTGCATAAGTATATAAGCTCAATATTTCCAAACTGTTCTGAAAAAAAATGAGAAACACTGCTGAGTCTATGCCTTTGATTTCAACCCATTGTTCTGTCTCGTTTCCTCGGTTGAGGCTGATAACAGCGAGCACTGCCAGCTTTAATTTGTCTTTCAAAAATTCCAAATCTTGGCAGCAGGTATTTTTATAAAAATGTCTGAGAAAAATAGTTGATTGTTGAGTCTCATTCCCAGGTCGTCACATACCAACGCTTTGGGACCTGGGAATGAGACTCAACAATCAACTATCTTTCTTGGCTCCGATTTTCATTCAGCCGTTGAAAAAATACAATTAGTAACACAAGGAGGAGCCAGAGGAACCTGATTGTTTCACATATTATTTGTCTCATTTACTAATGTCAGAATATAGTGAAAGTTTCAGCATATATGATTTTTATAGAAGTTACGTAGTGCTTTAATGTTGTAAACGACTAATATCATGTGCAACCAATGATGACTGGGTTATGCTGTAGAGCCCTCACAATATCCCTAAGGTAGTAAAATCATCACGTAACAGAAAATGTAAGGAGTTCAAATGAGATGACAATGGTTTAATATGACTGATATTTCACTTAAATGCGAATTAAAATGGAGTGCACTTTTCTAGTCTGCCGACCACTCAAAGCGCTTTAGACTACAGGCCACATTCGCACTGATACGCTGATGGCTGAGGCTGCCATGCCAGGTGCCAACTGCTCATCAGACACCAACTAATCCCATTCACACACACTCACCAGGGAATTGCTTGCTCACACATTATCCACACATTAGGCATAAACATTTATTTAATGGCCATTAAGCTCTGCCTCCAAGTGGCCCAAAAAAAACAACAAAACAGAATAATGCTGCATTTAGTAGTCCCATATAGATGTTTTCACTTATTGTGGCTAATTGGACCTCCTCACATATTGGACATGGTGTGTCCAGCTTGTATTATTAGTGTGGGGCAACTTCCACATTTATCATTCTTATTAGGTCATTAGCTCAACTAAACCAAACTTTAACCACAGCAGAGGTCTAATCAGCCAAAATAGGATTACATTAGTACATTTCAAAAGCAGTTAATTCTTAAGAATAAAATTTACTGAATTGCATTTTAAAAGGGAGAACATTATTAACAGTGAATTTTATGGCTACAAAGAGTTCCCAAAGACTGATTTCAATTGAAAATGAGTGCAGACTTGATACAGCTGCTCAACTACAATAACATGAGTAAATGTGATTACTTTCTTCCACCATCGAATGTTAGGTGGTTAGGTTATGTAGAGGGGGAAGATATCATTATTATTGTTAGGGCACTCCAGATACACTTACTATATGTTAAGGCAGCTGTGGGTTAGTCAGTAACAGCAGTTAAGATGTTATTGGCAGTAAATTTAAACGAGGGGAAAGTACTGAGGAAGCCTGCAGATTATTGGAGTGTAAACTGTCATTAGTGGTAAAGCACCCAATAAAGAACAGGTAGTCCGGTACCAACTGAATAATTAAACACAAATGGCTGTATCTCCAAAACACACACCGTTCACGACAATCAAACTCTCCTCTTACACTAGAGCCAAGACGGTTACTCAAGATGACGGACAGAAAACTGACATTTCACAGGCAATTGAGTCTGATAGAAATGTCCCACTCAGTTAGCAAAACTGTTCCTGAATTCAAATAAATTACTTTTACATTTGAGCATACATGCATTATACTTTAGACAAGTTTTTTTTTATATTAAAAAACAAAGAAACCTGAAAGAAATTGCTAAATTGGCCCTTCAGTTGCCATAAATGGGGTGAAAAGTATTTGGAAACACTTCATAACCCCAAGTTGTAAATGCAAATGCATTCAGTGCATTGTAACCAACTACATATCTAACATAAGAGGCATTTCAAATGATCAACACACCAGCACAGCTACACATCCCTACCTTTTTAAACAGCGTCCATAGGTGTGCGTGCAGAGCTCCTGAGTAATGTTCCCCTCTCCAGCACTGTGAGCTGTAATATGAGTGTGGGGCCATGTCGGCAACCAGATCCAGCAGGTGTCTTGTGATGCCGTGTTGCATTGTGTGGAGCACTGGATGACAGTGGGAGAGAGAAAACAATACTAAGAAAGTGTCAGTTATTTATGTAGGGAGCTAGAGCCTTCTCAAGTCGTCTGATTTGATGTCTGACTGGAAGAAAGTAGTGTGCTCCTCTTCATTCAGAAAATAAGATTTCTGATAAACACACAGGAGACTGGATACCTCTGAAGCCAGGGTTGGTGAATCTGACGGTCATAATACTCTGTTGGAAAAATAAAAAGGGCCTTCAGAAGAGGAAAGACATCCAAAACTCCCCAAAATGTGTGAAACCATCAGACTGAACACTTTAAAACCTGGATTTCTTCGACTCTTTTTCTCAATGATTTGTCATCTTTAAAAAGCGGATGCAGGCTTATGTAAATATGTCTCTTACTGACAGCATCCCTCCCTCCCTCCCTCCTCCCTGCAGCAGCCTCAGCGTGTTAGCACAACCCAATGTAGCCACATCGATGCTAAGGAAGCAGCATTGTTTACAGAGCATGTTCACGAACCAAAAGTGAAGCTGGTGGCCATAGCGCTAGCCAAACCAACTATGTTGACGTGAGATAAAACCCTGAAAGGCAGCTATGTGTGACCTGGACTAAAAGGTAAGGGTGTGGAAACTGAGTAAACTGAGTATAGAAAGTAGCTAACAGATATGGGGGTTTGCTAACGTTTGGGTAAAGGTAGCATGCTAACGTGAACTTGTTCCTCTGAGTCGTTTTTAGAAGTAATTAATTCATTAATTCGTTCGTAAAGTCTTTACAATGTTTAAACACAATAAACAGAACAACATTACAGTTATAGCTATTATAAAATGATCGCTGTCGTTGAGTTAGCTCCTGTTCATGGTCAGTTTGTCGCATAAACACCTGTTGTTCTGTGTCTCTGAAGCTGCCAGGTGAGACATGGATTTCCTCACTCTGTTCGCTATCTACGTCGTAGTGGTGCTGACATGTATAGTCCTGGTCTGCAAATACTCAGGCCAGCAGCAAACCCCCTTTAATATCATCTTCAACGCGGTGGTAAAGGTAAGAAAAGAAGCACTCTGGCTGTAACTCCACCTACTAACACTGTGTGGCGCTGTTGGACTGATTTGTCACATAATGTTCTTCACAGGTAGTCGCACCTTTTACGCCAAAATGGCTCCAAAAGTTTTCACAGTGGACATTGCACAGACTGTTCCATCAAAGGTTTGTGGTTAAATAATAAAGTCTGAATATAATTTAAGTGTGTATCTGTGTATTTCAGTGTAATAATTAATAATTCTGTATATTTGCCTTCATCCTTTTTTTTCCATTTGGATCTAATTTCAGGAACAACATGTTCATCTGTCTGCATGTCCTGCTAGAGGCTGCCGTGTACGCAGAGTTCACCTATGAGGTGTTTGGCTTCTGCAGGGAGATGGATACCACTCTGACCAGCCTGTCTGTGCCTTACGTCCTGCTGGCCATCAAGACCTCCTTCTTCTACCTCTGCATCAAGAGAGATCCAGGTTCATTCAGCTATTCAAACATATTTGTTATTGGCTGCAGTGGGAGAGAATTCAGTTCTTATTCAGTGTTAAACATTTAGGTTTTGATTAAATCAAAGTCTTTTAAAGCAATAATGGTAATTTAATTTGTTTGCCCCAGTTATGTGTTTTATAAACTTGTTTTATGAATCGCACATTTAGATATATAGTAGATATATATATAGATATATATATATATATATATATAGTATGAGACAGGCAGGGGGACACTGACTGTATCCCTTCCCAACATGCCACAGAGTTATTCTTTGTCAGCGTGCTGCCATATTTTGGAGATATTTTGGATATTTGTAATTTGTGTGCTTGATTTTCTGTTGTTTACATCCTTACTCCTCTTCCATTTAATTTCCCTACAAGGATCATTCAAGATTCATTCAGTTTATTCTTAGGGTGATGTTGGTCTACCTTACGACTGCTTATAAGGCCCTGTAGTTTGTGGGTGTGCAGAAAAAGCAGTTAGGCTTTAGATGTTTGCCGATGTTTTACAAGAATCATTGACAAGTTAGTTCTGGACAGGATATAATTCATGTCGTCACCAGACCTCTGCTTATCATATGAAGGTCTGGACTGGAGTACTAGAATGTGTTTTGTTTTATACAATAGTAATTTTTTCTCGACTCTGTCCTCTTGACTCCGGCAGGCACTGTGACAAAGAAGAAAGTGGCTGGCCAGCTGCACATTTATCCGTATGACAAGAGGATGTTTCACCCAGGAATCTCCTGTCCAACCTGCCAGCTTCTCAAACCGGCCCGCTCCAAACACTGCAGTGAGTACTACAGATACCTGGTGTACCAGCTCTTCTGTTCCCTTGGGGCTTGATAACTAAATGAATATTGTACCTGTCACTGCTGCGCTCACCGTAAACACTGGCTGTATTTCAGGAGTCTGCAACCGGTGTGTCCAACGTTTTGACCACCACTGTATCTGGGTGAACAACTGCATCGGTGCTCAGAACACACGTTACTTCCTGCTTTACCTCTTCAGCGTGTGCGCCATGGCGGGTGACATCGCTCTGCTGACAGGAGACATGCTGCTTCATGCTGTGCTGCGTTCAGGGCTTCTGACAGCCAGTTATATAGATGAGTACGGCCAGCAACAGCCAGCGGGTCTTGTATTTGTTGTACAGGTGAGGCTAAGTACTGCTGATATGCTGTATATTACAAGCGTGTNNTCATGTTGAAATGAAATAATTTTCTTGTTTTCTCTGTCTCTCCAGCATCTCTTTCTGACCTTCCCCAGAATTGTCTTCATGCTGGGATTTCTGGTCTTTGTATTCTTCCTCCTGGCGGGTTATGCTCTGTTCCATTCCTACCTGGCTCTTGTCAACCAGACCGCCAATGAGTGGTACAAAAGTCGAGGTTACATTTGCCAGCACTGCCACCCAAGTGCAACAGCAGACCACCTCTGTAATCCAGCGCCAGACCACTCTAAAAGATACTACTACAGCAGAGGGCTACTCCGAAACCTCGGAGAGATTTTCTTTCCTCCACAACCTGTTCAGAAAAAACACAACTGATTGTGCCGTTATGCTGCATTTACTGTACCACTCCCAGGGGTTTACTGTGCCTAAGATTTACTGCTGACTGGAGAAATAAAGTTTACTTGATGGGCTCTGGTGTCTGTCCCCCACAAGGTCTCATGAGTTAAAAACTCTGACAAGACTGTAAGCAAACACGAAAATGAACTTTGTTGAATCCTGAAATTATTTTTCTAAAGTTAGAAGATTCTGTGCCGGAGGTCAGTGAAGCCAACAGGGGGAGCAGGGAGCAGTACACTGATGTTCAGTGTAGTTAGTGTTATTAATAATACACAAACCTTGATAGCCAAAGTGCAAAAATGTATCTTTACATTAGCATTCACATATTATTGGGATTATATGGTGGCCCTAAGGTGCACAACGATGGATGATGCATAAAATAAAACATGATTAAGCACAGCAATTACATAAAACATGCGTTTTTGGGTTTGGTTGTGTTATATGTAATATTCTGTTTAGTTGACATATTTTATAAAATGTTTTGTGAAATTGTTTTTATATTATATAAACATGTTGGGTTTTCCACTTTATGGCCACCATAGAAATACCCCCCCCCCTACATTTCAGAATTAGCATTAACTGTACTTCAATGTATGACATTTACATAATAAACGTGATTAACAGAATAATAATATAAAAATAAAGAATGATACAAATTATTATATTCACAAAATGATTTCATACTTTTTAACAATTTTAAAATGTTTTGGACTACAATTGGCAACTCAAAAATCATAAATTGGCCAAACTATTAGATTAATTAGACATTTCACATTAACTCCAGTTGTTTTAACAGATCCCGAAGTTTTTGGTTTTCATATATTTTGTTTCATTTATTTATTTGAATATAATTTTTATACAATAGTTGAAACTTTTAAAAAATGTAAATTTGTTTGTAACTTGTACTGAATATTTTCTCAATAAAGTTACTAAAAAAAGGTTGCTGACGGAGTTTGACCGGAAGTGGGACCGCAGCGTCTTCGCGTGAGGTTGCTGTCACTTTAAGCCGGTGCGGAAGTAGACTCGTTACAGCAGCACCGATGAGCAGTCAGTGGAAGGTCAGACTCTATCCGGTCAGTTCAAACTCTACTCTCACTCAAACAACCCGGTAGTTACTCACCACAGCGGCAAAGTGCGCCTTTTACATTCAGTACCGGGACCGACCTTAATGACGCACGTACCGGGGCCGGTTAGGTATTAGCTTTTTACGTCCGACAGCGTGTAACGACTCGGTGTAACTCTTTCCCTGATGTCTGGGTCCAAATGTACTCGGCTGAGCGGAGCGCTGGTGAAACCACTGCTGGACTCGGTGGACAGCATCCTGTTTGACTGCGACGGGGTCATCTGGCGGGGGGACCAGGCCGTCCCCGGCGCCGCTCAAGTCATAAACCTGCTCAAGGAAAACGGCAAGAAGGTCTTCTTCGTCACCAACAACAGCAGCAAGACGAGGAAGATGTACGCCGACAAAATGTCAACGCTGGGGTTCGACGTGAAAGAAGAGGAGGTGTTCGGCACCGCGTACTGCTCCGCCATGTACCTGAAGACCGTGTGCAAGCTGGAGGGCAAAGTGTACCTGATAGGGAGCAACGCGATGAGGCAGGAGCTGGAGGCGGTGGGGATCCAGCAGACCGGGGTGGGACCGGACCTCATATTCGGGAAGCAGACCGACTGGGCCAACGTGCCTCTGGATCCCGAGGTGAAGGCGGTGGTGGTGGGTTTCGATGAACATTTCAGCTACATGAAGCTGAACCGAGCCTTGCAGTACCTGACCCAGCGGGACTGTCTGTTTGTGGGAACCAACAGGGACACCAGGCTGCCCCTGGAGGGAGGCAAGGCCGTCCCAGGTAGGGGGGGTGACACTCACTGGGTGCTCACATTACAGTGGCTTACAGCAGATTAACACACTGCAGCACGTTTACCAGAGCCTCTCTAACCCAGATTCTACGGTTTGTGTTGAGGCTTATTAAAGACTGTTTTGCACATTTTGACTTAAATAATACCGTTAATTACATAGTCACACACCCTCAAACACTCAAACCTGCATAGACTCAAAAAATCCCACTTTTTGTGCTTAGAATACCAAACACTAGGTAGCAGAACTTTCATTTCTCAAAAGAAAAACAAAATCTACTTCCTGGAAAGTCTTTGTCCAAGACACAGGCATCTTTTTAAAATGTGTTCTTAGGTGTGTAAAATATTAACATGTTTGAAGCTACAAGCTCCTCTGCTTTGCCCCAACTTGCATCAAATGACAGAAATGTTAAAAATGCTCTCTGTGTTTGATTTGTAACTTTAATTGTAGACCTCACCTTTCCCCACAGTATTCAGGGGTTGTTGAGCTTAATGGAGGAATCTTGATTTTACGGTTAGTTTTCATAATTGAGGTGAATCAAACTAAGGCCGCAACAAGTATTTTCAGTATTGATTAATCTGTCGATCATTTACTCGATTATTCGACTAGATGTTTGGTCTATAAAATCAAATGTCAGGAAATTGTGGAAAATGTCCTTAAATGCTTAGTTTGGCCACAACCCAGAGAATTTCAGTTGACTCTAAACGGACTAAAGAAAGGAGAAAATGTGGATATTTTTTCTTTAAAAACGATTAATCGACTAATTGTTGCAGCTCTGTTTCAAACAAATAGAAGTCTGCACCATAAACCAAATTACTTTTTGTATCAACAAGTGGATTTCTTGACCCATGCAGATGCAGCGATCACTCAACCTAATTCACCAAGTAATTTGAAGCTCCACAAGAACTCAGATTTCAATCGAAGTAGATTCCTCTACAAAGATACATGAAGTAAAATTGTTGTAGTAAAGTAAGAGGTCCTCCCTCTCCCCCTCCCAGGTACGGGCTGCCTGCTGCAGGCCGTTGAGACAGCAGCCCAGCGTCAGTCCCAGACGGTGGGCAAGCCCAACCACTTCATGTTCGACTGCGTGGCCTCCCAGTACGGCGTGGACGCCGGCCGCTGCCTAATGGTGGGGGACCGCCTCGACACGGACATCATGCTGGGCTCCAACTGCGGCCTGAAGACCCTCCTCACGCTCACGGGGGTCAGCACTGTGGCGGATGCCGAGGCCCATCAGAAGAGCGGCTGCGCGGAGAGGCAGGGGATGGTGCCAGATTATTACGTGGACAGCATCGCAGACCTTCTCCCGGCTCTGCAGGGATGACGCAGTGTAGCTACGTGACAGCCTAACACCATTAAACCTGAGGTGGCCTGTCACATGCCAGGCTGCATTTGCTTCTAAAAGGGAATATTTTTCATTAACATTAATAGGATTCAAATCATCTTTATTACAGAGTCGCAACCAGGCAACTAGCTGCTGCGTGACAGAAGACAATGACTATTATTAAACTTAAAACCTGCTAATTTAACATGATATTAATGTTTTATTATTAATAATGTAAGAACAATCATTTCCAGTATTGTTTGTGTCATTTGAGTGTTAAAGAGACTCAAGGAGTGGACTGTGTGTTCCTTTTTTTTTTAGGAAGGTGAGTGCACTTTAACGTCCCTAACCGTGTCTGTGATGCAATCTCCTCTTAAGCAACTATATGTCAAACTCAAGAGGGAACTGAGCAAAGAAAATGTGTGTCAACAGTTTGGTAATATGTGTGTGTATTCAGGTTTACAGCTCTGTCCAAAAGTAAATCACAGCCACTGAACTGGTCTGACTTGAACTTTCTGTTCTGTTCCATGTATTTGCACACCTCGGCAGAAAGTGTTAACACTTGCAGTTACGTTCATGGGGTGATGATACACTGTTCTGTCATGTCATTAGTGAAAATGTTATTAACAGACTGGCATATATGTTTTAAAGGTAATCCAATCTTCCCTTTACTGTCGAAGTTTAAATTTGTAATAAAACGCAAACCATCTTCACTAAATCAAAGTCTGCTCTCTGTGGCTTTACGTTTAAAGTGAACACGGCAAACTTCCCTCTAAGTCCTGTGCTTAAAGTCACCTTGGGCTGTCATCGGCTGGATGCAGCAACAGTCAGAACCACGTATCACCTCTCACCTGATGAAAGAGGCTTTCCAAGCTGCGCCTGCCTCACCCCTTTGTCCATTGTCTGGGCTGGGGAGGGCGGCCAATTCCCCTCGTGTAAGTGTATGTCTGAGTGAGGGGAAACGGGGGGGCAGTGGAGAGATGGATGATGTTAGAGAGCCATATTAAGTCATATTAGGCAGGGAAGACAAAAAGAAAAAGGAGGAAATTGCAGGAAGACAAAAGTTGGAAATTGAGTTTGGCAAGAAGCAGAGTTTTGGGTGAAGCGGGTGACTCTTTTGGGATGGAATCGGTGAGGCCAAAGGAGGAGGAGGAAGAAGAATGGGG
>NW_023339651.1:14867027-14867192 GCF_004916995.1 Morone saxatilis
CCCCCCCCCCACCACCACCACCAATTTAATCATTTCACTTTGTCACTGTTGGGCTGAATATGATTTCTCACACTTATTAAATGACACTGCAGCTTCCGTCTCCATTCATTGGACAAAACTTCTGCTTCTTCTTCTGTTGTGGATTTTCTTGTTGTTGAGATGTTG
>NW_023339651.1:14867209-14876676 GCF_004916995.1 Morone saxatilis
GTGATACTGTCCTCAGCAGATTCAGTTCCAGCTGTCTGGGAATGAGACGCAGAGGCAGACAGAGTTCCTGGGGGTGCTGGCGGCCAGTCAGGTGGACGTGTCCACGCTGGAGGAGCCTCTCCAGACTCTGTGTCAGGACAGGTCCGTCCACTGGACCAGGAGGGCCGAGGGTGAGGACAAATGTTGTGCCATAGAGCTCTTGATTCAGTGGGATTGTGCTTTGGACTCAAACCAACAAATGCACCATTCACTCTTGTTTGACTGATGTTCACTTGCATTGTTGGTTTTGATCTTTTTATGGGATTTTCCTGACAATAAGAAGAATATAGAATAATTCCAGCCTCATTCTTGAAGTCCTAAACAAATAAAACAGATGTGGTTTTGCTTGACCACTGATTTTTTTAAATGATCTCATAGGAGTAGTAGAATTTCCTTTACCCAAAGTCAAAACCAGTCGGGCTGCAACTAACAATTATTTATCAATTACTCTTAACGATTCAGGAAATAGTGAAAAATGCCCAGAACCTAAGATGAACAAGTTCACCTCCAGTGAACTATCACTGATGACAAACAAAGCAGCAAATCCTCACATCTGAGAAGCTGAAACCAGATAGTGTTTTTACCTTAAAAAAATGACTGAAATGATTTATCGATCATCAAAACAGTTGCAGATTCTGCCGATTAACTGACTCAGAGGGAAAATGATGGTACAGACATTACGGCGATATATACTGTATGTTTTTACTGACATTTTGGATAAAAGTGTCAACTGACGATGCCGTTATCTTAAATAGTAGTTAAGTATGCATGCATTACAGACAGAAGAGGTCGGGATCCATTTATCAGCACCCACAGACACTGTATGAAGGGAGTGTTTAAATTTAGTCAGCTGGCAACCAAGGTGTCAGGCTGAAACCTGAGCCTAATGTACGACGACCAATGACCTTTCACTGACGCAGTAAATGACTCAATGTATTCTCAGCAGGCGACATGTGGCGCTGGCGACAGACTTTCCCCCATACAGAACACGTTTAATATCATACTGGCTGCTTTTAAACTGTAAAGGATGTCTTAATTGTAAATATGGCCAAAATATTGATCATTATGTAATAGGGATTTGGTGATTGTGGCGTCTCCACTATGATGGCCTGTTACCACAGTCAGGTAGTGACCGCTATATCTGTATCCTGTTATGGATTTTGTCATCTTTTTGTATGCCTCTGTGTTGTTTTCAGGCCCGGGCAAACAGAGGCTGGTCTATTTCTGCATCGACATCTGCTTTCCCAGCAACATCTGCGTGTCCGTGTGCTTCTACTACCTGCCAGAGTGACTGTGTGTTCTCTCCCTCTCCTCCCAGCCAAAGATCAGGGAAACAAAGTTTTCTTTTTAGCTCCCTCGACAAGAAGAAAAAAAAAAACAAAAGTCAGCTTTGACTGTTTCCTTTGTGCCATACAGCCACTAGTAAACCAGCGAAGCAGCCAACCCTCCCAGTCCATTTCCATCCTTCCGAGAGAGAAGAGATGGAGACAGGCTGTCATGGTTATCGCCAAAGCCCCATCGTCACTCTGTTCATCCGTAATACCCTCCCTGGTGGCACACTTCAGAGATTACAGAAGAAAGATGCCCTTTTTTGTACGTGCTTCTAATTGTATTTCCTGTAACCCACTGCTGCAGTGTAATTATGTGTAACCATTACTGTTGCGTGTTTTGATCTGTCTAATAAAAGACTGTTGTGCATTTTTTGGCCAGTTTTTCCTCCTTAGACTGAAAAGAAGAGGGAGAATAACAAAACTAAAGACTGTAAGGACTTCTATTAATGACGACTTTACTGTGGAATCACTTTATGTACAACCTCCTCACGACACATGTGATCATTAAGAATAGTACAACTAAATCTGAATCAAATGAATTATATATATCACACATGAGAAATAAATCAATTCCACAGCACATCCAAGTTAACATGTGGTCCTTTTGATACAATAAATATGGTGCACTATAAAAACAAAGTTGAAAAGGGATCTCCTGTTGTGCACAGCGTGATGATGTTAGAAATATTTTAGGTACCTTATGAATATCATGTATTTTAATCCAACCAATTCCTATAGTGTTGGTACAGAAGTTCTCATACGATCGATTAAATTTGGTGCAAAATGGTGTGATGTTCCTTTAAGGTGGACTTTTGCTTTATGAGTTGTGGCCTTGCTGCCATGCTGAGTACTTACAGTTACTGGCAGGGGAAGAGCACTGTAGACATCTTGGAACAAACAGCTGAGATTCATCGTAATGTTCAAACACAAGCCTCTGCTTTCTCAAGGTGATCATTTCTGGGGACATTTTAAATAACTCCCATTAATGCCAACCGCACAGCCTCCAAAGGGTCCATTGCTTTTGTGTCCTTGTACAGACTGTACAGACTGTCTGCCATCTCCCGTCTCGTGATCTCTTTCTTCCTCCTCAGCCCAGCACGCTGTCATTGAAGGCCAGACACACCACGGCCTTCTGGTGGCCGCTGTACTCCCTCTTGATCTCGCCGGTCTCCACGCACCACAGACGGGCCAGGTTGTCTGAGGAGGCTAATAGACGGAAACAAGATTCAGAACCTGAAATTCACCTTAAGGTATGTTTACGCTGAAGTTATCAGACCGCTACCTGCTTCTCTCTAAAAGACTATGTGACTAAATATACAGTTAAACATCATCATCATCATCATCATAGAAAAAAAACATCTTTGAGAAAACTTTCACAAACTGTTTCAAATCTTGCTCATAGGCATCTTCATCAATTAATAACTTTAAGGGCAGCAAATAAATATAAACAGCACTACAACTAAGTTCGCAAAATCTGTTATTTTGGCTCACAGCAAATACAAGCAGCAACTTTATTATTATACATAATTTATAACCTAATATTTCAGAAATGTTCCCACACATTTCCAGTACAACAAACATATATAAATTGATATATTAACTCCAAAACAGCAGGGCTTTTCTGACTGTGGGACCCTGGTGTTTATGTCTGTTTTGGCTCATGTACTGACCAGTGACAATATATTGGGAGTCTCCAGAGAAAGCACAGTCCCACATCCAGCCTCTAGACGTCTCTCCGGGGTTGTTGCTCTTGATACTGAGCTCAGTCATCAGTGAGAAATTGGACGTCCTCCAGATCTTACAGGTCTGGTCTGCTGAGCAGGTGGCCAACAGACTGGAGATGACGACAAACACAAAAACACTCTCTATCATCAGCAACAACATCAACTGACTTCCTTGTTAAGCCATAACAATTGCTAATCTATCACAGAATGCAAAGTGAAAATCAAGCATTTTCTAGCCACAATAACAGGTTTATAGAGTTAATAAGAAAGGCTTGTATTGTGTGTAGAGAAGGGCGCTCACGTAGAATCAGGACTAAACTTGCAGCGGAGGGAGTAGCGTTTGTGTGCAGGGATCTTAGTCTTGGGAATGAGCTGAGTCACCTCATCTCCGATGCCTCCGGCAAGGTTCCACACATAACAGTTTCCCTGTTAAAGGAGGACAAAGGGACCAATTTAATCATTTAATATAATTTAACAAGGTTCCTATAAACAGCACCCTTTTCAGACTGTTTGGGGGACTGACCGAGCTGTTGACCGCTGCCATGTAACTGGCATCAGGGTCGATGTGAACTGAGTTGACTGAGACCTCCGGCTCAGGAATCAGCTGCTCATTGTGGTCGGTCTTCAGATCCCAGATGTGGATCACTCCACTCTGGTCTCCAACAATCAGCTCCGCCTGAAAATCACACCACGCTGACTGTTTACCGACTTGTTTGGGCGGTTAGCACGTACTGTAATCGACTTATAACATTAAAAACAAACATATTCCCTAGATAATAAACAATCGTGCCAATTTATGAATCAGTGTACATTGTCTTACCTGGTTGGGATGCAGGCATACACAGTTGATTGGAGCATTGACCTGGAATATCCTCTGACACTGCAGATTTCTCGACCTGGGGGGGGGAGAAATCAAAGTTAGTGTTGTTGTACACAGAGTGAATGTGTTTTAGCTTGGCGAGCTCCCTTTGCAGTACCTAAGGTCCCATATGCGAGCCATGCAGTCTTCTCCTCCCGTGTACATCCAGCGTCCATCTTCATGGAAGCCCACAGACGTGATGTTCTTGCTGACGCCGTCATAGTTGATCACTGGGTTGGGGTTGTTGGAGTTCAGGTCGTACATGCGGATGTGCTGATAACCTGAAACAAAGAGGGCAAATTACTGAATTTAATTATGCAATCCAAGCTGCGATGGAACTGATGTAAGAAATGAGGAGAAAAAGTCGCAACCAACCTGCAGCTGCGATCATACTCCTGTCAGGTGTGACCTCCAGTGAATTTACCTGCTGGAAGAAGATGTTAAGGAAGTGGCCTGTTCAGGTTATCTATAATATTTTACAACTCGGTTATACCTAAAGACACACTGTAGTGATGATGCCATCTACAGACAAAGCATGGAGCTGCTCCTTTGACAGCATCCATGTTGATTTTATGGAGACACAAAACTCTTGACACTGTATACGGTCATATAGTCTCTGTCCCACTATTAATTCAGATACTTAAATGTGTGTTTCCAGCTAGGACAAACAGTGTGTCTGTGTTTGTGGGATCTGCCTGTCAGAGCACGCTGTTTGTTAGTCACAGTAAGGATACGGAGTCCTGGTGCTGGACGGTCCTGGTGCAGATCCCGCTGTGGGCCTGCCAGAAGCGGACAGTGTGGTCGTATCCCGCCGTGGCCAGAATGACCGGGTCGCTGCCCACCGTCCCCTGGTTCACATTCATGCTTGACTGCTGGCTGTCACTGTTCGCACCGAAGCATGTATGACACTGCAAAGATATACAGGGACAAGTCAGCTGCTTCTCTCTTTTCTGGCTGCTGTTTTCAGTCAGTTTAATAAACTGGTACGTGGTTTATTGTTATACTGTGGACATACAACAACAAACAACTTGTAGCCTGCATGCTAACGTTAGCAGAGCAGCCTAGCCACGCGTAAGGACTACACGACTCGGACAATTAGCGAACGTCTCTATTTCATAAGCTGTGACTGTAACAGTGTTTCACTGTACAACATTATTTATGCCAATTTCGACCACTTTACCGAAAAAATCTGGAAAGTTTTGGTTACCTTCAGTTGTTCGTGTTGACTATAATTCAGTACGTCTCCATAATGTGTCCCTTAACCACATACGACGACGGTTCAAAGGTTCCGTCTTGATAACCAGTACTTTACCGCCATCTACTGACTCATTTTATCACAGCAGGACAAGTGAACTACAGCTGTGTGACTACTTGTGTTTTTTTTTAATATCCTGTTGTACTGCTGTAACCAATAGAAGTACCAAAAAAGTCTCATCTCATCTTAATTTATAATACATCATAATTTATTTTTAGATTTAGATACTTTTATAATAAGAATTTGCAAAGTAACCAATAACAAGTTTAGTAAATATGTGTGTGCAATATTTGCCTTTGAAATGTAGTAAAGTAGAAGCAGAAAGAAGCATGAAATTAAATTGGAAGTGAAGGATTAGGTATTAAGTACAGTACTTGAGTAAATGTACTTACAAGAGAAATCTCCAGTAAAGAAACACAAAACAAAACAAATATTTTAATTTAGGGTGAAATTATTGGTATAAAATTGAATTCAGTCCATCAAAACTGATGTATCATCAAGGTGTGTGTTCTAATATGGATATTGAGATATATGACACATTACATGACACATAACTTACTGATATAGCTATTTATTTATTAAAAGTAGGCAACACAACAATACATTCTTTAATATATATATTTCAATAAATAAGTTAAATAAATAAATAAATAAATAATAATAATAATGCAGAGAATGTGTCTATTCACCAAACCCACATGTATAAATGACTATTATCCTTGTTAATAGATCAGTCAGAGCAGTACCACACAGCAGGTACAGCAGCCAACTGCAATATCATTGTGATCACAGCCGCTGCAGCAGGGCGGACATGTGCTGTTTCACCTCTCCTGGGTCAGCCAGTGAGCAGGCCAGGACCATCCCCCTGGCCCCAGTCCTCTTTAGAGTGGAAGGGAGTATCTACAACATATTATAACAGGTTTTAAATATAGAATTTGCTTTTATAGCTAACCCACACGGTGTATGGATGAAAAGCAGTACCTTCACATATATTTTGCATCTTTCCAAAAGAAATTTCCACTTCATTGCAGTCCTCTGGTCATCAGTCAAACTGGTAAATTCCTCTGTCTGCAAAAAACAACGTGCTAAATGTGTTGGAATTGCAACAACACAAATTCTAAAATCTGAAGACTTTCCAGACCCACACAAAATTTAAGCACTCTCCAGAACAGCTTGGTTAGAAACATAATACAGTGGTGAAGTGTTTTCATAATGTTTTAAAAAATGTATCCGTATTCATCTCTCCTTTTTTAAGTTCTTTAATCCCCACACAGGGAGGGGTGACTACATGCAGAACTGAGGCTGAATAATCATTTTTCTGTGCAGTGGTGCTAACCGTGCAGCCGAGTATGTTTTCTGCCACTGGGCTCCTGAGGGTGCAGGTATGCAGGGTGCCGGTGTGGTCCGTGAAGTCCACCAGCAGATCAAAGCCTGTGGTGCCTGAAAAGGCCTGATCCCGCCCTGGACACAGCTGGTTGGTACAGCTCTGTGTGTCCTCAGTCGCCTGAAACTTACACCTGGAGCTGAGACAGGAGAGAGAACACACTGAGCAACTAATGTTTACTGAACTACTTTATATTGTTCAGCATATTCCAATGATTGATGTAGAATATCTGAGTTGTCATGAATGAATCCCCTCTGTGCACTTGTGTGAACTCACCACCGTGTCCTGATAACCTTTGAAACAGAAGAGTCGAGGTCGAGCTTGGAGATGAAGCTGTATGTGATGCCGAAGAAAGCCTCTGGACTCTCCTGGGCCTTCTGCTTCAGCTGGCTCACTGTGTACACGTCAGTGATAGAATCCACTGCAGAGACAGAAACAGCAGCACACGTTCATGCCTGCAGTCTTTTCCTCTGAAAAAGAGGCAACCCCACAGGCTGCACTGGTCCCTTTGTGACCTGATAATATACTACATATCTTTTTTATTGTCAACCAGTCCAGTGAAAAACCAAAATGACAGTGTTAGTCCCTCTATAAATACTTACTGACTTCCACAAGTCAAATGGCTCTCATAATGAACAAATGATTTTCAGCCCCAAGCCCCATATGGTCCTAGTGAGGACATAAATCATTAAAAATGACTCACAAAGATATAGTTTAATTAAAGAGTTGGTCATTTCCAATGACGGGATACTATAGTTTTTAACACTACTTTAACAGGAGTAAATAGTGTGTGTTGGGGACTTTCAGCCATAGATTATACTCTCTATAAACTATATAAATAAAGTATCAAAATAGATATAGAATAAAGGAAATTCTTCACTATAACCTACCACTCACATCTTCTGGCTTCTCATCTTGGTCCAGAATCCCGGACTCAGATACTTCTTTAGCGTAGCTGAACAGCAGGCTGGCCTCTCTGGTGTCTGAGAGCAAGTTATGATTCACTGACAATATTCTACTTGCACAGCAGGATGATTGTTTTTTCTTACACTGCACACCAATGCTGGTGAGTTGGCTTCAGCCTTATTTTGGATTAACTGCACAATAGATATTTATGTCCGTTCCTATGTTTCTGTAAATACTGCTGTGATATCTTACCAGGATTGACAGTGATAATGGTTTTCGAGTTAACGGTTGCTGCCATGCCGTTGCGAAAGCTGTCAAAGCTAATCTTTGCATCAGCTATGAAGAGCACTTTGAATGAAGAATGAAAGTTAAAAACAACAGTAAGTTATCTTAAACATAAATACACAGTTACATCTCAGATATCCACTTTTATGCTTCTCTTCAGTGCAGTATGTTAATGGGACCTGACAGGCGGGAATAACAGTTAAATAAAGATTCATTTTGTGGCTGAGAATGAGCAGCAGCTGTTAACCTACCCGCCTCCTTGGGTATCAAAGTTTGCACGAGCTGAATGGCCTCTCTGTCCCAGCTGTGAGTGAAACAGAGGTCAGGGAGTTACCCACAGGAGAGCACAGTGAAAATCAAACACACATGAAGTTCAGCAAGTTAATCTAAAGCTGCATGTCACCAAAGTAAATTTGCGGTAACTTAAAGATACACGGCGGGGAACCAAGGGTCCAGTGAGATGGAATATGGCACAAAGGCATCACAAGTTATAACTCTTTATTCATTTTCCAAATTAATGAACGAGCATGACACACCACACGAGAGGGAAGGACGAGACCGAGTCATCAAAGAGCTTCACTTCCAGCCTCTGCCCTTTGCGTCCGTCTGAAGTGGTAAACTGCTTCAGCTCTCCAATCTGCAAAATGTAAACAGAATCATCTGAAGTTCCTATCACAATATCTTCCCTTCCTGTAAGGAGTGCAGTGACATTAAGAGCAGGGTCTGGCCTCTCTCTGAACTCTGAGGGATGTCTTTGGGCCATTATGGTAAGTTGGTATGTTCCAGGCAAACAACAAGCATACCACCATGTAACCACACAGGCAAACCAGACACAGTGTAGTCTATTATGCAATTTATACAATAAGTAAGTAAACTTAGAAAACTTTGATATGCTTGATTTCCAAACTTGATAAAACAAGAAATATTTGCTCAGCATCCATACTTATTGTCAAAAACGTCCTACTTCATGCTTATCAGGCGTCCCAACGCGGCCTCAGTGACAGGTTCCATGACTTTTCCATGACTTACTTTTCATAATGTTACATCGGACCACTTTTTAACAACCCTTCCCTTCTTGTTAATGTTATTTTGAAGCTCAGGAAACTTTAACAACCTATTTTCCACCATAGTTGAGCTTACTGTGGAGAAAAAGACAGCTGAAAAACCACCATCTAATGCAATCAGTGTGTGAAGAAGTTGGAAAATACATTTTGGTTTCTCAATGAGTTTATCAATTTTCCTCACATTCCCTGTTGAAAAACACCCTTTGAAAATCAATATGGCCCCCCGAGATCTTCTCAGCAGGATTCAAACCGATTTGTAAGACTCATCACATCAATCATATAAACATAGTACAAATTTGAAAAAAGGAGGATTTAAAAATATGAAGTAATAAAATGGCCCCAAGCTCACATGGTCTTAAAGGAAACATCAACCCTAAAACATAAGGCAACTATAAGACATATTCTTCTCAGCCAAACACAAACAAAGCTGTACCATGACTTTGAATATTTTCTTCACAATTCAAGTCCTTGTCAGGCACAAAGTGCTGGCACCAGTATCGTGCATTTCAGTTTAACAATCAGACCAAGCAATCACAGCAGAGAGGATGCCTGTTTCTCCACTGAGATTGGCTTTAATGGAAAGCAGTCCAATGTTGTAATAAATGGTAAATGGACCTGTA
>NW_023339651.1:14876876-14877022 GCF_004916995.1 Morone saxatilis
CTCTGCCTCTGAGCCACAGCTAAGTGGAGCTGATGTCTGAAACTAGAAGAAAAAGCTAAACATTTTGGGAAATAAGCTTCTTTGCGTGTCTGAAGCATTCAGTTAGGTAACAGAGTCTGCCCATCAGCACCTCTAAAGCTCAATAA
>NW_023339651.1:14877122-14877330 GCF_004916995.1 Morone saxatilis
CTCTAAAGCTCAATAATTAACACGCTCCCAGCCCTGGCCACCAAATAGTAACTGTAAAATTACAAATGTTTTGTTTGTTTCTTTATTTACACAAATAATTTGTTTTAAAGAGATACAAAATATACTTTCCAGGGAAATGTGTTTGCCTTGAATTACCTCTAAACCCTCCAGGGCCCAACAAAAGCATTTGTTGGTACTGGTAGGTGGA
>NW_023339651.1:14877372-14940263 GCF_004916995.1 Morone saxatilis
GATAGATCCAGGCTAGCTGTTTCCCCCTGTATCCAGTCTTCTTGCTAAGCTTTGATACTGTTTGATACTTCAAACTTAAGATAGATGTAGAACAGATATTTTCTCCACTGGGAGAAACACACTGGTGACGTTATCACCATTGTTCCACTCTCTCCATGTATACACAAAAGCTATAAACTATACTATTTCACACTGAAAGACTGTGGCCTTAAGGTGCCCTACCGACTTCACTGCAGCCAGTACATTTATCACAGTGCCATCCAGCCTCTGCCCGTTGGCCACAATGTCTCCCAGAGAGTAGAAATCTGCGGAGTCCTTCACTGGCAGGTGGATCAGTGGCAGCAGCCTGTCCATTGTGTCTATGTCAGCACATAGAGTCACCTGGGAATGAGCCTCCGTCACCAGCAGCCTGTAGAGGCTGAGACAGCAGATGCAGGCCATTGAATTAGCGAGTCGTTTGACACCATCATCAGACATTACACGTTGTTACATCATATTTAACACAGTGTTACACTACGTGAACATCCCTACCCTCCAGCTATCTAAAAGCACAGCAGTATGAGGAAGACTTTCGATTCTTCTGCAACATCCGTATTGAAAGTAGTAATTACCTTGGTGTTGTGGGACAGAATCTGTCCCCTTTCTCTGGGTCTTTGTTGGAAACTAAAGGATTTTCAATGACGACTGGAAAAAATAATAATAAACAATTTTGTGCAAGTTTATCTTTTTGTTTTCATAATTAGCTTTTTAGTAAATTGTTTTTTCTACTCTAAGATTTCATTCTACAGTTACAGAAATACGTCACAGAATGCTAAATGCTACTGTTATTAATATATAAAATATACATATATTTTTGCCAAATCCACAAATTTTCAAGAATCTTAAAGGCTTGTTGGAACTTTGAGAATGACTTCCTGACCACAGTCTCCAATGCTGAAGCTGCTGGAGAGCCCGTTGATGTATCCATCGTTTCCCCAGGCTGTCACATTAATAAAGAAGTCAGGTGAGTCCTTTACGGTGAAGCCAAATGTGAATCTGTCTACACCAATATCTGAAATTCAGACATATTGGTTCGGTTAGCATTGCAGTTCAATGGAAAAGAAGAGGAGAGAAAAGCTCAGAGAAGAGATATTCATTTATCTGTTCTCCAGAAGAGGGGGCTGGTGTACAAGACACTGAGGTGCAGGACTGATTATTATATTATATATATTTTTAAATGAAAATAACAACTTAAGTGCAATAATATAAAAAGATACTAACTTTTTCTGTCAGGAAAGCTTTTGACATCAGATTTCCCAATAATGATGCCTGCCAGTTTCTGAAAAAAACATTACAAGGACAATGACAGTGTGCAGAATATTTTCACAGTTCAACACACAACAGGTCTGAAATGCATCATCACCAGTGTAAATGATTCCTGGCTATTAGACACTGATTTGTTTTAAGGGCTGCTTTCAGAATTATAAATATATTAAATTTCTGTAACTGACTGAAAAAAAAATCCTCTGAACTCACCGGATGGGAGACGTTTGGGTGCAGCTCTGAGATGGCAATGTAGGTCTGAGCAGCCATTTTGTTACTTTATATCCAGGCCAGTTTTTATCACATTTACAGACTGTAAAATGAGGTTAAACAAATAAAACAATGAGAGTTAACAGTTTGGTTTTAATTCCACCTGGTCAGAAAGTATCAGCATATCTCCCATTTTCTCTGAGAGCACAACTTAAAATGAATACACAAGAGTAACTTGTTGAAAAAGTAGGTAGTTAGCTAACAGTGAAACATGGCTTAAGTTAAGGTCAGCTAACTAGTTCACTGTATAAACTCCTCTGCAGATAATACACCACAAACCTCAACATGAAGTGACTCTGGACGTATTTTTTCAGAGTTATTTTAGCCATAGTTTGATTAAAATAGCGTATCTTCTGCTATATTTTGCTGTTTTAATCGCTCCTACCTGGCTCTGTTTTCCTCAGTTTTTCGCGGCAAAGCTGTTGCACGCGACAGGATGTGTGGAACTCAGATGATGCCTTCAGACGCGCTCGGAAATATTATAATTTCCATTAATACTAATGTGATAAGAAAAAAGGATCAGTGTGGTGAAGTAAAAATATCTGGCAGCGTAGAGGCTATGTCACATACTGATTGATATATTTTATAGTATACTCTGTGTGTTATATATTATGTTGTAGCCTAACTGGAGCATAGTTTCGTATCATTATTCAACCACTAACTATAGGATAGCTTCCTAATTTTAAAAATCCCACGATAAAATCAGCACATATGGCAAATATGGAAAAAGTCACTAACAGGCTACACTGTTGCCATTACAATGTGACTGCTGAAATTAAACACCCACCTCTTTGCATCCTAATTTGTTGAGAATATTAACATGAGTTACCATCTACAACTATGATCAGTTAAAATCTTTATAATAAAACACCTTCTACACAAAGCTGTAATGAAAAGAGACCTGTATTTCCCTGTTTTGGTAGACTTTACATGATGTTGCCAAGGAGGAAATCTACACTTTCAACACACATTTGGTACACATCTGTACAGCTGAGCAAACATGCAGGAAATGAGACTGAACAATACAACTGCTATCCCTGATGGACCCATTGACTGGAAGCTGTCAATTGTACACACATTTACATCAGAGAGAGACACGCACATATACACAAATTATATTTGTACACTGTGTGAGTCATTTCTTTAAAAGTATATGAAAGGTATCCCTGCACCTTGATATTACGTTGATAATCCATCCCAGTCATCATTCACAGCATGGGATTTGTTCTCAGACGGCTTTGCTGAGATGAATTTGACAGTTTCCTGGATTGTTTTGATAGCACAAAGCTGCATTTGACATGTGATACTGTCTTATACACCTAGGCAGGAATCAAAAGGTGTAAGACTAAACCCTTATTCAGCTCCACACAGCCTTGTCACTCCTCCACGGTGACTAATCCTCGCAGTCGGGCGTTTGGATCAGATATCTCATCCCTGTGACTAATGCTGATTCTCAGACAGTAATATGTCTGCTGATGTGATCTTATGGTCAATGTGTTTCTATAATCGCTGATCAAACAACAGTGCAGTAGCAGCCATAAAGGCCTTTCAAAACACAATAAGACAAAGTCAACATAGTGAGATTAGTCCTCATCAGACAGCCCGGTGTGTACTGTTCCATCAATGTATTGATGGACTTTGTATAATGTTGTATAATGTGAAACTGGGCTGATTAAATACATTGAACATTTACCTACGTGGAGGCATCGATTTGCTGTTTGCAACATTGCCTGGCTATTCAAATGAAACACAATTTCAAATTCTAATTTCATTAGGTTTTTCTGACTACAGTTCGTGAGTCCATTAATCACAGCAGCAATGTAAAGCATCATCAGATAAATCAAGTGAAACTTTCTGTTGGTTCAATGATTTATCCATAATAAATTCATGGCCTGTGTTAATCTATCATTAATCATTCGTTGATCCAAGATTCGGTTCTTTTGAAGATATTTGAATAACCTGTTTGAATTTCTTCAGTCATAAGGTCTTGCTTATCGCTTCTGATGGCACGCCTTTACTCAGGGCCGAGCAGGAATACCTGCAGGGTGTCGTATCTGCAGGGCTGCAAACACAGTCGCATGCAGGAATGTGCCGTGATTGGGTGGCCTCTCTGCTGCAGGTCGGCTCCCTGGAGGGCCTGCAGCCGCCTGACCACTCCTCTGCTATTAATCCATCATCTCAGTGTGTGCGTGTGTTTGTGTGTGTTCTGCTGTGCATGTCAGTGCATACAGTAGGGTTACGTGTTGTGTGTATACCTATCATGCTCAATGTCACGCAGGCACAATGCACACCAGGCTGTTCAAAGTGCAGAAAGTCTCCACTGCAAATGAGGGAAAATAACTTCAATCAGAGGAGATAATTATACTAGCAGTATAGTGTAATACTACTACAGTATACTGTACACTAAAATACTAGCAGGCCCTTAAGTGTACAGTAACACACCTATAGGTTTGCAGGAAGCCATACTGGAGGTCCTCAGCCCTTGGTTAAGCTGATTGAAATAATAACATATGAAACTTATCCATCTCAACTAAACTAAGCAGACAGCTTTTTTTCTGTGCTGTTCTTCTGTGTGACTTTTGATATATGAATCAACATCTTGATGTGAACACATTTTTTGCTTTTTAAGAAAAGAAGTACATCTCTGTACTACATCTTCATTTAGAAACCACATTAAAAATTAGTTTCATGATAAATGTGACTGTTTTAAAAAGTTAAGCTCGCTCCTCATATTGTGTTATATGCTTTCTAATAAGTGGATGTTGTAAATTAATAGTTTTTATTAGGTGACTATATGTGTCACCTAATAAAAACTATTCTACGCTCTATGCTGCCACTTTGCCCAGGCTTCTCTTCTTAAAGAGAAAGTATATCTCAAGGGACATCCTGGGTGAATAAAAGTTAAATAGAAAATAAAGAATAAAAAAAAATGCTATAATTTACTTTTTTTTAATGTAGGTGGCACACACAAACACAATAAAACAAATGCCCAGATTATCAAGATTGACTCTTGTAGAGATTCAGACCATAGGCGCTGTAGCCAATGTCAAATTTGCAACCAAAACTACCACATGAAAATATTCTCTTTTATTGATGCCAGTACAGAGTGAACCACAACCACACCTCAACAGTAAGGTATTTCTCCTTTGTGTGCCTGGTTATTATATCATAGTGGTGCAAAGTACATTCACTTAGGTACTTATACTGCTCATATTACTACATTTACACACACAATTTTTATTTTACAGCTACTGTAACTAAAGGCTTTGCAGAACATGAGCATATGATGCATTGATATGCAGTATATTAAACAACCCATTAGAATATAAATTAGCTCCACCTCAACTAGCTGCATTAATAAAATGCTGCTCACATGTTGCATCAATAGCAGTAACAACACTACCCAATAATACAATAGCATGATTTTAAATTATGTAACACTCACAGGAGCCATTAACAACTAATTCTTTAACTTTCGAGACTTTATTTTGCTGATCATTCATTCTTGTCCTATCCACTGGACCTCTGCGATGGCACCAGACAGGAGATTTGTGGTTCAGCTGCACACCCTGTGTAAAATTTGAGAAGAGAGGAAGAAGTACAGACACAAGTGGCTACTCAGAGGCATGGCAACAGAGACAACACACAGCCAAACCCAAGTTCTTTTAGAGCTGCACGGACTGAAAGGATTTGTCAGCTATAGTTTTCCTCTGTAGTTTTCTGTCTGTTCTTGACTAACAATAAAGCTGCGCAGACTTAGATCTTAAGTGATTTGTAATCAGGAAGTCTAAGAACTGGTGTATAAGAAGAAACAGATATCCACATGTGATGTACTGAAAAAACCCTTCTCACTGGGGTTTTACAGTATTGTAATTCTCTGTACAGGAAGTGGGCAGACAAGTTGCAGTATTTAGGTTGGTGGAACCAAAGGGTTTTAGTTCGCATGCAAACCTATGTATGAGTGCACACACTCACGGACAATAGAGCTATTGTTAAGAATGAAATAAATTGTGTCAGTGCACCAACTCCTGAAAGAGATATTCTGTAAGGATCTAATGGAACCAATCATCATTATTTTATTGAATCCGATCATTAAAACATATTGTTCTGTATGAGCCGTGCTTGGTGAGCAATATCTTGGCACGGCCTGAACTTCTACATCCAAGTATAGCTTTTGCAGTTGTTGGCAGCAGCATATGCAGTCTTTATTGGCTTCCAGAAGTGGAAGACGTCCAAACTGCAAGTATGTGTACACTGTAATTTCCCTGCCACCTTTGTGACTAACTATACTGTAGCTGCTGCACCGTTAGGGCTGCTCACAGCCATTGAATCCAGCTGGGCCCTGGTAGAACAATGCACTCCTCATCCTCGTGTCTGTGAGGGGGTTGGGGGGTGTATAAGACCGTGGAGGAAACCTTAAATGATGTTAATAACATGCTGTTGAAAAGCAGCACAAAGAAAGAAATCAGTGGCATGCATGATGTCAGCTCCCATCATCATTATGCCACCATACTGAGGTAATGGGAGGAACATTGTGGCCGTGGTCATGTTATTGCTATGAGTCTTTTTGTTTTGCAGGTCCAACCATAAGACAGGAAACATTACATTACACAACATAAAAATGATAATTAAACACGGGGGGAACTTAAAGTGACATTTTCTGTCACAAAAACAAGAGTAAAATTAAATAAAAAAGTATTTTCTGTTGTCATGTGTTTTCAGTGATTTCCAAGCTCTTATCGAAATGTAAAAACCGAAGCCTGCTCTGATGCAGCTGTGGTTTGGGCTCTTTTAAGTCACCAACTACACAAAACAGGTATCACCACTAACACACCCAGCTCAGGCATGCTTTCTGTCTTCCTATTGTCTGGCTTGCACAGTTATGGCCTTAATCCAAAATTGTGGCATCCTCATGCAAACGTTAGAACGAGCGGGGGATGGGCAGGAAATTCAGTCCGTGGCATTACTTTACAAACCTCTCAGCAACCATGGCCAGTGCCATTATGAAGGTTGAGTCAAGAACTGGCTGTGCAAAGTCAATGGCAACAAATGTAATTCAAAAATGACCACTGAGCATGAATTTTTTTTATATTTAATTCACTTTAAGACTAATGGTGTGTCCTAAATACATATGAAAGTGACAAAGTGACAAAACGATGTATACTTTTTTGTAATAATTACTAAAACAGTGTAGTTTACCGGCATGCTAGCAGCTCTGTGAGGCTGTACTTAGTAACAGTGGTGCTAACGTCTGTATGCTAACACACGCACAAAGACAATGCTAACATGCTGATGCTTAGCAGGTATGTTTACCTAGTTGCAAGCTAGCTAACATTTGCTAACTAGCACTAAACATAAAACAGGCATAAAGCTGAGGATAATGGGATAGTCATGAGTTAGGTATTTGGTCAGATATTGAGCAAATTACATTTTGACCTAATAATGGCGCTGGAGAAAAAGTTATCCTCCAGGGGAACATGAATGTCTGAGTCAAATCCCATAACAGTCCGTCAAATATTCCTGAGATGTTTTCATGTCAACATGGCTAAAAAGTGTGGATCTTGTAGAAAAGACATTTAAAAAAAACAACTAAAACTAACTTTTTTGCACACGCATCCCTTCAGCTCCCAGTACAGTACGGGCCTATCATTACTTTGTGATCTGAATTTCGGAAGATGTTTGAGATGAGATTCAATAGTAGGGTAGAATTTCTGTGAGTGTATTATTTCATGCATGTTGTGTGTTCAAATATGTGCATGTGTGCATGTAATCTTTAGTATCGAGTTGCAGAGCATCGCTCAGTTCAAGCTTTTTATGCACTCAGACAAAAACTCCTGACTGATATACTGCCACTGTCAATTTTAATGTTACCAAGAGACATTTTTATCCATTCATCATTTTAACCATGGAAGGCCCAGAGCTGTATTTCAGCTACATCAAAGCCTATCCTGCTATATCAGTCTATCACAAACGTCTTCACAACATCCACTGTTAAGGTAGTTCCCCTCTGACAGGCCCTGACAGAAATATCTCGCTCCAGATTTGACCCTAAGAGTCTTTTTTTATTATTTTAAAAGAGAAATCTTTGAAGTGTTTTTTCTTCCTCAAATGAGGGCAGCAACACATTTCTTCAATTATTACCGAGTGATATATGAAACAGAAGCTTTCATTTCTTTTGCCGCATGTGTTCCACTGAACAATGAAATCATTATATTCTGGAACATCGCCCCTAAAAGTGGTACGAGGCAGGACACAGTTTCACGCTATTGTGGCATTTATGAGCTGATTGTTAAATGATTTCAGTGTTGCTTTGTTTAGGTGATGATTTTATAGCATGTGGGACTGATGTTCTGTGTAAGGAATCATCTGTATGGCCTCAACATATGCAGACAGACTGCTTTTCTTTTATTTATAATGGAATATTGTATCCGGAGAGTTTCATTAGAGAGTGAAATATGCAATGTTTGAATAACAGTGACATCAAGTCTAGTAAAATACTTACTGTTTGGAATATAAAACTCATTATGGTGTATTATTGGACTTATTGTAAGCCGTGGACTTTCCAGTAGAGGACCAGATTTGTCCATGAATCATTTGTATTTTTTTCCAAATGTGGAATGAACACTGGAATTTTTGTCCTCTAATTTACTGGTGCCATGGTTAGAAATGCTCAGTATTTTTATTCATATCCATTGTTCATGTTCATTGTGCGGTTATAAGTGTCTCTGTTTTCCCCTTTTACTTATCATAGTTATGATCTATTTATACTGAAGGATTTAATATCCAGAATAACAGAGATATTGATATTGTGATGTCTCAACATCTCAAGGTTATTCTGCACATGAATAACGGATCTCTGCTGTCTGTGCACCTTGTGCTGCTGGCTGCTCAAGCTAATGTATGACATCAGACAGAAAGCACATTAATCTACCAGGAACATCACGTACCTGATTTGTATTTTTTTTTTAGATATGTCCGTTCAGTCTCCAGCGACCTTTCAAAGGGTTACCAGAAATGGGATTTGTGTGCTGAAACAGAATTTTTATAAATTAAGTTCATTTTGGGGAATAGACTTCCTTGCTTTCTTGCTAAGAGTCAGATAAGAAGATTAATACCATACTCATATCTGTCTGTCAACAGCTAGCAGCCAGTTAGCTAACTTCGCAAATAACCCCAACTTAAATCACAATTTAGCATTTATATACTTGTTTTTGTGCACATTGAACAAACTTGATGTAGAATTTTAATAAGTGACCAGTTAGTTAAGTTCTTTTAGCTTTAGACAGAGCTAGGCTATCTGTTTCCAGTCTTCGTGCTAAGCTAGGATAACCTTCTACTGTAGCTTCATATTTAACTGACTGATATGAGAGTGGTATCAACCATCTCTTCTAACTCTTGTTAAGAAAGTGAATACGGTAAGCATTATTTACATTAGCTTCACACACAAGCCCCAGGTTGTCTTCTTTTACTCTTAGTTTTTTGTGAAGATTTAACTAATAAGCTATAACTAGTGAGCTTTTGATGTACTGGTAAGCATATTTGTTTTAAGTTAGCTTTTCCCGCTGTTTCCAGTCTTTATGCTAAGCCAACCGGCTGATAATAGACATGAGGCCATCTTCTGATCTTACTCTCAAAAAGAAAGTAAATAAGCGTATTCTAAACTATTTAAAGGATTCCTGCCAGTGAAGTAGAAGAAGACACATTTATGTCACTGACAAACTCTCACTACTTCTTACTGCAAGTTTGATAAACTGCTGCTGGTATGTTTCCCCCTCAAGAGTAGAAAAAAAAGAGATGTTCTCTATTTTCAAGAGACCAGATGTTATTGCAAAGTGAGTTATCTGAGAGACATTGTAGCTCTGTGGTGCTTTTGCGGATATAGGAGCAATGTTCAATTTACACCATGGCTTTCAGGGTAGCCCTATTTTTTGGCAGCAGAGTGGCACTGTACCCATGCACACATACATTATTCCACTTATGTGGAAAAACAGCCTATCATTATGTTTTAATTTATACAGATATTATTTAGCTTGGGACAATAAAGAAACTATATATTCACCATTGCAGTGTTTTTATACTGCTCTCAGCTTAGAAACAATAGAAAATGCCAACACACAGTGGACAGGCAATGGTTTGCGCTACTTTGCCATGACATTTATGGACATCCCCAGTGTGTAACATGTGTTATGTGTAAATACACATACACGTTGACAAGTGCTTTACTATTAGCCTATTATTCATTTCAGGAACCTAAAAACACAGAGAATTACAAATGTACACACAGAAAAAACTGTGGCAACAGTGAGCCAAGCTCCCCATCGTACTTTGAACATCGAATGGAAGTAAAAAATGGTTTTAATACATTTGTAAGACTGCAGGAGAAATTCATCAAAGGCAGACTTCTACAATGCCACTGTAGAGACAGCAGCCATAATGAGTCTTGCATTGCAGCGCTGCACTGATGCATCAGACGCCTGTAAGAGCCATCCACAAGGCGCTCTGAATCGTTTCTGTTGGATGTCACTTAGGCCTTCTTCAAACCAAACTATGCCATTGGAGAGAAAAGCCTCTGTCTCATCTGTCTCTCCCAGTCTTCTCTCCTTGGGATGGTACTAACATCACATATGGAAGACATCATGCTGTTACAGAGCAGCTCTCCTCACCAAGGACTAATAACAGTGTGGCTATGGGTTTAATAAAAAGGAATGGAACGAATTATGGCCCCATCCCAGCCAGGGCCATCATGTACTGCAGCGCATTAGCGTGGCTCAGCAGCCAGGCCAGACCAGCAGAGACTGGGAGGGATGACAGAGGGAAAGGGGGAGGATGTGAATGGGAAGGGCCAAGCTTCCTAGCAATAACCAGCCAGGCTCTCAGGGTTGGATGCTGTGGTGGAGAAGGAGAACACACAAAGAGAGATATGGAGAGAGCAAGGCTGCGGGCAGCGCAGAGACAGCCTCTGCCTGGGGTAATGGGACGTCAGCGGCAGTTTGACAAAAGATGTTAAGCTGAGTCTTGATTAAAATGGAAGTGAGAGTATGTCATGCTCAGCTAAATAAGTGACTAAATGAGAACGCATGGAGTCTCTGGGGATCCAACAGTAAAGAACCCACTGAGAATGAGAGGAAAACCGTGTGTAGAGCTGCAGGAATGTAAAACTGGAGACAGAGAAATTAAACTGAACTTGTGGGCGATTGATCAAGTTAGTGACTTAAAATAATAGTCAATGGAAAGGAAAGAACAAGCTCTATTTGTTGATTTTATATAAAATACCTCGTTTGGGTAATTGATTCCACATAGTTAGGACCCTAAAGAGGTCACAAGATAAGGATGGGAAATAATCAAAAACATGTTCTGGGACACAGAATTATGTTTTTTTTTCTATTGTCCAAAATAAAAATAATAATTTAAAATCTCTGGACAGTTTTACCTTTTATGCTTCCAAAAAATAATCAAATTTTAACAATCTGAAAAGGGAAGATCACTAGTCACAACCACTCCAAAATTGTCTTCATGCATTTTTCTTTTTATTAAAACAATAGCAATAGTCCACTTACACATGCAGATGAGACAAGAACACACACACACACAAACATCTGTTTGAGTAAGTGAACTGTTGCTTTTGATTTATTAAAAACAAAATGAGGAAAATTTGTGAGTGCTCGCCCCTACTTAGTTATGAGTTGAAATAATACTCTATGACATCTCAATAGAAATTCTGCCAGTTTGGCAGCTCAAAAGTGAGGTAGACAAAATACAGAAACTTCATCATATGATACAATAACCATGCAGTAAATACCAGTTTAGTAAATCTAGTATTGAAATCTTGACCACTCTCTTTTTGCCAGTGCAGTTTTCTTTCTACTTGAATTTACAGATTAATACTCTCTAATATTCTAATAGTCTTTAATTTTACATAACTAATTTAAAAAGGTGATTGAATTAAAACTTACATATTACAACATTCAACAAAAAATTGTTCACTAGCTGCTCTTTAACTGTGATATTCAGTAGCTGTAAGATCTAAGGGATTAATGTCAAAATCATTATTTTATTTTATTTGACATAGCAGTCTGGACTCTTACAGGGAGCCTCGCCCTGACATTTCACCTCCCATGGGGGGGCTTAACCCCACCACCGAGACCACCTCGGAGTTCCACCACGGTGATCACCATCGCTATGACCGTATTGCCTCTTGTCTATTTATGTAAATGTGAAAAGTCAATCAAGCTTGATTAAGAGAATGACAGAGCAGATAAAGACACAAGCGGAGTAGTTAGCAGGGAAAGTGGGTGCCGGTGCTTCATGGGTGGGCGGACCTAGGCCCTAACCCTCAACTCAGTATGCGACGACATGTCTGTCCTCAGGTCAGCCGCCAGCGTAGGAGATGACAGGTTAGTTCAGACCTACAGCAATGCAGGGAATCCTAATGGCTCCATCAGTGCAAGTGCAGTCTGTTATGTTATATTCCATCCTCTGAATTTGACCTGCATGTCACTGTTTCAGCCCCTGCCCGACATTAAGTCTGTGAAGCCAGGAGACTTATATTTGGCCAACGACTGTCTGGGTTATTTCGGAGGTTATATTCTACAATTTTGCTACTGTCTCCACCTTTTTTCTGTTTTTGGTCACTTGATACGGACCTCCATGCCAGCTCACCGTCTCTGTCTGTCTCTAAAACAGGTCTGTTTCATTAAACCTACACAGACGTCTGTTATATTTGGATTAGAATACACCAGCTCGCCTGATTTGCTCTCCCACTTCTCTTTTTGGGACATTTATTTTGACCTAAGTCGTTTTCCCCTTCACTGTCAGTGACGTTATACTCTGGACCACCAGAGTTGGACTTCTGGTATTTCACTCTGGCCTCTGGATTACATACCTATATCTAGGGATAATTACATCTAGAAGGATTTTCACTGAAAGGGCTCAGTGCTGCTCAGCCCTGTCAGCTGAACTGGTTAACTCAAATGCTACTGTGCTTTGTTTCGATGATACAATCAAACAGAACATTTACAGGAATACGTGCTGTATATATGGACATTTCATATTAGTGACTGGAAAGCTAATTCATCTTTACAAGATTATTTGGGAAATTCCCCTGCTTGTTCGTTTTTCAATAACAACTGATAGATGTGTAAATGGGGACTCATTCATGAATAAGTGCCAATGCATTCCTGATATTAACAACATAGTCACTCAGTAATTGATTTCCTTTAGGCCTTATGACTACTCCAGTGCGTCAGACTGATCAGCCCCAGCGTGCTGCGGCCTGGAGAGTGGCTGTTTTAAATGCAATGGCATGTCAAGTTGGCCAAAGATACATTTGTGTTGTAAAAAGATATATTAACTCAGATGCACATGCATGCATGGGTGGCTGCGGAGACGCTGCATACACACACGCACATAAAATCACATACATCTGCTCACCATCCTTGTAATTGTGGGTCCATCAATATCATATTACCTGTTCCTTTGGCTGCCTATTGATCATGCCTGCAGCGTCTGTTCATGTGCTGGTTACGATGTGCTCTATTATCTGTGTGTTAGTGTCAGCCTCTCAGATTGGGGTGATGGGACTGACTGTGCACCATGGAAGGGTTGGGCGCTGGGGAGATTATGGTTTATCCAGGCTACCACCCATTGATCTCTGGGAATTTGAAGTGTCTTTGGTACAGATAGACAGCTTATGGCCTTATGGAAGATGTTATGGTGGCCTGCATAGGGTCTATGGATTAGATTTTGACCAGTATGTATCTCTAAAGGCTGATACAGAAAGCCATGGTTTTGTATTGAAGGTGGATTTCAATTCTAATAATATTTAGATATTTTTATTTATATAGATATATTTCATATTTATATTACAAAATAAAAAAATAACACAGATTATAACTATGTCTATAGTTATAATCTATATTAGGGGATCATCATAATAATTAGGATTAATCCTCTGGCGACCATGAATGTCTGTACAAAGTTTCATAGCAATCGGGCCGATAATAGTTGAGATATTTAAGTCTAGGTCTAACTCTGAGGAAAATAAAATTGTAACCTCAATTGTGTATCACTGAGGCATGATTTGCTAATATTAGATTTGTATTTAAAGGTCCAATATAGGTCTAGTATTTCAGTCAGTCAGTATTTCAGTGTCCTTGAATAGCCTATCCGTGTCTTTTTCTATGAGTGAAGGTTCACCTCTGGACAAGAGCAGACTTCAAGATCTATAACATATGTTTTAGTATTAAAATGATTGAGGAACATGTGCAATTACATTAGTGCTTATATTACCTCTATTTAAACATTTTTAGACAGTGCCACAGGCTTACCGATGAATTATGCCTGAGTTGGACCGTAAGGCCCGTCAGTAACATTCAAGCAGTCATTTTATATAATTAAAAAATCAAGATATCAGTCGTAATGTTTGTCTTTCCAACCTATTCTCAGCTGCTGGATGCTATTTAAAGTCATCGGGATAAATGGCAATTTAATGGATATATAATTTTTCTCTTTATTAATTTCTGGTTTGTCTTATCCCCCAAACCAAAGGATGTCAGTCTGATGTCTGAGCATGTAGATTCTAGAGAGCGGTATATGGCAAAACTGCAGTGTATGGCCATTATGGCTGGAAAACAATGTAATATTTTGGAGCCGATAAATAGTAATTATGACTATGTTGTCAGTGCCTTCCTATCATATCATTTTTATTGATGATTTAAATTGTGAACGATAACCACATCTGTTTGTAGTTATATTTGGTGATCTTCTATCTCAGCTTGTGTGTTTCCTATCATGAAGGGAAAGGAAAAGAAAGATGGAAAATGCGTGTGGCCAACGATTTCTATTTTTCTTGGGCTCTCTCGTCTCATTTCTCTCTGCAGTGTTGAAGGCCTGACCTGGACACTGGACTCATTCCCTCTTTCTCCACCCTTGTCTAATTGCCCTCATCTTTTTGCTCTTCCTCTCTTTCTCAATCACCCTTCACCCATCTGTGCTGTCTGAATCTGCATCAGTCTGTCTCTTTCTCTGCATCTCTGTATCTCTGCAGCAAAACTGGTGCCTGTAAATCGTGGGCTGGTGTGTATCTGCGCTCGTGTTTTTTTCGTGTGTGTGAGATGCTTTTTATTGAACACTGACTATAAATCTCTGACCTCCTCGCAGCCTCTGAGTAAAGCGCTCTGATATTAAATAATGAGACTCGGGGAGGTGATCTGGTCCCCTGTCAGGCCCCTGAGGGATGAGATGCGATATTGTTCCCATCTCTGGCTCCAAAGTGGGAATTAACTGTAGCCTGGCTCCCAGCAGTACACAGGAAGAGGACACTGTCTCCAATGTGCTTGGGTAATCACTGGATATAATAAAGCTTGATGATCTTTTCTCATACCGACTGATAATATTCGTTTAGACTGAGCTGCTGACCTTCGGTGAGTACACAGTGAGTCAGCAAGTTACTCTTTGATCTTTTTTTTTAAAAGAAAATAATACTAATATGTATTTTCAAAAGCACTGGTAAACAATTTTAGACTTATTTCCATTGTGGTCCCTAAAAAATGAGCAACCAAAGAGTTTACATAATGATGCTGATGCATTAGGTAGCACACAGGATTTAACTGGTTCACATCAAGTGTACTGGCTAGTGTAGTTATATAACAAAAGTTAGCTTCAGCTAGGTAGCTCGCTGTAAAGGCTAGTACTCATCGTGTTTTTCTAAGGATAATGAGAATAGCTTGAGGTTGGCTCCATAAGCTCCCATGTTAAAATATAAATGTTTACAGCCTGGTTAAAAAAAGTGGTTTTGGTCTTTATAGATAATTTCTGAGTTCATGACAACTGCATCTGAGGTGAATTTTTAAATTATATCATGGCTTAAACTTGTGAATAATTAAGGACGAGACTGCTTTGTGGGTGCCAGGTGGGCACTGTCAGTTAAGCTAGCTTGCCACACACTTCACACACAAAATAAATAGAAGAGTAAAATAAATTAAATATAAATGTATTTTATCAACTGATTGTTGGTACATGAAAAAAAATGAAAAGCTTTTTGTTTTGTTTTATTAACGGATTTAAGATAATAAAAAATCAATTTATACAAATCTTTGCAGTTAATCTCTTTTCAACATGGTTTCTATCACACATATTCAACAAAAGAAATGAATAACCAAGCAAATGAGGCAAGTAAAATGAAAAGAAAAATAAACACTGTTTTTACTATTACAGTGTTGTCATGGATATATCTAATAGTAATTTATAAGTTATAACTTAACCTTTAATATATTGCCAATACATATTCTTTTTTTAATGACCACTATGAGCAAACTAATATAGGACATTTATGTTGGTTGAATTGCCTCACACTCTCCTTCATAACTTGCAGAAAGATACAAATCATGGATCACTTGTCTAATAAACAGCATTAAGAGCAACAGCAGCAGCAATAATATTGATGAGCAGACCTGAGAAAAAGGTTTTTCCCCATATGAGCAAGAGTTCTTACTTTCCCTTTCGTCTCACCCCCCGAGCGCCTGAAAGACGATCGTGTCCCTGAAGCCACTCTCCGTCTCCTCAGAGGGAGCGAGAGGAAACTCCATCTGACCTCAGAGAGTGTTCAGAGAGAGACTCCAGTGTACAAGAGGAGACCTGACTCCCCAGACATCTGTTATGTAGAATGGCATCTAATTTACCTTTAGGTGCGGAGGGAAAAACAAAGGATAGGAGGAAGGGGGGAGGTGAAAGGGGAGTGTAGGGCTTGGGAAATGGAAATAGAGCTCTGTATGTGTGTGTTTGATACTACTAAATACATGCATTTACATCTGCCTGTGACATTTTTTTTTATACATGCCTACATCATGAATTGAACCTACACGGGAAGAGAGGGATTTTATTATACCTGACGGACCGGCATGAGCAGAGATGAAGATAATACCATGACTGTGCATAGAAGGAAAAGAAACTTTAGCAACAGACGATCCAATGGAGGACACATAACAGCCTGCACACACTTTCAATCAGAGTCCAGAAACACATGCAATGAGCACTTGGCACCTATGATGCTACCAAATTAATAACATACAGTAAAAGAGATATCACAGATTACAACCTGAATGTATTTTGCAGTGTGTGGACTGACTAAACTGAAAACAAAGTCTCCAATGTTGTCTGTGAAGTAAACTCGAGTGAGCAGCCTGTTGACTTGTCCGAGTGCAAGTTAGAGAGCACAGGGACCAGAAACAGCTGTGTAATGGCAGGTCCCTCACACGGAGACACAGCAGGATAATGAACGCGAAGAAGAGGCGGGAGCAGGCAAGGTGGGGGGTCATTCAGGGTTCTTAGGTTAACTGCAAAAGTCTCAAAAGTCTCAGATTTATTCAGCTCTTCTGTTAGGAAAACATGTGTAACATGTTTACGGGAAATTAAATTTGACACAGCAGCACAGGGGAATGTAGTACAAAATGAAGAAAATATAATAAAATACAGAATAAAACAAAATACATACAAATACAAAATAAAAGGTAAAATAAAATTAATATTTCTCAATAAATTCTAACCATTAAATCATTTAATTATCAATTACTTCTTTATAAAAAGTTGTATTAAAGCTTTAGCCCATCTTTATTTATTTTCTGTTTTAATTTTAAGATTTTCTCTCTGCACTATCAACCTGAATATGTAAAATATTTTCTTTTATGTATGTAAGGAGCACATATTATAAAGAACAACTTTTTTATCTTTCCCTGTGCTTCCTAGCCACAACTGAGAATAACTTAAAATCAGCTTCAGTATGCAAAACCTGTGTTGTGTTTAAATAATTGTATTTTTTACACAATTATTCTAGAATTTCAGAAATTACAAATAAATCATTAATAATTAATAGCCACAGGTCATTATCAAAAATAACTGTCTATTCCCAATAGGACAAGTAGCCTCCTTTTAAGAATCTGCCTGTTTCAGAAGTTAAAGATGCACTTTAAAGGTCAAAGGTCACGCATAGATACCCACTGCGGGGTCAGCTTCATTAGGTGTTAATAACCCTCCCTAAGGGCAATTTGTCAGCTGTCCTTCCTTCCTTTTTTTTCTAGCTCAGCTTCTTTTTTGCAATAAAAGACAACCTGTTCCCATCATTAACAAAATATATTAAATCCGCTCTATTAATTGCTTCATCTGGCTGGTTTCTCCACTTTGTCTGTCTCCTTCCATTCCCGAAACGTTAAATGACCGAACCACCAAGCATCTTGGATCCGAAGGAGCACAAAACCTCATTGAACTGGCTCTGCTGAACATATGGTGGAATCAATGAGAGGGTCCATTCATTGAGCGAACTGTCATCAGGAGGCCATTCAAATGGAAATAACATATACAAGAATGTAACACAGGAACTTGGGTTTATTCCCAGTGATTTGTAATTAATGTATGGTATATGTCTTTGTTCTTCCCTTGATCTGCTAATTAGAGAGGAAACTCGGGTGCAAATCCTCTCTGCTTCACTGGAGGAATGTGGCTCTTGCAGCCAAAACCAAGTGTTTTCTCCTAATTTGAAGCTTGCTTGTCAAAGCAGAGAAGGCCTCATATTAAACCAATCACAGGCTGTATGATTTGGCATCCATTCAGGCAATTACAATAAACAGACAACAGCAGGACTGAGAGTTTGAAGGACACCTTTTTGATGTTTAAAGCTTTGATTCCTGTTCCCTTTTTGAGCTGACCAAGTTCTCGTTAGCAGGGTATGAGTGAGATTCAACAGTCCTCTCACACTGAAGAACAGGCCTCTGGTTCAATCACTGTAAAACCTTTGAATGGGCGGACCACACTGCACAATTTTAAAGAAGGATGGCATATTTTTAAATTATTAAAAAATATGTTAAGGCTAAAATTCAAAGCCCTGGTTCTTGTCAATAATAAACTGCACAGCATAGTTATTCAGTGAAATAAGTGAATGCCAAGTAAACAACCCAAAATATTCTAATATGAGAGAATATAAATGGCTGCTGTTTGTAACTCCAAATACATTACCGACCTGGACGGACAGGCCCCAAGATACAGGTAAAAGGTCCCTCACCCCTATAGTAAGACACGCAGACTGAAAGCCAAAATGGCTACAAACAGTCAGACACTTTATTTCTTTGAAATCTCTTTGGAGTCATTTTGCAGTCATTTTGCATCTCTTTTGAGTCATTTCTATATTGTTTAGTCCTTTTTTAGTTTCTTTGTGGTCAAGAGTGTGAGCTGTGTGTGTGTGTGTGTGTGTGTGTGTTGTGCTAAAATGAACACGGTTTCTACAACAGAGATGCATGTTTTGATGGTAGCCTGTTAGCCAAGAGTATCTCAATTTGTGACAGAGTTATAACGTAATAATTATCCGAGAATTGTTTCAGCATGTGGCCAGTCCTGAACATTCAGTGTCTGGGGGTATATCCTGAGAAAGATCCTTTGGTTTCTGGCTACAACGAATAAATAGAGAAACTGGAGGGTTATTAAAGTGTGAGACAAAATGTTGTGCATGTTAATAAAGGATCTTCAGTGATAGAGTTAAGGTCTCAGACTCAGGTATGTCTGGCTGACAGCAGACTCTCCCTTTTCCTTCCTTTCCACTTCCATATTATATAGAGGTCAGAGGGCAACAGATGACTCCTCTATCAAATGACCAGGACTCACCCCACCCACAAAGAAATCACTCTAGTGGGCAATTGTTTCATCAAAACTTATTACTTATTATAAACTTATTTTACATTGAGTTATCTACATTCCAGATTGATAAAATATTTGGTGTCTGTGACTGAAATCCCAGCACAGTCACACTCAGCCACAATCTGTCACAACACAAGCGATCATAATGTCACATGAAAGAATTTATTTCCTGAACAATTTCCTCAATAATGACCAATTCAGCTCTATCATTCACAGTAAATGAATCCATTACAGGGGACGGTAACAGATTGTAATCACTTTCCCCTCATCAGTCTGAGAATAACCAACTGCATATATAAGGGTCAAATGACCATAAGTGACCCTGGTGGTGGAATGCACTTTAAACTCTGACCTCTGGGCAGGCCAGAGAGCTGATCCTGACCTCCACAGAGAAGAGCAAGTCGTGGAGCGGAGCAGTGACCAGTGAGCAGTTGCTCAAGTCACTTCAGGAGAGAGAGGGGATGTTGTTTGGGTCATTAAAGGGGAATGTGGACAGTAGATCGACTATGTGTGGCTATTCCGCTGTGAAACAAAACAGACTTGTATTTAGTATGTTAGTGCTTATTCTGTGGATTTTTAGAGTTCAACGGTGGCAGGATTTTGTCAACATATTGAGGAGCATGAGGTCCTTCCGCTGACTTGGAGTTCATCAAAAACAGCTGTCACTCTGTTTCATTTATACCAGTGCTTTATCATAATTTTATATCCAACTTGAACTCTTTCACATTAATTACCACCTTAGTTCAACTTTATTTTATATTTTAGTCATATTTTAGTCGTCTTTTGGTCAGTCAGTTCACCACTTTGGTCCCAACTGCAGTATCTAAACAACTATTAAATTAATTGCCACAACATTTGGTACAGATATTCATTATTCCCAGACAATACACTGACTTTGGTCCCCAGGCTTGTCCTCTAATGCCATTGTGGTGCTTAAAAATTGTGGTTTTGACAGAAATCTATCTAGAAAACTACTGGATGTATTGCCATGAAATTTGGTTTGAATTAGACTTTGATGATCTCCTGACTTTTCATCTAATCCCATTATCTGGACTTTATGACCAAAATACCAGCAAAACAAATGACATTCCCATCAGGCACAGCTTCACTTTGTGTTTAGCGCTAACACGCTAAACTACATGCTGACATTAACATTTAGCTCAAGACACTACTTACTGCCAGCGTTTTTCTTGTTCATATCAGTCATGATAGGAAGAGGAGTACACCTGCTGTCGCCACAGCTTGACCAACCTGGCCTCCATATGTTCTGTCAACGTGATGCATTGTATCGGCATGGAAATTTCAGGCGCTATGTTTGCCACTTCACACAGGCACAGTGAGAAAGAAGACACTGACCTTGGGTAATCTAGTTGTGGTTCTGATCAACTGTACGAGAGCGTGACAACGGCAGAAATTCACCAAATGTCAGAAACGGGCTCAAATCGTGGAACGTATGCACAGCTTTATTCTTCCTCATGTGCATGTACATGGCATGTATGATCCTCAAAAACAAAAACATTGTACTGCATGGCACAGGCACAATGAAAGTTTGGTATTTCAGAATGAACCGTTAAATTTTACCAAATGAACTAACAATTAATTTGCACCAGTATGGGCATGCAGTAGGCACTACGGTAAGCTGTATGACTGCCTGGCAAGTGTTGTGGTCCCTAAAAATGTCTTCCTGTCCTCCAGCTGTTCCATGCCTGATTGAACCCATGCAGTGCCCTGTAAGCAAGCTGGCAAAGTCTCCAAAAAGCCATCCCTTTTCCTGAGTGAGGACACTTGACCTCATCAAGGGTCACCAGTCACTTTCATTAGGGGTGTAAAGATCTGAAGAGGTAACATTGGCCCATCCATCCCAATATCCGGGTCTGGTCTAATCCATGTGTCTTTGGATGCTATGCACCCTCAGTGGAGCCAGACGCTCACATGGACCATTGACAGGAGGGTCATTGTGTGAGCGACAGAGAAATGTATCAGGAATGGAGCCAGGGCTTTTTGGATAATGGCCTGTTCTGCAGACCTGCAGCTGAACCATCTTGTTTGCATATCAATACCGTCAGGCCTGAATAACTTCAGTCAGCTGATGAATAAGAGATTTGCTGCTATCTCAAGTCTCAGGGCTCTTTGGTGCAGAGAGAGACATAAAGGAAACTTTTCACCAGCGGGAAACTCATCGACATAGCTGGCTGGTTCCCTTTGCGCACTCCTCACCCATGAATGGGGTTGGGTGACTTGAAGATATTCTATAACTGGAGAGTATGCAGGGTGGAAAATGAATACCACCCACCTGTCAAATGCTGGCAAGTTTTAGCAAAAAAATTTCAAGGTAACTGATCATCTAAAGTCTATTCTGAAAATGTGAAAGTGGCTGCTGAGTTTTGAAAAATAGGTTACTTTTCTTCGCTGGTATGTCGATATTTGCTCAAACAGCTGTAGACAACAACAGTGAGAGCCGTAACACAGAACACAGTAAAGGTGTGTGCCGTTAATTTGCTATAAAGCTCCATAGAGGTGAGGGGAACTGCAGAGTTGGGTGATAATTCTCTGTGGGTTCTTCACAACGTGCAACCCTTTTGACATGACATGTAGTCTTTTGATCCATCGTTAATACAAAAATGTTGATGTGTGCAGCTTTAAGTTCACCTACTGTATTATGTTTCCACAAAAAAGAAAAACATGTACATTTGATTCCAGCTTGCCTTTCTCTGCTGGCTTTTTCTACTTTACATGGGCCTGGTACGGTTCGTGTTAGCCACGCAGTGATGACATGTGTTTTCACTACAGTCTCACAGCAGGGCCCCCCCTCAACAGAGCCACATTGTCACGGCCAGCGGATTGGGTCAAGAATGTGTCATTGCATGCAAACGACAGGAGAGAGGGGCATTTATAGAGTCCTTCCTCTGTTGTACTTATTATCAGTACTACAACAAAACTGATAAAAAGAACAAGAATGCTGAATGCTGTTTGCTGGTTACGTCTGCAAATAACCCCCCCACCCCCCACACTTGCTCAAGATAAGGGACACAGGCAATGAAATCACATTATAATAGAGAAAACAGTCGTGAGTTGTGCCATCCCGGTTCCCCTGCTCATGGCTGTTTGTGGCATGGCTCAGTAAAACTGCCTCCCCCTCCCATAATGGAAAAACCTTAAAATAGATACCACTACTGATTTGTAATGAAATGATATAAGATTGTAGATGGATGGAACAGAAACCACAGTAATGACTGTGCAGCCCTGAAAAGATTAAAATCTTGTTCAGCATACGTGTGTTTGTGTGCCCTTGTGTGTGTGTGTTTAGGCCCTGCATCGATTACAGATGTATGGAAGATATATCAGGTGTTAAATAATATTTTACAAATGTATGATAGCGACCCATGCTCGACCCCTGAGTTAAATCAAACTGACAGTGGGACATGGTATGTCTAAGCACATATCCCCACCGCCAATAAACTAAACAGGCAGTTATTGATCCGGACCATCTCCCTTCAGTGGAGGTCCCAGAGGTTGAGAATGCAATATTAATGGATCAGGGGGGAGTTGTTGTATGCCCGTGTGTGTTTATTTGTGTGTGAGTGTGTGCATGTGTGTGAGAGCATGCATCCACCCTCATAGCTCATGCAGGGCGACTCCATTAACCAGCGCGGCGGTAGTGGTCAGCAGTTTATGGTGACCAGGCTCACAGGTCAAGGGGGAGCAGAGAGGTCAAAGATTGCCATCCCCAAAAGGTCTCCAATCACCCCAGTGAATTGATTGCTTACACATCAGAAAAGCCACTGTCCTGTGTTAACTTCAAATTTAGCCCATATGACCCCTCCTACACCCCGACCCGTCCACCTTACTGCCCACTCCCTCCACCAATCTCTGCACACTTCATCTTGCAAGTGTTTGTCAAGGACTGACTGATCACTCATGTATGAAGAAAGTAAATAAGCATATATTTAAACATGTCAAGCTATTCCTTTTATTATGACGGCTAGTACTGCTGTTCATATTCCAACAAGGCTCCCTGTGAAGCAATGCAAATAGCTTTGTAAACTGTGGCAGAGCTGTCAATGGACAGAGTAGTCAGTTGCTAAGCTAAGCTAACTAGCTGCTGACTCTAGCCTCAACTGTTGATGTGAACAGTACTGTTTGTTCATTAAATTACCAGGTCGAGCCCATTTAGAAAGATTATTTACTCATTCTCTTTGTGAGTTTGACACTTGATTTTATAAATAAATGAAGGTTAAAGATTAAAATGTAAATGTAAAAATCCACTGCATTTTCTGTAAATAAATGTCAGATTTCCTATAAGTCATCCCTAAAGATCACACAACAGTGATTAATTGTATTTTCTTTTCTAATCATCCGGTGTCTGTTAGGTCACTTCCAGGAAAAAATCATCTGCTAAGCAGATGTACTTTATATTCCTGGCAGCAGTAATGTTGGTTTGTTTGGAATAAATACAAAGAGGATGAACTGAGTTCAACGCAAAAATGAGCCCAAAACACATGTTTTAGAACGAAGGTTTTAGTCAGAATTTCCAGCAGAATTTCAAATACAAAAGTCTCAGAGAAAACATCTCAACAATAGCTTGTCATCTTATAAATTAGGCCTTTAGAAATATACAGTTGCATTTAAGTACCGTTTGTGGAGGTGATGATTAAACGAAGTAGAAAACAATCACAGATACAGGTGTTGTCTGTAAAGAACATTTTATACAAGCATTGTATTGGAAACTTAAATAACAGCATATTTACAGCACATTGTGGACTATTTTATGCCTTTTTGCACCAGTACCAGGTATCATCCTGCGTTTGCTACATCTTTCATTTTTATAAAATTAAAAGACAGTCCAGAAAAGGAGCTTGCATTGAAAGAACTGAAGAAAAAAGAACTTCCTGTAACTGCATACACTGTATAAACGTGTCGGATCATTTATCCAGAGTTGAACTGAACAATGCTGATGGAATTTAAGTGATCCAGAATGACTTATTTATGTCACAGTTTATTTTGATTATACCATTGTGCATAATTCAAAACCCCTTTGCTTCTTTCCTCACTATGTTGTTTTTTTATAGCTATGTCTCAAAACTCCAATATGTCATTTGGTTTATCGTAGCTTTGCCCGGCTGTCAAGGCTTGTTACTCGTTTGACATTTGGTTTAACTTCAGGCACATCTCTGCAGCGTTGGCATCGCTCTGGGGTTATTTTCAATTTAGAAGTTGTGCTGTTAAATGTTTTGGACAGCAATGAGAGCTTAGCATACCTCTGTCACTCAGGGTGCCAAGTACTAGAAGTTCCAATTTAAAGCAAATAAGCAGTACACTTCGATGCGGCTGGCGCTTTTCACACTGCAGCAGCATGAGCCACAACCAAGTGCTTCTCCAAAGCTCTTTTGTTTAGCACTGCTTACTACTATGGCTCAGGGGATTGAAGCTCGCACAAACTTTTTTAGCATGGCTATTGTAAATCTGGAGAAAAGCAGTTTCATAGTCAGTTTTCATAGCTTAGGAAATTACACAAAGGCATATTTTGCACAATAAAAGCTTTGGTAACACACAATGTATTCAAGGTATCCCTGTCTGGTAGTTGGCTTAACAAGAACGCTACTAACAGTTTTTAAGAGCTTTGGCGAGTAGCCGTTCAGTCCCAACCAAAATTGTGGCCGGTCATTTGGTAAAACTTTAGATTGAAGGGTCTGTAGAAGTCTCTGAGCCTGAGCAGGACCTCAGAGGGGATCTGGGGATGGGGCCTGCCCTTTGACTTTCCCAGGCATCGTGGCCTGCTGCTCCCTTCGGGCTTCTTCAGGCAGGGGAAACCTTTGGTCTGGTTGAAGTAGAAGTGCTTGTCTGTCACCACACGTTTGAGTCCCAGGAAGTCCTGGACCCGGCCCATCTCCCCTGCTGGGTCCGTCACGAGGCGCTCGCCACTGACAAAGAGGAGGCGTGAGAGCGGGAAGAAGCGCAGCCAGTTCTCTAGGTGCTTGGCATAGATGCCAATACGCACAGCACTCCAAGACGTGTCGATGAGCCCTGTGGTGGCATTGCGGAAGGCCAGGTTCTGGAAGGACGGGAGCCCGGGAGATTTGGACAGAGTCTGGGTATAATCAGAAACAGCCCGGGTCACAGGGTCACGCACCACCACGATGAGCTTGGTGTGGCGGCTCATGGAGAAGACGCGGCGAGGGGCTTCTTTGGTGATGAAGTAACTGGGGGTCTTCTCCATGGTGATCTGACCCTCTAGAGTACGAGGCATCAGGTTCCTGCATGAAAGAGAAAAAGAAAGACAGAAACAGAGAGAGACTATTAATAAAACTGTACTCTAAACATTCCCATGAGCCTATACTTCAGAAAATGCCAACACAGTGTATGCTTTATATTACAAAAATAACATCTATATATTAGGAAAAAAATAATACATTCCCTTGTTTTTACTCATAATTCTCATAACATTCCTTTGATGGGGCCTCACTTTCTTTGAAGGCTTTTTGATTTTGCTTTGTAATTAGTGGGCTAAATCTGTGATTAGAGGGAGATAAACATGACATTAGCTGCTGGCATTGATGGAGTGACCATGTCAGCGCAGACCGGGAGGGAGTCTGTGAGCGGCTACTGTAGGAAAACCGCAAGACTATATTAACCTCAGAAAAGTAATTTCCTCTCATCCGCTGCCTCCTCTTAAACAGGCTCATAACAGCCCGGACTCTCCCTCCGCTCTTGTTCCACGAATGCTGGGAGACCTTCCCAAAGGACTGAAATAATAGCCACATTACTGTCACACCACTGGTATTTGTCGTCTCACAGCAGGGTTGGAAGGGTTGCTGTCAATGCTACTATATATATCTTTTTTTTCTTATATAATGAATTGTTTTTCCCTTTGTGTGTACTACAGGAATCCTTTTCAAATGGCAGCGTTGGGCAAATCACTTTAAAATTTACTCAATTACTCATTATATTTTACATAAGAAGGAAACAGACGATTCAAAAGTTAGCTAGCTTGTTGCTCACCACAGCTCAAGTGCCTTTTAACAACTCCAAACCCTCCACACCTATCACATATTCTGTATTTAACAGGTGTAGACACAAAAAGAGACATAATGGTTTAACAAACAGCCATGTTTGGACGTATTTACTGACCATCAACAGCTTAAAGTCAGTCCCAGTGACTGCACTGGACCTGTGGGGTTCGCACACCCTCCAACTGAACAAAAACCACATTATTCCTGAATTGACAATGGCTAATTTCAGATAACCAGCTAAGAACAGGCTACACAAAAATAAGACAACATTTTTATTCATTTGTTTTAAGGTAAACTGCGCCTTTAACCCCTGCTTCAAACTAACAAGCTAACTTTATTGTAGGTACAGAATTTTGCAATTCCTTACACTACTAATTACTGAAAAAAGTATACATATATAATATATAACAAATAATTATAAATAAGTTAACTTTCTGACTATTTAATTTCTCTGAGTCTCATCCCAAACATCCAAAAAGAGTGAAGAAGTGAAAGAATTACTCTGATTATTACAACTAGGATTTTATTTTCATTTTCTATGTTCCCACATCTCATATAAAGTACAATGATATCATTACTTATAGAAATTAGGTTACGAAAGCTAAAGTTACAAAAATAAGAAGAAGACGTAATACACTGGAATTAGCCTTTAATCTAATGAATATTTTGGCTGCAGCAGTCTTATTAGTAATGCATAGAGAAAACACAGGCACAAGGCCTAAAGTATCCTGTAACAAACAGGTTAGTCGAGTATCGTCTTATGGTAGCCATGTGTTCGCACTCAACCCTGGTTATTGCCTTTGGCCCTCTGATTGTTATTATCATCAGTGGTTGAGGTATTCTAGGCACACTTTGGCTTTTAGAGGACTGGGCTGTCCTCTTCCTCCTGATCTTTACCCCTACTTAGATGACTCAGAGGCTTAGAAGACGTAGTAGTACCTCAAAAAGTTTAACAAACCCTGACCAAAGCCTGCGTTTGACTGAGAGCCCTTATAACGTGCCAGAGCAGATTGTATATAAAACGAGGGAAATGGGAGGGAAAGGAAAACCTATTCATCTCGTGTCCTTTATTTCATTCAAATGCTACTGTAACGCTAAAATGGAATCTAATAACCTCCGATGTGAAAATATATCCTGCCAATTTTCCTCTCTTAAAAGAAAAAAACAACAAAAATACAGCCGCTTTTGTTGACTTTAAAGAGTAGATTCAAATCTCAGGCCCAACTTGTGTTATAGAAATCTAAGCAGTGAGGAATGCCAGTGTTGCAACTGTCAAAGATCCCTCAGCTAATTTCCATGCTCCCCCCCCTCCCTCCTCAACAGGCATGTGGTGATGGTTGGGTCGGAGTCTTCGTGGTTGGTCTGTAAGTGAAGGGCTTACGGGGCTCTGAGCTCTGGTGTGTGGTGATGGAGCCGACTCCATGTTCCTCTCTCTCTGATCCAACACACACAGTCAGCTCCAAGTCCGGCATGTCCCCTGGCACGAAGCTATGAGGGTAACACCAAATACTCAACTTATGGTATTCATAAGAAGGCTCTGAGTTGTATTACAGGGCAGGGGCTAAACAAAAAATGGGAGAAAAATACAAGCAAATACCAAAGGGAGAAAAGTTTACAAAAACAATAGTGTTTCTATGGGTAGTCTCATTACAATGAGCGTTTCGGGCCAAAGCTTAAGCTGCAACATATCCCTCAGAAGCCAAGTTTCTGAGTCTGTGGGTCGCAGACTTACTTCTGATCACCACATGACGTGAGTGGCAGTATAGTTTTTATGAATCTCGATTCCAGAAAAAAAAAAAAAAGCAAAATTTCTCATTTAGTACCAAGGACAGTTTAACAACTCCGGCTTTGGGAGGAAATTCCACCCTTGGATACTGTTACTCTCACATCAGTCTGTGAGGTTATTTTGCGGTAATTGCATGCTGTTTTGGTTCACCTATACTTTCCCCCTCAACCTGCCTCATTTACCTGTGATTCCTGCATTTCACAGGCTGACTCCCAACAGCCCCTGAGAGAACATGCCTGAGCAATTAAGTATTTCGAGAACAGAAAAAAGGGAGAGTTGCATCCTTTAATCAACATATTTTTGGTTGCAGTGCACTTCAATATAACTGTCAGTGGAGTCTGCTTCTTTTACGATGGATTTTTCCCAGTATGGCTCGTGAACATAAGTCCAAAACAGTGGCGGCAGAAACAACCCCTCTGCCCTAAAGGGACTGAAACTAAGACCTGACAGTTACAGTTGATGTTTCAGTTTATTAAACAATTTTCTCCTTTCAAACATTATTGCTGTGACTCTTGGAAAACTTAGACTAGCATCATCTATTTTTTCATCTTTTATATTCAAAGAATACAAAGAAAAACACTGTACCAAAGGGCAATATGCAAAATGCAGGATAACATGCAAGACATTTTTAGCATTTTTGTATTTTTCTGTGGTTGCAGGCAACGACATCCAAAACCCACAACCAGATCTGAAAGCAAAAACAACTGAGGTGCCAGCGTGTTTGCACTGTTTGGTGTTTTGTGAGTGTGTCTATAGCAGGCATCGGTCTAATGGAAGCCATGATGTTCTATTCGAGGGTGAGTGGGACTTCCATTGACACCATGTTTACATTTTGGACCACTAGCCTGTAATCATAGAACAGCCTGGCTACAACAAAAAAGCCCAGGAGGAGGCCACACAGTGGTGGAACACGAGGAGGTGGGTGTGCAGGGAAGGGATCGTTGAAGAGCAAAGGAGAAGTGTGGGCAAGGATAAATGGAAAGGGGGGAATGAGAGGTAAGAGTACAGATGGAGAGAAGAAAAACAGAAATCCTCTCATTAACCTGGAGTGTTCCAAAGCATCTAATCTCTTTCTTACTCATGAAGATAAAAACACAGTGTTTGTTCTTTTTATCTGATACCAGTTGCTGTGAGCGACCACGCCAACCGCCGGCCTCTGTGTGGTTTTCAAAGAGAGTTTAGGGAAACCTAGTGACCCGATGTTTGTTTTCATCGCACCTTTACCGTTAGCATCTGGAGCAAGAATGCGGTCAGGTCTGAAAGTACGCAGATGTGCGTTTATCTGTACATACAAATGTGTCCAGACGCTCTTACACACTCACATTTAGCTGAGCTCTGGGTGGGTGGGCAGACTTTATTAGGGCCTGTTTAAAGGACTGCAGGCTAATAGGCTACTGTTTATGACAAGAATATGAGGACACATGAGTGAGCTGTATACAGACCTACGTCAGGCTCTCAACAAACGCAACAGGAGAGGAGCAGGGGCCACATTATCTGAACAGCATTTTCCATTTCTGCCCTACAAGCCAAGTTGAGGTAACTACATATTTGGTCCAATCACGAGTGAGAACAAAACTGCTTTAGTTTAGCTTGTCCTGCTAAAGCGTAACTAGCCTAGCTTAGCAGAAGTAACTGCTTTCTCACCTTCTGATTCTCAATGAATTGAAACACTCTTTGATTTGGGGCTTTGCATGGATTTTTCCTATGAGGTTCAGTTTCCCTGTCATGGGGAGTGCTACTCCTTCTTGAGGAGCTTTATAAAGCTTGAAAGAATAACCCTGGTGATCAGGGTCATAAGGGTTTTCAGGGTTTCAGCTCAGAGACTATATATATTTAACTGAAATAAAGTCTGTGTTATAAACTGGAGAAAAGAGGAAGGCCTCTGTAAAATGACACAGTGATACACAGCAGCCCAAAAAGACTATTTCCCATTAGCTGACAGTGTGAAAGAAGCGGTTGTAAAATGTAAAAAAAAAAAAACACATTTCATGCCACAACCTCTGCAACATGACTTTGTTCACTATTACAATTTGATCCATTTGGTCTGATTACATTTGGGAATTCTAGAAGAGCCGCACAATTAAATCATTTTATCCTTGGAGAGCTTAACCGGAAGTTAGCTGGCGTGAGTCTCTGGTGCGCATGCTCTATAGGCCGCAGTAGGCATTCATCCGGGTAATTTTATTACAGCAGGAAGTGTTTTTTGGCTGTGTCCAATTCTCCCTTAATACATCTGGGCATATATTGTCCTGCATAGATACTCTTAGTCTACCGTATCTATTTTACAGCCTGAAAAACCTTTCTTATAAGAACTTCTTTTTGTTCTGCAATTAGCTGGCTCTGTGACTTGTGTAGGGCAGATTGCTGCCCTGAATTAAGTTAAGGGTTTTCACCCACTAAGAGTGCTTTAATCAAATGTGACTGGTGTGTGTATATTTTTAAGAGTAGAAAAGGCACCTGCACACGGTGTAAACACAGTACTTATACACTTTTTTTCTAGTGGAACACGCACAGAGCCATTTTCATTTTCTACATCTCTCTCTTTTTCTGTGCTTTTTACTCTGACTACACTTACACAGTAAACATGCGCAAACACATACACACACTAACCATCTGAGCATTGCCTTCACAGGGATGGATCCAATCTGCGAGGAGCAATGAAGTTCTCAGTTTGTGTGTGTGTGTGTGTGTGTGTGTGTGTGTGTGTGTGCGTGTGCGTGTAGGGCGGAGATGAGGGAAGTGTTTCTGGGTTAGGAAGTTTCCCTCTGGTCCCGGGGTTCGGAGCTCTAAAAGCTGTGATCCATACTGGCTCTGCTGGGCCAGAGGCCAGACTCCCGGACCCTCTTAATCCCCACCAGCCTGTACTGCACGGAAATGGACTCTTCCACCCTGAAGGTCAGAGGCAGATGGTTGTGATTCAGAGGGCGAGACCACCAGGGATCACGGGGGATCATGTAATGCAACATGTCATCATGTGCAGATTTCTCTCGCGTACATGCAATGTTTCGCCCTCTTTTCCTTCCTCTATCCCTCCATTTCGCCTTCACTCACCTCCTCTACTTTTTTCCACTTTTCCCCATCTCTCTCTTACAACTTCAAAGCCTCCACTTGGCTTTTACTGTATCCTTCAAAGTCAGGCTGTTATGGATACATTTGACATGTGTGAAGGAATTTTAAAACACATTGACATCCTCTACCACTACAGAGGGACACATGAAGACAGATACAGCCTGCCTGTGTGTGTTCAAAGATCTGTAAGAGCTGCTGCGTGGAGGGAGAGGTTTGTCATTACTGACGGCAAATACAGGGCTGAGGAGCTTCTGTGGGCTGATTAGAAGTCAGTGGGGACTGTAAGCAACTCAATAAAAGGGGAGGTAAAGTAGTACTTCTCTTTGTGTCTGTTGGATTTGGGCCACTGCATTAGTTGGACGGCCAATATTTAGCCTTTTGTTAAATGTATCCATTGCTATGTAAAAATAGAGAGAACTTCTTTCTTGGACATTTTCTTATTTTTTCAGGCTACCAAAAGGAGATTTTAAGCCTAAAGTTATTAATGATAAGTAATTGCATCTGGTTCTCATTGCAGATATTTTGTGTCTAAATGCAGTTTCAGAGGATTTTCCTGTAAAGACAAAAAAATAAGGTAGAAACTGTCTAAGAATGTTTAAAATTAAACAGTTTAAGTTAAAAAAAAGAGTCCGCACTGAATATTGACACAAGATTATCCGTCAGCCCCTTACACAATATCTGTATTACATAAACCCATATTGCTCGCACATCACGTTACTGTATCTCACTTCAGCGTGTGTGTGGCGGACTATTACACACTCTGAAGGTTAGCGTCTGGCTGACGCACCAGGGTGGGCAGGAGTATTTTTACTGAGGAGGTTTGCATCACTGGGGTAGGTCGGTAGGAAAGAGCTGAAGAATGTGTCTAGCTGAGGGGAAAAATAGAGGCGTAACAGTTAATAGAGACATCACAGGGCCTGAGAGCGAGTAAGTAAATCAGAAGTGGTCAGTCAGAGTTTCCTCTGAGAAACCAGGGCGGCCCTAATGACAGAGGAAGATCTATGTGTGTGCGTGTGCTTTTGTGTGAATGTATGTGTGAATTTCAGCGACGACGCTCATTCTACACTGTATGAACCCTCAGCATTGGCTTGCAATTGTTTGAATTGCCTCTGAAATGCCAACTGATTGAGAAAATTGCGACCACTCTCAAAATGTATCTGAAACCGATAGCTTAGCTTGGCATAAAGACTGGAAACAGCTAGCCTGGCTCTGTCCAAAGGTAACACTTTATATCTTGTTTGTATAATCTGCACAAGTGTAAACATGACAATTCACCTTTTTACGAGGGGTTATGTCTGCCACATGACCCCCATAAAACAGTGTAAAACAAGTTATAAAGTGCCATTACAGAGCTGTAGAGGTGCTGGTAGGTGGATTTTATTACCTCTGAAGAGAGCCAAGGTAGCTGTTTCCCTGTTTCCCGTCTTTGTGCTCAGCAAACTGGCTGTTGATTGCCTTATATTTACTGCACAGACACGAGTGGTGTTGACCTTTTATCTAAATCTCGGCATGAAAGCCTGTATGCAAATTTCCCAAAACCATCGTACTATTGCTTTAATTAATGAAAGCTGTTCTTAAGTCTGTTTTGTTTTATAGTGTGCTGTAGGAATGAGTCCTAAAACCCAGAAATTAGTCAGCTTTTTTTTGCACTTCTGGTTCTGTCTCCTCAAAGTCAATTGGTTAGATGCCTGAAATAGGGTCTGTGGTTCACACGAGCATAGGAGATCTTTACATTTTAAATCTACAACATAAAATATGTCAGTAAATACCCCACTCGTAAATCTTGAAGCTTTTATGTGTCTTAAAAAAGGCGATTGCCAAGTGTCTAAACTACAGAAGTTGTCAATAAACGTCATCATAAAGCTTAGTGGTGTGATGCGACTGTGGTGTAGTTTATTTGTAGCCTAATGTTAACTTTTTACTTCTGGGAAGTAAAGTGCAAAATGATGATCATAATGAGCAAATAGAACCAACCAAAATACTTAAAAGTGACCACAGGAAGAATAGAAAATGAAGAACAGGAAGATTTTTATCTCTCTGATAGCGGAACAACCTGTAATGGCAGAAAATGGAAATAAGGCAAAGCCAATTATATGTGTTTGAATGTTTATGTATGAGTGTAATATATGTGTCCATATGTGCGAGTGGAAGTGAATGTGTGTATGTGTGTGTTGCCACTGATTGCTCCCACCCCTCCTGACTTATCAAATGGGAAAATCTGCAGTCGTGTTCCTGCCGGGCCCACACTGGCCTACTTGTGTGGCTTTATCTCTTTGCTGCCAGGGGCCTCGGGGGCTCCACCCGGCCTTCATCCGATCTCCTGAACACAGGATGGAGGGAGGGACGGATGGATAGATGGGGGAGATCCTGACCCCTGTGATGTCATGATGTCCTCGCCGCAGTTACATAATTGGGCTGCAAGTAGGATGGTATGATAAGGTGGGAATGTATGTGGAAATTCAAAATTTAGAATACAATTCTTTAAATTTACCATGAAATGAGCAAAATAAAGATGAAACAGTTAATAGTAACTTGATTATTTAAAATAGAGAAAATTGATTTTTAAACATTTTTGATAATTGAGTGGTTGTTCAAATCACAAAAATCATTTTTATGTTTATGTTAGAAGATTATATAATATGTACATAAATGAAAAGTGAAGTTTCATTATATCAAAATATTAAATATACTAAAATTGTTATTGATATTTAGAGGAACTCACATGTTTTGTCACATAAACTGATATATAATCACTTTTCAACATTATATTTCTATGATAGATAAATAGATAAATAGATTCTTGTTTGTCCTTCAGGTCAGTCAGTCCAGTTAAAGATTAAACACGTACAGACTTTAATGTTTACCCTCCTCTCTGAGTCTGCACCGGCGACAGAGAAAACAACCACGTTTTCACTAATTAAACTGCCTCTCTAAACGAGTACACACACATGTGCACACACACCTCAGAAACACTGTAATCGACTCAATATGGACTTTTGCTTGTCTGGCAACTCCCCAGGTCCCGACCAATAAGAACACTCGATACTGTCCGATCCTAAAAACCCACTTCCGAGCCGTTTCAGCCTGCCTCTCCTTGTGGTTTCTCAGCTCATTGTTAGCAGCATCTTAAGCTGAAAAACGGAAATCACTGCTGGCAGAGGCACGGCTTGTACAACTGGAAACAGTCCGTTCAGCGGCCTGCTATTAGTGCCATCTATCAGGCTCATCAGAGTGGACTGAGCAGGCCTTGGCCACATTTACACACACATCAAACACACAGGACGTAGTAGAGTTTGGATGGACATGAAGCAGGAGCTGGTGTTGGTTTCCAGATTTCCTCCCATCACAGCGTCTTGTTTGATGTTTTGTTTGTTCTCAAATTCGTTTCTAGCTCTCGGTGCCAGAGTTTCAGGCATAATTAATCTCATTTCCTCTCAAAACCAGCGCAGACATCATCTACAATTAACCAATTCCTCTAAGTTGGTTAAGTCAAACCGATGGGAGTTTTCGAGGAGGGTTTTGTAGCAGACAAAGAAAGGTGTGTTTCTCTGTGGGATTCTCGGGGTGGCTGCAGGTTCTCACGACCTCCACCCCCCACCCAGGCAGTCAGACTTTAAACAGAGATAGACACCAGTGAGACACACAGCCACACGCACACACACAGTCAATAATTACCTGCCTCTCCAGACAGACCAGTGATGGTTAACTTGGTGTGGGTTTGAAACTGGTCTGTCCATCAAAACCAAACAGCCGTAAATATCAGTGTATGTACTGTATCTATTACAGTATGCATCTTTTTTCCTTTAATGTAATCTCTGTGAATGGAAAGTGGGTTAATCTTAAATTCAGATCCTTTTCTCGAAGTAAAACAGTGGAACAAATAACGACTGAAGGCAGCAGAATTAAAAAACTATTTGAATCCCTGACATTTGTGAGATGGTTGATCTTGAATATATTGTAATTTACAGCTGAAACAATCCAGTGATTCACTGATGAGTCAATTCCCATTAAATGTTCTGTTTTATTCTGGTAACTGATTAATTGTTTAAAGGACCAGTGTGTAGGATTTAGAGGCATCTAACGATATAGTTACAGATTGCAACCACTTGAATACAGCTCGGCCTTCATAAAAATTTTACACAGTATACCTTTAAATTTAAATTACAATAACATCAGATGTTCTTAATATTATGCAGTTACACAAGATTCCTGTATACATACATACACAGTGGTCCTTTATTTATATCAAAATAAAAGGCTAGAAGTTTTACTCATAGTAAGTATTAACAGAAAAAATACCATCCATCCATTAATGGATCTCTTAATGGCCAATACAGACAGAAGGAGTGATTAATGTGATCAAGAACTCAGTTTTGCAAGTATTCATTTGAAAAGTGACTGCAGTATAGGTGTAATAAACGTCCTGGAGTAAAACATATAGTTACATAAAATGGCGGGGGCACCCCCAAAACTGTACAGCACTAACAGTTAATTTGCAAAAACTAATTTTATTCTTAAAATGAATAAATCATCTAATTACACAAAGACAAAAATAAATCAAAATGCAGATATCTGTTTTTGCAAATGAACCCTTATTTTTCACATCCACATACACCTTTACACAATCTGATGACTACCTCTAATTGTCGTGTCACACATTTTTTCTATTCCTTTTTCACTTCCTGTTTCTTATATGATTAAGACAGTTTCCATCACATGCAAAGATTGGACTTATTTTATTTTTCTTTACTCATTTACACACTCATTTAAAAAGAAAAGGTCAGATGAAACATAGCATAGAGAGAAGCGAAAAGAAGAGGATGTGAGAAAATAAAGGCAAATAACGTAGAGAAGAGAAGGTGGAGGACGTAGAAATATGATTGTTCTGTTGTGGTCCATTAAACACAGCGGCTCATCAGTCATCCTGATCTCTGTCTGTTTAATAACGGAAGGCAGACTCGGATGAGTTTGAGGCTGAAGAAAAGTTAACAGCATGTCTCGAGTCTTTAACTGGAAGCGCACATTCCCAGTCTGACAGTCGGGAATTAAAACCCAGACGATTGAAATTAAAAATCAGTCAGAGTGATGAACGACGCAAACTTTCTCTTTCTGCACACTCTGTAACTGTGACTGAAGTGTTCCCCCAGTGGTCCTCTCATCAGTCATCTGGATCTATTATTTCTGATTGGATGAGACACGGCATGCTGGGAGGGGAAAGGTCAACCAATAATAAGCTGTCAAAATATTGATGACTGAGTTGAATCAGACCTTTTTTCTCGCCAAATAAAAATCTATACCTATTCCCATCCAATTTATCAAGTCATGTTTGATCATACACTTGTAGTTTTCCCAGCTCAATTTACATATTGTATTCATTTTGACAAAAATCCCTTAACATGTAAATAGCAGCCTGTGTCATGTCGTGTTTACTGGTTCTGACCGACATGCCATGTTGGATGGATATAACCGACCAGTTTTTCCTTCTTTCGCTGATGCCGCTTCAAATACTCACTGAGCATTGAACCCTGTCTTCTGCACAAAGCCTTCTTTCTTCCAGCAAGATCTATACATTTCCTATTTTTCCAAATTCTTCCATGAAAGCCACTCTTTCCCCAGTCAGTCTGAAAAACACTCTGCAAAATGCAGCTTCCAAGAATGTGAGCAGAGAGGAATTCAACCAGAGAATCCCCTGTGATTGGTAGAAGAGTCTAACAGGAAATAAAACCTGGACATTCCTGTCTAGGTAGAGCATCCAGCACTCAGTTGAATTACACAACTTCAGCTTCTATGGGACAAAGAAACAAGTCGATAAGGAAAGAGATTTAGAGACAGAGAAAAAAAACATCGACTCAACTCAACAGGATCGCAGACTCGTCCTGTGGCTTTACATTACACAGTTTGAGTGACCTGGACAAGCCAATAAATCCTCTCCAGCAACACTCGGGCTGTGGGGTATAAATGTCAGTGGTGGAAGGGAGTAACAGCGCCTTGTCAACAATATTGAATATTCAGAAGTTAATTCATTTCTGCTGCAATGGCGTGATAAAGGCAGAGAGAGAGAGAGAGATCAATAGAAAGAGCCTATTTTAGGCGATCGATATCGGGAAATGACATTTATATCTGCTAGATATTTATAGTGTCAAGAAAAGGCGGAGAGACGCTGAGAGGAACAGGGGGAGTGGACAGGCTTCAGGTAGAGCTGAAGCAGTGTGAATGAATCCGAGCTCACACACATGCTCACACTCACTCACTTGCACACCATGGCTGTCTAAACCCTCGTTCTCCACCACCAAACCACAGAATCGTTTCCAGTAGATGGCAAAGCCAAGGCTTTTCCACATATAAGCATTTTTTCTAAAACAATTTGCCAAATGCTTCCTTTAAGGATGTCCATGTGTTTTACTTGGTTACCAGTTGAAGACAGGGGCCAAGACTCTCTCCGAGCTCAAAGACACAGGCAGCACTTTGAAATGAAGAGCTCTGTCAGAGAATACATGTTTAAGTGATACTTTCCAGCCCAGTTTCAGATGATGTTGGCTTCACATACAACGGTTCTGTTTCAAATTGATATATGGGAATCATGGGGTACTTAACATGTAATTACACTAAATGAATAATATTTTTATAACTACATATGATATCTGGAAGAATGCAATAGGCAGGAGGGCAGAAAGTGTAGGAAGAAAGAAAGGTAGGAAGGAACAGGGAAGTCAGATGTGTCTTCTGATTATTCATAACCACATTTCAAGCAAATGATGAGATAAAGGAAGGAGAGACAGCTTGTGGACGGGTGTTCTCCACAGCCGCAGATGGAACTTCAATATTCATGTTCCAATATGTTCTCATTGAGCCTTATTTTAACTATTTATCCATCACTTTAGCTCTCTACTTTAATAAATTATCCATTACTTTTGCATAACTGTTTAAACTTTCTAATTAGTCGTCATGCACTCTTAATCACAATACGTAATGTTCATGTGATACCTTCAAATTATATGACAAAAAACTTAACTGTAACTGCCCTTTATGACCTAAGGATGCTATCATATTTGTGCCTTCCAAAAAAGTTACTATTGGAAACATGTTAGGGAAACATTGTGATTTAGGTTAAAATAACTATTTCGTTATGGGACCTTTGTTTTCATGGTTACAGCAATAACTTTGTGGTTAAGGTTAGGGAACTGTCGTGGTTATGGTTGAAAGGAACCAAAACTGACTGTCAGAAGTAAATGGTAAACGGGGGACTACCACAGTGAAGTCAGATATTTTGTGGAGCCATCCATCCACTAGTATTTAATTGGCTGAAAGTTAACTCAATGAGATAATGTATGAGAATGACTATTCAGTTCATATTTTTCACACTTACTGTTAATCCGCCAATCCACAGTACAGACTGTAGCTAAATGTATCCCTAAAACTACACCTGCCTGATGGGTAATCTGGGGGTCCTTGACACCAAAAAGTGTGTGTACCACTGCAGTAGATGGCTTCGTCACCTGAATGTAAAACATTTTTCTCTTCTTATTGGAAGGACAGTCTGTGTCTTACAGCTGACTCCATATGTGGATATATTTTTAAAAACCAAATCATAATTTCTGTTTTTTTTTTTTTTTTAAATAAGCAGAGCTTCTCCACAATCTTTCCACATACCCCCTTGCAACCCAGAAGTACCCCCTGGGGTACAATTTCTCCTGGTCGGGAAAATGGACTAGAGCTTACTTGTTTATGGTTTGAAACATTTACATCTGCCTCATATAAAAGTTAAAAAAAAGTCCCAGTAACTCATATTGCTTGTCTGTAAGCCAGTGAACTACACAGCCCATGGGTACAATAAGCTTCCCCCATAGCACTAAAGGTAGAGGTGTAGTAGAAATACTGAAGCGCTCATCATAGACCAGGGCTACGAGGTGAGGGGGTGGCTGGTTGGGACTGTTGACTCATGCTTCATAAGGCCTTGTTTAACTGCGACCGGGGTCTTAATCCCTCTCAGCCACTCCGCACATCCCTGAGCTGTCCATGTTAATACCTGACCTGTCATTACACCGGTCCAATTCAAACAGTGTTGACATGAGCTGTCAGCGGATTAGGATAGAGCGAAAACACACGTTTCATTATGCCTTCAAAAGAGAAAAGGAGAGGAAGAGAAAAAAGAGAGTAAAAGGTAAGGTCAGTTCCCCAACAAGACAAAGCAGTACAAGGGAACGTGTAAAGGTCGCTGGTCTCCTCACCTTTAACCCTTTCTAGTGTTCAGTTCTGCTTTGTCACCATTCAGATGACTACAGATCCCAACGTGTGTCGCTTCAGCTAAAAATGCATTTCATCAAAAGTTTGGGTTTTACCCTATTTAGATTAGTTCTTAACTGGTGGGAAAAAACAAAAAAAATGTTTGAGGCTTTACTAACATTTGCTTTATTCCCAAGCAAGGTGCATGCAAAAATATCCTTTACACTATCAAACTGATACTACACAGAACAGCTCAGAAAACAAGAGAAAAAATAAAGTCAGGATTTGAGAAAAAAAATCTGAAACCTGGTGGAAAATATTAGAGGGGACATTGGTACAAGGTTAGAAGAGATTGTTATATTGTATTGATGTATTTAGATGTAGTCCATGGCGTCCTTTGCTTTATAGCAGTGACTCCCAACCAGGGGTAAAGTGTACCAGCGGTGTACTTCTGCAGTTGCCAGGGGCTACGTTTTTTTTATGTAGCTCAACTCATTTGAAAAAATAGAAATTACAGTAAATAAAGAAAATCTATTAATAAATACCAACATATTGAGTCAGTAGGTGTAACATTGAGAGTGCACAGTTAGTAAGCGAGCAGAGAAGTCTCAGTAGTTAGCTGAAAGTAATGGATAAATGGTTGAAATAGAAAAAAGCAACAGATAAATTGACTAAAAATGTATAAATGATTGAAAGAAATAATCTAAAAATGAATAATAAGTTGAAATAGCCAAGAGTAATGAATAAATAGTTGAAAAGGTCATCTAAAAAACTAATTAGAGGGACATCCAGCTTGTGCCACAATTTATATTTATATGTACAATACATACATGCAAAGTAAAAAAAAAAAAACACTGGCTGTTCAACTGCAATAATAATAATAATATTCATATTTCCAATATTGTTAAATAAAATCCTGTTTAAAATCAATGAACACATCTGACAAGAGTAAGGGGGGTAGTAGCGAATTAACTACTTTTGGTTTTGGACTGAGGGCTGGAACAAAACAACAAATCTTCACCTTGGATTTTAGGAAACTATGATAGACATCTTATAGACCAAACCATTAATTGAGAAATGAATCAGCAGATTAATCAATAACTGTTCACTTGTTTCAGTTCATCCTGCATTTTCACATCAGTGAACACTGTTTGCAAACAGGTGTTTGAAACAGAACTACTTGAATAAAATGTACAATTTGAGGTGATTCAGTTTTTAACTCAAAGTGAAACTGCTTTAACAAGCTGCTGTCCACAACTGTATGATCATCACACGTCTCAGTCTCACACATTGATACATGACTTGCATCCACCAGGAAAACCGCATCCTTCCTTCATCTTCCTGTACTGAGTAATAAGAAAGAAAACTAACACTTGTACACACACACACACACACACACACGCTTTGATCTCTGATGTCTACCTGAGCCTCACAGTGAACAGATCATTACCTGGCTGTATTGATCTCTCCCTGCGTCTCTCTGTCTCTTTCTCCCACCCCACATTTCTTCTTCCACACCTCCATGTTCTGCTCTCCTCTCCTCGTCTCTTCATTAAACTGTCATTTACTCCGCAGGTCTTTTTTCTCCATTCTCCCTCTGTAATGGTTATCCTCTGTCCCTCCCTCTCTGTCTCTTTCTCTGTTATCTCTGTGCCATCAGATATCAGGCAGCTACTTAAAATATAAAATATAATAATTTTTTTTCACCCATTTTATTCATCAATTTAAACATGCTAACTAATATTAATGTCTCACTGCCTGCTGCTACACTTTAAATGTTTTATTTGTCTGGGTTTCAATGGAAAAAACAAAAATGAGAAATGCTGCTATCCTCCTTCAAAAGCCCATTTTGGCTGATCCTCAAGCAAACACATGACTACCTGACCGAGGGGTCATCCACACTACCACCATCCACAACCATAACCCATCCTCCCTCTGTGATCAGGCTGGTTGTGAGGCCCTCAGGGGACCAACACTGGACACTTAGGGAAGCAGCTTGTCAGCTCAATAAACAGCAATTTATTGGCAGAGGACTGAATACGCTGCCATCCTTGGAAGCTATCAGCAGAGCCTCTTATTGGTGCTTAGAGATATTAATGAAGAGAGGACAGGAGAGGAACTGATCACACCAGCACGAGACGATGTGACTGCACATAATCATACTTTATGTGGGCAAATAAATGGAGAGTGCATTTAAATTAGCCCTGTTTTTCATCATGCTGAGTCACTAATATTTCATTATTTACTGTAACAAGGGAACTAGGAAATACATGATAATAAGGGTTTGTGTGCACATGAAAGCACTTTTCTCAATTGTGAGAAAAAAACAGGCAAGAAAAAAGGCAGACAGAAAGTCTTTACACACGGCCCACTTCTCAATTTGAAATCCTCATACTGTACCAACATATAGGCCTATTTTTTAAAACACTTTAAAAGGTCAGACAGTTTTCAAACAAACAAAATTAGTTCTTTACATTTCACTTGTGTACATATGTCTGATCTGACATAATCCCATCATCAGACTGGGCAGACAAGATGCTGAACTACCGCAACTACTGAAGATAAAAGACATATCCTGCGTATTTACAAGCAACCTAGAAGAACAGGGGACCTTTTGTGGTGGGGGCCCCAGTTTACTTGCCGTGCATGACTTGATTTTACCACTGCACATGAACACCACTAGGCCTAATACAACGAATGATCTATCACAGGAATAATAAATTAGATTTTCTTTTATTATTTCCTCTTAATCCAATGCCTCCTTATATATTTGTAGCCCTCGAAAGCTTAATAAAAACAAAAGGCTTCTGTTTATACAAATCTTGTGGAATAAGAATAAAGTCTACTGCTCAATTTCCAGACATTTTCTCCTGACAAGTGAAAGTGAGCAGCTACAACTTCCAATCAGGCTTCCGCGACTTCTGCCCCTGAACTTTGACCCTTACAGTTCATTTGGGAACTGCAGAGTAAATGTTTAATAGTTGTATCATCAAGTTAAAAAAAAGCATCTTACCTGTACCATTCCAACCCTTTATCGTAAAAGCGGTCAAAGAAGTGCGGCTCAGATCCAACGGCTCTCACGTCCGGATGGATGCGCAGGAACTCCAGCAGCGCCCGAGTGCCACCTTTCTTCACCCCTATGATGATGGCCTGAGGAAACTTTTTGCTGCCGAAATTATTGGCTATAGATATATTGTTAGATAGAGCGTCGCTGTTCGACAAGTCCGACAGCTGTTCCCGGACAATCGAGACTTGAGACGCGTTATACTTGCCGAGCTGCTGCGCTGACGCTTCGTGTCCATCATTTAAGATAATTTTGTTTTGGAAATGACTTTGTTGGTCATAAACCGGCCTGGGCAAGGAGTCACAGTATCCGTTGAGGCAGTAAAACAGGTAAGTGAAGAGAATGATCATGGTAAAGAAGACGGACAGCTTGGACTGCACCTTCAGGTGTCCAAAGTTGAACGCAGCTCTCCATTTACTACATCCCATGAGTCGCAATCCTGAGCATGAGGACACAACGCAGGAAACATGCCATACCAGAGGACTTCATACTACTGACTTTAAAAGTTACTCAAACTGAGAAAGCTTTAGAAAAACCGCCGCGCTCGTGCCACAACGGCAAGTGGCGCAAAACTTGCCTTGCGCGCGTCAAAAGGTTCCACATGTTGCCCCAGCTTATCTCACTCGCTCTTTGCCTCTCTCTCGGGATTCGTCAGCTATATAGCAGCATCAGAGGCAACTTGTAGACTATTATTTTTTTTCCAATAACTGGAGCAGTCCCAGCGAGGCTCAGCTGAAAGGTGGCTGTGGATTTATGTCCCGCGGCGCTCCATGCCTTCTGTGCGCTCCCGTGGCTCCTTTGGCAGCGACTCTATTGGAAACCCTCAACAAGCCCTTCCAGTCCGACTGCCAAATCCACGCCCTGTTTATCAAATCCACGCCCCTTCCACCCTCAGCCCGTGCGACACTAAAATAACAGCAGAAAAATAATGAATATGCGCGTCACCCTCTCCAAGTTGACTGAGAGGGAGAAACTCTCATATCACATTATTTTGAAAGCAATTTGAGAGGAATATGGTCGTTAGTTTAATTGTATTTAATGCATTGGAAGAGGAGGGGCATATTTGGAGCATGATAAAGAGGGGATATTAGTTTTTGATTGCAGACTGAGCATGTAATATCCTCTCATTTCCCCTTTAAATCACCACATCCACTGTGCAGCCTTGTGCACATTTGGAAGCCTCGCTGGTTCGAGCTCCAGGTTGTATCTTGCCCAAACTGTTCACTGTTGGCCACCTGCTGTCTGCCAGCCCTCCTGACCACACACCCCCATGGAGCCAGCTATGACACAAACGTTTAACCTTTACACTCCTGCCCAACAGGGACAGACAGGTGTCATCAGCTTTCTCCCAGTGTGTGTGTGTGTGTGTGTACACATGTGAGAGCACATTTAACTATGGTAAACACAGTAATCCAGACCACCATCAGCTTCTCTCCACATCAATTTTCTTTTTTTTTTCTTTTTTTTTTTGCACAAAGTAAATATTGTTAAATCATTAAGACCAAAACAAAAATCATTAAAAATCCAAAGCAGTTTAGTTGAGGAAAAAAATTTAGCTGTCATGTGAGACATTTGCTAGGATACAGGTTTTTTGGAACAAAGTCTTTTATGTGTCCCTGGGAAGTCTACCAATTTGTTCCCGAATCTTGCCAAGAAAGCCTAAGGACACGGATCACATTTTCAGCAGCAATGACACAGACAGATAAAATGTCTGGAGTTGGTTCTTCCCGTGTGAGTGTGAAACTGGATTTTTGCACTCAGTATTTTGAACTGATTGTCAGTCTTCTCTCACGCACTGTGCACATAGACACACGTAATCTCTAGGCAAGCCTCTTTATAGATCTGCTTCCCTGTCTTTGTTTTTGTGCATCTTTGTTTGGTCTGTCTCCAGTTCTCGTTTTACTAATTCATATTTTCCATGTGTGTGTAACTGTGTAACTTGTTATATAAAGCTTTACTTACTAACTTACTTATTAAACTTCAGGATCTTTAGGAGAAGTAGTAGATCTCAGCTTTTGACTCAAGTGGAATTGCAATGAATATTTAAATGTATTAAAAGCAAATTAATTCATTATGTTGATTTCAGTATTATAGTTGACAGACATGCAGCTATAGCACAACAGAGATAGGCCTACAGTTAATCCCTATAAACGGGACTGTAAATAATCAAAATAAAATCAGGCCAAAAGAGGAGAAGATGAAAGAAAACATTTTGTCTGTTTGCATTTTCTTCTGACAGGTATAGTTTTAAAGAAAAGACATTCTGCCACCAATTTTAGAAACTTGTTAAATATGTACAGTTGAAGAGTTGAATGAAAAACAGCATAAAGTGTTGTTGGTCAGCTTAACAGCAGCAAAAAAAAAAAGAAAAGTAAATGCTTTTGGTACAGTGATATTGCTGGATAGCTCGTGTTAAACATACTGTCAAATTCTATTTACTCTTTGTCAACCATTTGCAGAGGAAACCGCACCGACCTCGTCGTTGTCCAATAATTCCTGATAATGGACATCTTGTCGGGCTTTATCCCTTACTTATCCATTTGAGGCAGATGAACAATCATACAGGGAAAGATCCATCACGGAAGACAAAGACAGACTGAGTATTTCCAAAAACCCACAGAAACTGTAATTGACCGGCCTTGACACAGCAGCAGCTGAAATCTTTACAGGTTAATGGAGAGCAACCCTGAAGTATTTTGACTTACGATCTGAACAACATTACACAGCAATATATGTTCCTGGTAAGGGTTAAGGAGATAATGCGTAATGTACAACAGAGTTTTAGGTAAGGCTCATTGTACCATAGTGGAGTGATCTTGGACTGCTTTAATAAAATCTTCCTGCTGAGTTTCAACCGAATCACTGTCAGACACTTCTCAAATGGATGCTTCTGAAACCCCATTTTCCCAACAATAGTTTTTGACTATATGTGTTACAGTATAAATCACAAGTTATTGGCACCTCCACCTTATACGTGGAAATATAACTGAGGTCCTACATGGCAGCACATCCATATGGATGATAAATCTGGAGGGGATGACAATATCCAATCGACCCCAGCTTCTTCCAACCTGGCAGTATGTCAATTTCCCCAAGTCTCTAAACAGAGAAGGCATCATTTACCCTTCTGTACTCTCCAAGCACTCCTACGTATTGATCCGCTGTGATGTTGAAAAACAATCGGAGACGTGCCACTCTGTAGTCAAAGTGATCAATAATGTGGGCTTGCTTTGTTTTGTTTAATGCGTGGCATGCAGAGCTGCGCTCTTTACCTCAGGTGTAATGGTGAAAGGATTTGGGTTTTTGAAAGGAGTTTTACACCAAAGTGGCTCATATTTGTTTTATTTGTCTGTTAGATCATTTATTAAGGGCATCTGCTTTTGGATCATCTCTATGGCTTTGGATTTATCTTTAGGGTCAGGTTCAGGGCTTTCAGTATTCTTCGCCATCTAGTTTATTTAACGTAAATGCTTTGTTTTGATTATGTAAGCCTCCATGGATCTTTTGCACAAATTCCACTTGCTGCGAGCTAGTTTAGCCGCAGTTTTCTGGGGATTTTTTTCTCCTTTGGATGTAGCTATTGCCTCATCTAGTTATGTGAAATAATTGACTGAATGACCCAAATAGCATTACAACAAAATGTATATTTTTAAATAGGAACAATAAGAAAACAAGTTTTAGCTGTAGGTTAGCTGTGGCTATCTCACCAGTTAGCGCTTGATACAGCTCTTTTGCTTTAGCTGTCTATTCGGCTGTTTTTCCGTTTTAGAGTGCAGTAAACGGGACAGTGGTGTCCAGAGATGACCAATAATAATAATAATAATAATTAAGATTTTCATCCTGAGAACTGAAAATATGAATATGAATTGCTGTTTGTTTGTATACATAATTGCCAGATAGGGACACCAAAACCAAATTTACACGGTGATGAGATACTAAAACTTGAGTTAAACATTAACCATAAAGTAAAACAAATAATTATTTCATAAATAATGTCCAAAAAAAAAAAATTCCCTCTGGGTTATTAAACTAGGCTATATTGTAGCTGCAGACAAAAAAAAAACAATCTGTGTGTTATTATATATAGGTCAATATCAGCCATCGTGTACAGTCTCTCTCTAATCCTGCATAACATATAATGTATGTGAACTTGGATCACCTTGAACACCTGAACACCTGAACTAAGGCATTCCCACACACACACACACACACACACACACACCTGCGTCTGTAAGTTACATCCTCTGTGTTGAATTCCTACCCACCTGTGTAAGGGCTGTGGGAAGGCAGACAGCTGTACAAAGCTCAGCAGGGACTGTTTTGCTCTGTAATTCTATAAAGTCCCTGGGACGACCTGCAGCGGCTGCTTCAAAGACAGGAGGCCTTTCTCATTACAAATCACTCCAAGTTCGGACTTGCATACTTGGACTCGAGTTGGAAGTTGGCAAGTTCAACTCCAGAGTACCGAGGACGGTGTATCAATTTGCATTTGTGGCCAGCAGCTCACCTGGGCTCTAGTGATCACACTTCAGCACAACTGTACTCTACTGTACTGTGACAAAGTAGTCTCAACTGTAAGGTCCACTAACTGGACTTGATCATGGGATGCACAACATTGAATTTCACTTCTGAGAGGGAGATCAAGTTTTATCTTCCAACGGGAATTAAATCATTCATCATAACGTTACAGAGACATCAGGGCTAGATCCATGTTTGCCAAGATAAGACTTCGAATGCTGACTGGCCTATCTTCACAATCTAAATGGTTACGTTCTTTACTGAAATAATATCAACATTATCTAACATTAGCCACCGTAAGCTGTAGCAGCAAGTGGCTGTAGCAGCTAAACTCCTGAGTGTATACTGAATTGAGCAAGGGTGAGTTTTATTTTTATAAAATAAAAAAATTGAACATAACATTTGTAATAGAAATAATGTGGTCTTTTGCTTCTTTAAAGTTACCGCCACTTTAAATTTTAGTAAGTTAAACTGAACGTGTTAATAACAGCTGGGATCGTGGACAGGTTAAGTAATTCAATGCATTTTAAATCCACTGCATGTATTTCCACTGACTTCCTCTTTTGTGTCTCTTTTAAAAGACTTTCTGTTTTTGTGTTTTCAACAATGGCTAATCCGCTCACTGTGCAGGTCAAAGTGAATACAACAGACTTCTCAGGTTGTCCTGAAGGGCGTAGCAGTCATTGTCCCACAGGAGAATACAAAGTATTGTCCCAATGTTGTACTGGATCATTGAGGATACAATACATGCAACTAGCTACTGAAGAGCTGTCTTCAAATAGCATGTTAACTCACCTGGATGGAATGTGTGTGTGTGTGTGTGTGTGTGTAGGTGTAGGTGTGCGTGTGTGTGTGTTTGTGTGTAAAACTTGTCACCAAATTCCCCTAGATTTCATCACCATTTAAGGCCAGAGAGGATTAAAGGATGAATTACATGGAGGGATTTTTTCAGTCCAAGTGATTCAGTAAAAACGTTTAAAAAAGCTCTTATGTTTCATCGTCGTAGCAATTTACATATCAGCAACCACAGTTCACTGCAGATGAGAAGATGGTGAACTTCAGCAATAAAGGCTACCATGATGACTCCCACACCAAATCTGATAGTTGTTTGATAAAATCCAAATAAATGAGCCAAAACACCAAAGTCTGAATGCTTTTATGAATGATTGTTATTAACCTCTTACCATGCATGTAAAATTACGCCTAAAAACAACATACCCAAAGTAAATTAAAAGCTGTTCTTCAATCATTTGCAGTATATGCATGGTTTTAGTCTCATTTAAAAGATAACACTCTAAAAAACAGCTGTTCATGGGCATTTATCTATGTGCTCATGTAGATGGACAATAAATCTTACTGGAGTGGGATATATGACCTTTGGCAATGAAACAGGACTGTTTTGTGGATTATTATCTGATTTCCGGACTTACAATGTGGAGGCGGTTCTCTTGGGTGAGTTGGCTCTACCCATTTTCATGATTATTGCTTCGCCTACGTTTGAAACCCGTTCCTGGGTGACCGATTGTATGACCTGCTGTTGTGATTGTATCCCAAAACCGTTTTGATCAATAAATAGACGAGATTCTAAGCTTTCCAATGATGTATGGTACAGGTACTAAATCCAACATGGTGGAATATAAACATAAGAAAAGGTTAAATGAAAGAAGGTCCAGTTATTCCACTGGCCTTACTCACCCTGTTACATACAGTATTATAGCCTTCATCATATACAGTAACTGTTGTAGCTTAGGGGTGCTTTTTGTTCTTTGTTAACTTAAGTTGACTTACTGTCAGCTAATATTAGCTTTCTTTGTTAGCTGACATTCTCAAAACTAGCAAGTCAACAAAGGGAATAAACTACTTTAATGTCACACTGGTTGGATGGGAAGAACAGGAACACTTCCTGTTATTCTACTTGCAATTGCTAGTCTTCTAGTTCCACTAGACAAATGGAAATGAAGCCTAAATTAGCTACTTATAACAATTATCTAAAAAATTAAACAAATAAGTGTGTATCTCTCTGTCTCTTTTTAATGAACAAAATAAGGGATTTTATATGGATGTAACTGCACTCAAAATAATATTTATCCCTTTAAATATTTCAATAATATATAATAAAAATAATATACAGTATATATGTAATTTTATTACATAAGTGCAACATAAAGTTTCAGCCACATACAGTTTTACTGTGTGATGTGCATAGCCTCCTTATTGGATCTATAAAGCAAAGTTTACTGTATTTGTTTAAATAAGTTTATCCTAAACATATTTTAGTTATGTTTATTTTTTTGAATAAATAAACATTTTACATAGTTCAGTTACATTTGACTTAAAAATAATGTTTCATGTTTATAAGGGCCAAGAATAACTTTTTTTGAGTGTGCCAGTGATGGTGGCTTTGCAGACATGTTACCACCAGTTTGGTGAATAAACTTCTTTTATACCGAGTGGGAGATAAGCAAAGAAATTCCAGATATCTCTGACTCAGAATTACAAATAGCAAACTGAGACATTTTTCCCTCTCGGCAGCTTGTAATTAGGGTTTGTACAATTTGACGTGAATGTGGTATAACCCATGAATGTATTATTAGAACTAGAAATCAAACTCAGAGATGGCACCCATTCATCCAGTGACTCTCCACTCTCTGACTTGTTTCCGTGTTGTGTGGTCCATTGCTCATACTGTATACGTTAGTGTCTCTCTCTGGCCGTTAACTGAAAATGAGATAATGCCGCAAGCATAAAAATAGCTTTTTATGGGCTCTAAGGAAGTTTTACAAATTGTAAATCTTAATGGTTTAAGAATATTGAGAATCCACAGCCAGGTTAGCACTACTTAACATAGGCACTGTAGTGCACTGAGCTAAATGCTAACGTCAGTGTGCTAACTTTCTCACAGTGATGTTTGTATGCTGGTGTTTATTGGGTATAATGTTTACGGTGAAAGGTGAAAAGAGAATCAGGTATTCAATCATACCGAAATTCACCCAGGTCACCATTGGACTGACATTGCCATCTCTGGAGTCAAGCTGTTAGTAAGGCCAAAACACAAATGAAAATATAAAAATATAAAGACTAATAATTGACCTGCTGTTCCGAGGTCCTGCCTGTCAGAGGATTTACACATGTTTTTTATATAATGGGGGTCTTTGAGGAAAATACTTTAGGATTGTTTTGTTGGAAAAAAATGACAGCAATGCTCGTCTGTGGCTTCATCCAGCTTTCAACACATTTGTGCTTAAACCCCCTGCTGCTGCCGTGCGATGCTGTGCCACACCTGGGACATTGTCTGGACACACCTCTTTCTCTGTCAACAAAACATTGAGGGGATTTCTTTTTTTTTGCAGCAACTACTGTAAACTCTTTGAGTGACAGTTCCTCTCACTCAGCATAAAAAACACTGCAGGAATTCTGTGCTCGGCACCAAATATGTGTATGTCCACGAAGAAAACAAACCCCTGCATTGTGCCAATTTAAAACTACACGCACAAACAAAGCAGACTTCAACCAATGGGAACGTCCATACATTCCCAGCATCTGTGCAGTGTGATTCTGTGCGTTGTGTGAAAGCCAGTGGCAGGGCCATACTCTCAACCTTAACTGCAGGGCAGAGCTCTGTGGCGAGCTGGGTAAGTATAGGGCACGGCAGCACTGTACATTATCACATGGGTGTGGCTACGAGCTCGCTGCTCGAAAAATGTTTTCAATTGAGGAGTAAAGACGGCACGTAAAGTGGCAGGCATGCCTGCACAGGATCGTCGCCTCACTGTGTGACATGGGGAAATTTGTGGGTAATAATAAAAAGTGTTTACCAGTTTAAAGCTGAGTCATTACAGAGGGAGAGTAGCTGCTTCCATGAAACCCAATCAGTCTTATCATATTGTGACTTTTACTGTCGGTTATTGAGGTTGAACCGTTGTCTCTAATAAAATCACAGTTCTTCTTTGTTGATTGTTTAAAGAGATTATAGGGACCTTTTATGTTCGTTTATTTCTTTTCAGATTTTTTATTGATTTCTTTTTATTATGTAAACTATGCGGAAAAAAGCGTCTTGGTTGAGAGAAAAACTGGAGAGGCACCAAAGAACTTGAGATGGTTCCTGCTTAGTGGAAACACTATTTGCACCAAAATAAATATTTTGACTCTCTCTCTGTCATAAATGTACTCTCTGTGTAATAGGATTGGGGGAAATCCCTAATGATGTGTGGATCTGTGTTGACAGCATGCTGACCCATTGAAAGCTTCCAGCATTTTGAGCCCAGTCATAACCGTTTGAAGCAACAATGCAGGAGGAGATCCAACATCCAGATTCAGGTGTGTCATGCAGTGTTGAGATCCAGACAAAACACAATGAAGAGAAATCAGCTTATCTCTTAATGTCTGAAATCTCTGTTGCTACAAAAGATTAAGATTAAATAATTACAGAAACAAAGATTAAAGACACTTCCTTTTACAAGTTAAGTGGTCTAAGTGTTTCAAATTTTCAAAAAGGAACAGGAAGGAAAACAGCTGTCTGCAGGCCATGCGCATTTTTGAGGGTGTTGGTTTTGAAAAGGTTTCATAAACTCAAAGCTTTTACAATTTCCTGCCTCCATGGAGTCCTTTAACTAAGAAAACAAAATGGGAGTTGTTATGATGATATCAATCTGTAGGAGCAGGTGTTAAATTTTTTCAACCACTGTCCTTCAGTGTTTCAAATCAGAATTTCACATTTGGTGAATTATGCCTATACACTTTCTTACCTAGAGTTAGTGATACAATGATACTTTACCAGAATTGACTATTGGGTCCAATGCTGCGCTCATATGCTCTGTAGTTGTAATTATAAATGTTGTTTTAAAAGTCATTGTTAGAACTGGAATAGCAGTATTACGTGCTCATATCAGTACTTAGTATTGGAAAGTACCAAAATGTAAGTAGCTTACTTGTACTAGCATTTGGTCTGGAAAGAAGAGGTATCGATGCATCCCTAGTTCTTGTACAGTTTAAGCAAACAAAACAAAACAAAATTAGTACAATTTAGAGGTTCACAGCCTGTTTCCCCCTGTTTTCAGTCTTTGTGTCAGCCAATCTGTGCTGCCCTTGACAGCAGTAAACAATCAGCTTCTTTGATAGGTTATCTGAGCGGTAACTCAAGGTAATAAGACCACCCTGTAAAATGTGCTGATTAGAGCCGCACGGCAGCCACTCTGCTCTCAGGTTATGTGTGTGTCTGTGCGTCCTTGCATGCAGACATCCCTTCGTTGACCTTCCATTTTCCTCTGCATCAAATTTTGAACATTTAGCCAAGAATCTTGGACGGCACGCTACAGCTACCGTGCGATTTACTGCGCCGTGTATAGAGGATTTCCAAACCCATACGATTCCATGATCTACAGTCATGATGTCATTCATGCAACAAAGACTGGCCTATAATCATTCTGGTCACTTCTTCTCTCTGCTATGATATTCCACAGAGGAGGATGATATATCAGAAGCTGGACACAGCTGTAAATATAGAGACACGCTACCGCGCTGGTTGACCATCTGATAGGTACTTGCAGAACCCAAGGACAAAATAAAAATGACTAATGCTAACATCGGTCTCTGACACTGTGTGGATGCTTAAGTTTGGAAAACAGGAGCTTTTTCGAGTTATAACTTCATCAACATGCCTTAGAATCCTCTCAACTGATTGACAACTTAAGCTGCAGAAGTCAATAGACTGTGGTGCAGGGGGGTCCTCAGAAAAATTAGAAAACTAGTAAGTTCTTCGGCAGCCTCACCACAGAATTATACCTCTATGAGCCCGAGCCCGACCCACTGAAAGAAACAGGCAGCCTAAACAAACAGGACCCCCTTAACCACCACAACCACACACAAACAACACACACACACACACCACCGTCTGCTTTCAGAGCGTATCACAGTTCCAGGTCTGCAGCAGGAGGCCAAGAGAAAAGCTCCTGATTAAATAGTTTTGGAACGTGCATCGCTCCGGCTCGGGGAGCTCAGCAGCTTTGAAGCCAGTCGCTGTGTTTGGCTGTTATCTGCTCTCGGGGCTGAAGATAACGCAGTTAGACAGCACTCAGAGACGATGTTTACAAACAGTCAGCGGCGCTGTCAGGAGGCAACCATGGTGAAGCAGATATGTGGCTCAACCAAAGTCAAATCAGACAATGATGATTGGGCAGATGTAGCTTGAAACCTGGATGTGCTTCTACCTGCTGCTGCCAGACACGCCATGAAGCACTTTGTGTAAACTTTGAACCGGCTCTTAGCTGCTCCTGTTTTTCATTGGATGTCTGTTAAAGGGTCAGTTCACCACAATTACTGACGCTAGGCATGCAAAATACAAGCTTGAATTTTACGGTTATGGCCCAGATATTAAGAGTAGATTTCAAAATCATAATATATAGTTGTATATATATATATATATACGGTGACAGCAAATAGCATCATTTTGTGGTGCTCAAAACATAGAATAAAATGACATTTGAAATAAGCACGAACCACAACGCCCCCAGTTTTTCTCTGCTGCTTGTTATTCCCCATTTCTCTTGCCCATATTTCGGGTCATAAAGGCATACAATATCCAGTTAATTTTAAAAACAGAGACAATGCTGTGGTTTGAATAATGCACAGAACACACTATTAACAGTTTTCAGTGAAACCCCCCCGCCCCCCGACTGTGTGTTTTTTCATTCAGAATAAGTGGGAGACTTAATCAAAACATTTACTTGCCTTGTATCTCAGATCTTAAGTCCTTGGGCAAACAACCAAACTGTCCGCATAGCTACCACTGAATACCATTCGTGCTTTTATAGTTGTTAGATTTTTGGAGATGTGGGAAACAAGCGAACGTATAGCAACTTGTATATTTAAGTGTTTGATAATGCACATGTACTGTTTTTTTGTTTTTGTTTTTACTATGTCTTATGTCTGGAAAAATTAAACAACAGCAGTAGGGTGAGGGATTCTGGATAGTACTGGTGAAGGTGTGAATGCCTCAGTGTGCTTCAGATGATGAGATGGTTGGATTCTGAGACAGTGTCTCCTCGCACATCTTTATCCCCACTTGAATAATGATTGCTTCTCAATCTCTCTGTGATGGCAGGGTTATTGTCTCGCTTCGACTATGGCCATTTGAAAGTCATATTAACTTCTTGTTTGTGTCAAACATACCCCCGCCTCAGGTATCCCTCAGCTTTAGTTTTGTATACTATGTAGCCTCTGACTAGTCCTTATGCAAAACTAAATTTGGTGCATCTGAAACACACTCTTTAACAGCCATGTAGTGAATTAGTGGGGCAGCTTATCTTCTGAGCAACAGACATGTATATAGACACATGTATAACATACACACATAGACTAACACTGAATGGGAGCCAGTGTGAAACATCTACGAAGAAAGGCAATAAGTCAGTTAAGTCCCTCGTTGCTTTCTAACTCAAATCCCATCTGGAGCCGAAAGGTGTCGATACTTCGCTGTCTGCGCCGCCTGTTCACTGACTTATTGAGCAGCAGCTCAATGCTCTGGATCTCCGAGTATGATGTATGACGATACGTGTGTGGGGTCCGCAGGGACCTGAGAGATGCCTGACATTGGGGACGCACAGCAGGCCTGGTGAGCTGGGCGCTGCAGTCTACAGGCACCACATGTCAGGACATCAAGATGGATGGTAGAGATTTGCTCCGTGTCCAGGGCATGAGGCATAATTTTGCCCAGATGCTGAGTGACTCTGTTGGGCTGGTTAGTTAACAGTTTGACTGGTGAGAGATCTTCTAAGTAGGAGTTATGTTTTCATCTCCAGTATTATTGCTTTTATTTACTTTATGAAACAGTTGTCAGGAGATAAAGAGGTTTTAGACTGTAAATAACTTCAACGGTTCAGGTGTCATTTGGAATACTACTCGACCTGTATACAGTTGTATAATATCATCTGTGGCTCTGGAGGAGCATTGTAAAGTCATACTCTCCCACACACTGCACTTGTAAATCTGCGGTACATATTTCTTTATAAATATATAACTTTTTGCCATATTTTTTTTATTTATTTATATACCTATATCCTGTCAGTAGTACATGAGACAGATAATCTCTGAAAAAAGCAGCTTCCTCTGGCTCCTCCTAGTGCTCTTAATGGCATTTTGCAAGAATCCACCAGGACGGAACAAAAATTACCAATCACAGCCGAGAAAGATGGAAAGACGCTTTGGGCTGGTGGCTTGATGATAATTGATTGTTGGGTTTCATTCCCAGCATCGATATTTGACGACCTGGGAATGTTACTCAACAACCAACTATCTTTCTTGGCTATTTTCGTTCGGCATGGTGGATTCTTGCAAATGCCATTAGGAGCACTACAACGAGCCAACAAGATTTTCTGTCTCATGTACTACTTCTAAAATATAGTGAAAGTTTCAGCTAATATGACAAAAAGTTATTTTTTATAAAAGGTACCTATACTGCAGCTTTAAGTTGACCTTGTATCTATCCAAACCTGTCTCACTCCTTAAATACGGCAGCTTGATCAGTGGCCCTCCACTTCAGAATATGATGCTGTAGGTATCCCTCTAGCTGCAACCACCCTTGATCTATCACATTTCAACAATCATTGTTCAACAATCAACAATAATACGTGTGAAAATTCATCACATTAAAAGAGAATAAGACACGCATTGATGTTGCTGACAACAGCAGTTAAGCAATTACATCATACATCATGGACACAGGGCATTAACTTGCTTTCATTCAAAGACTGACAGCAAGTTGAGGCCCAATTTCTGGGAACTCCTTACAGCAAAAATGTAAATTATATTATTCCTAATCTACTGCCTGTAAGTATGACATTCAAAGGCATTTCCCACAATCACACTTCCCATTCTGTGGGGGTTAAACCAGGCCAGACTCTGTGTAACACTCCTGTAAAAGGAGGTCTGTCTGTCTTCCTGTCAGGCAGGATACCATTAACATGCCCCAATGCTGGTGTGGTAAAGCCTTCCGTGTGTAGCAGCAGCCCCTATGAGTAGACGCATTTCCATTTAAATGTTTAATGGTGAAATCTCACTCTTCATCTAGATCTAGAGAATGATGATTCACTGTCCCATAACAAAACTTTTGTCTGTGCGTGTGTGCGTGTTTTAGTGTTTGTGTGTGTTTTGGCACGACAGGCAGCTCTAATATGCCCTAATAAGCATGATGTCATCCACCTGTTTTTTGGCTCAGGGGCAGCGATGACTGATGGGACAATTTTGGATAATCATCTTATCTGATCTGGAGCTCATGAGCTGAAACCCAAAGAAATTACAAACCATAAATGTGAAAAGTCGTCTATTCCAAAATACTCTGGGGGGTTTATCCACTTTGGGGAACATGGTGGGTTTTCCACTCTGTTTCTTTAAAATAATGTTTATAAAGTCTGGAAAAGTGTTTGTTTTCATAAAATCCACTAATTTTGTTTCATTGACCCTTTCAGTCATTTTGTGGTAGGGGATTCCTATCTAAGCTGTTCATTTTTAATGGAAGGTTCACCTGTGTAGCCTACAAAGGAACAGTGAGGTTCCCTAAATGCAACACTGCAATGAAAATGCTCTGAAAATACCTTTTAGAAAGCGCAGCTGTCCTCTGAATACCCTCTCCTTTTATAATATTGTGTAGCTCTTTCATGCCGACGCTAACATTTTTCTCCCACTGAATCAAACATTAACCCTGTCTTTAGAATGTCTCCGGGCAGCCAGGTTAATGCAGTGCCTGTGTGACCCAACAGCGTACTGTCTGACCTTTGAGGAGGTTCACCATTAACCTCAAGCTCAGTGGTAAAAAAAAACGTGTCCTGAGTTCACACTGCTTTGAGAAAGACTTCTCGTCTGTAGAATCTTTCATTTCATCAATGGAAAACACAGTGTGAAATCCAAAATGCTGCAGGGGTCTGAAAATAAATGAGTCATACAGTAGGTAATGTCAGTGATGAGAAGATAAATTATTGCTGATGTATTAGTTGAGCATGAAATGCCAAGAGGAAGCATTTCATAAACCGCATTGCTGTTCAAACCAGTTTGGCAGTTTGTGGTCCAGACACATTGTTACTGCCAACTACTACTTTTACTGGGAAATAGAACTATAAAGCACTGATAGGAAGCTTACTATCATTTGCCTACATCAACCTTAAAGGGAAAATCCAACTAAAACATTTAAGCACAGTATCTGATGGTGTATTTTTCCATAAGGATAACATTATGTAATTTAAAATAAATTGGTGTCTAGTCAGGCAAAGACAGAATGAAAACAAAAAAGGGGGGAAAATAAAAGGCAACCAACAGACAAAAGGTTCAGTTACAAGTCTTTCTTGGGAAACATTAGAAATCACAAACTGTAGTAGATGTAAATGACAAATTAAAAAGTACAAGTACAGCAATAGGTTTTAATAGTAATTCATTCATAATCAATTCATAGTCTTGTGGATAAATCATAAAAGTAGAGTCCAGAGGGAAAAGGAGAGACTGAAGTAAAATACCTGAACAAAACATGCAATAAAACAAATGTGGTCGGTGCGAATGTCAGCTAGCTTATAGCTAATGTCAGCAGAGTCAGACAGCCGAAAAATGTGCCATTGGACCAAAAGCCCATTTGTAAGGTACAGCCCGTTATCAAAAACAAGCCCACAAAGGCCTCTATTCCACTCTCCCTGGAGTTTCTTTCCCCTAATATATTTTGTATATTTTGATGCGTAAGTGTCAGGTTGCCTTTATCAACACAATTTTTTATCAATAAACATGTGGTTAACATTGTGAAATACTCACAATTTGGTTAGGTTTAGGCATCAAAACCGCTTGGTTTGGTTTAGGAAAATATCATGGTTCAGGTTAAAAATAGTATGTCAGTTAAATTACGTTACGGTTGTAAGTTAAATGTGTAAGTTATCCCAGGCTGGTATTTTCGGAGTAATGGGGCTCCAAGGTAATTGACATTTGTGTAAAAGCATATTGGGCTCAATCCGGTGGTATATTTTTCAGGCTGTTGCGCTGCCTCATAGGAACAATGGCATGGCATCAGTACACTGGCTGTTTGGGGCAAATACGCAAACTTTCCAGTGGTCAAATTTGCACAAATAACACAAGATGAAAGTTAACTTGAATTTCTATTTGAACACCTTAATAACATCAGTTACTTTAGTTTATGACCAAATACCTGTGTTTAGTGCTAATGAGAAAATGCATGCTAGAACAAAAAACTAGGATGGTTACGTTCGTAAACTTCTAAATATCAGTTAGAATTAGAATTATTTATATATATATATATAGTATTTGTTAATTTATGTACCCCTCTTACTATAAGCAGCTAAAGAAGAATGTAGGGACAAAGGAAGGAGTCAGTCTCTGAGAATCTTGAGAGATATAAACAAATTAAAGTAAATTAAATGACAGGTTAAAGTAAAGTGAGTACATCAAAAAGGTAAATTATGGCAGGAATGAACCAAACTTCACAGATGACATAACAGCACAATGACGGGTTCCAAGGGTTGTTTTTCTTATCTTTAATTGCAGAGTTCACCTCCGTTATGTAATGTAGCAATCAGATTCTCATCGCCTGTATTTGCTTTATGCTTATCTCACATAGCTACTCCTGTAGAGTTTGACGGGCTGAGCGTACCAGGACTGCTGCCAGTGTTGTGGTTTTGATTACAAGCGGGACCACCTATGCTAAAAATGCACGCACTCACAGTACAGTAAGGCAGCTCGGGTAAAAAAACATCCACCAAATGGACTACACTGTTAAAAGAATAAACTGCTGAGCGTCGGCCTGCCAAGACAACACAAGAGGAAATTTACTCAGCCATAACAACCTCAATGCAAGGTCAGGCCTCTCCACCACACTGAGGGCTGAAATTCATTTGAATACCTTTGGCAGCGTGTAGAAGTCGAGTTTGGATGGATGTGGAGTGGAGCTCCAGAATATTCAAATTGTTGATGCTGAGAGTTCAATGACATCTACGAATGTTATGATGACCTCTCATAATTGTACACTACAAGAAGTGATGTTTTGAAAGAAAATATGCTTCAAACTTAACTTGTCTGTGGTGAGACCAATAAAATGGATAACAGTGTGTGTCTTTTTGCGTGTGTTTTGGTGCGTGTGTGTATGTCTGCACACTTGGAGACATCACACTACATCAATGCGTTGCTGGTAACATACGGTGAAAAGAGTGTGGATGAAGGATGTGGTGTTGACGTCCGAGAGGAGCATGGCGAGTGTTGCGTTGATTTGCACACGTTTTTTCTGGGATGTGTGTGTGTGTGTGCACTTCCTTTGTAATGATAGCTCTCAGTCTCTTGCCAGGCGGCCAGGCTACTCCTCTAAACCTCATGATGTTTGCCAACCCCCGGAGCCCAGAGAATATGGCCTGCAAATGGGCCACAGAGAGAGCCTGAGACCCTGTTAGCTACTGAGGCAACCAACATTCATAATTAATGCAAGACAACAAACACAAACAGTCCGTGTTAGAATAAGCTTCTGAATGTGCAGCAGTGGAAACATGCAGGTAGTGCAGACTTTTCACTTAGCTGGCAAAACTGGATAACTTACACTTCTGTAGAGGAGTGACTGTGACGAAAGGTGATGTAGCAGGATGAGAACTCCATCTAGAGGTCAATGTAGGTAACATCCGTTCCTCTGCTGAAGACTGCCTCACAAATCAACAATGGTGGAAGAAATATTCAGATCTCTTAATTATGTCAAAGTAGCAATATGGCACATACTACTCTATTATACAGTAAGTAAATAAAGCATTTTAAATGTAACTTTTTACATTAAGTATGTAAGCATTACTAGAAAAATGCACTAGAAAATGTTTTTTTATGCTTAACTATCCATTTATTTCCCTCTAAATTGTTGTTGAGTAAAAGTATAATTAAAGGTCCAGTGTGCAGGATTTAGAGGCATCTAGAAGTGAAGTTGCAGACCAACTGAATACTGCTCGCCTTCCAAAGAATTGTAAGTGTACAGGAAAAACTACATTGGCTGTGAAACTCATCTAGAAACATGGTGGTTCAACATGGGGGACCACCCTCTGTAGATAAAAATAACTTCTAAGGTAACAAAAACAGAACAATTCTTATTTATAGGGGATTATTCACTAAAGGCAAAATACCTATTAATATTATATTCCATTTCTGACAATAGATCCTCTTAAATGTTACACACTAGACCTTTAAGTAGGAGTTCTTGAGTAAATGTACTTACATTCCACCATAAATGAACACAGACAAAACAAGAATCTATCAAACTATAATTTATTTGTGCTATTTGTTTGTTCATTCATGTGAATACACCGACAATTGAGGATAAATCAAAACCTTCCTTTTTTCCAAAGAAAATAAAATGCAAATGCACAAAACTTCTCTCTCATTTTTGCACAGGAACAATTAATCTGTTAACCAGCTTACAGTACATGACAAATAAGAACAGAACTGTAGCTGACTCATACAGTTAACAAGTTTCTCTGTTATTGCATAATTGTGAAATAAACATAAAAAAGTGCAGACTGACTGCACACTGAAATGTGGACTTCTTCAGTGCATATATCATATGGTTACATTAAATAAATGGGAGGAAATAATATTGCAAAATTAAAGTGATAGAGAAAAAGATCAAAATAACTGGCGAGTTCCTGTTAAATTACCTGTTATATGCTAAAATCACATGCATCTACTGATACATTTAATTAAGAGTGACATTATAATAATGAATATGAGTGAATACTGAAATTTAAATAGGAGGTATTCAAGGAATGTAACTTTTTTTTGTAAAAAGTCCTGTCACTGTGTCACAGGCAGGTCAAAGATTCTTCAGTGGACAGGATGTCCCTCTCGGGCCTTTTCCCCGTCCACATCACCCACTGACCCGACCTGGTCACTGGTCCAGGACTGAGCAGCAGATACAGCAGCTGGAGTGAAAACTCATACCTCGCTCTTTACTGCTTGTCCTTTCCTGGGACAGAGACAAAGTAGGAACACACTCACTGCCACTCTGCAAGCACACAAAGTCAGGAAATGTTGCTGACAGTCAAATCATAAAAAACGAATTATTATAAGTGGTACAACTGCAGAACTTGCATTAACATTTAGTGTAGAAATACACGATAGACACAGATTTGTTAGTTCCCCACAGATTTCACACATATAGATTAAAATGCAGTGGTGGAAAGTAACTAAATACATTAACTCACATTTTCTTCAACTTACTATAGATGACATATGATCAGCTTCTCAAATAGGTAGTCTGGAATTGAGTTTGTTAAATTTTATGTTTTCAATGCAAATCAAGTTATTTAAAGAACTGAAAAACTATCCACCTTGTTCTTTCTTCCACCACCATACATACACTGTGCGAGTTCAGCAGCCCAACATATTATAAAGTAGTGAATCAGAGATAATAATCCTATAATATACAATAGTTCATACCACTTAGAGCTGTTGGGCATGAGTATGTTTACTTTTGTTACTTTCATTTTGCTGTTAATACTTCTGTAGTTTTACCTTAGTAAGAATACAAGATGGACTATTTTTACATTGTTGTATTAATACCTTTACTAGAGGATCTGAATACTTCTTCCACCCCCACTAAAATGCCGGTCCAAATCACACAAAAACACTTCACTTACTCCAAATTTAGCCATGTAGATGTTGTTTTTTTGGATCTCTGCAGCTGCAACCCCCAGAGCAATGGAGGTGAGTGGAATTTAATTTGTGCCTGGCACACAAAGGATTGTAAAGGAAACGCACCCACAAAACCAACATCTCTCTACAGACCTCGCTGTTAAAAGTTCTCATTATTTTCTACTTCTGGAAGAAAATACATCCCAATTAAAACTGTGCTCAGTAACCCAGGGCACTGTTTTAGGTTTAGGCAGACTGAGATATTTGTAATGATTCCGACCTGCCTTTGCCTCACTCATGACTGCGATCCTCTTACCTTTACTGGGGACAAACTTGAGCGAGTGGCTGAATATTCAAAAACGTGAGACTCCTTCTTCTGGACCGTCATTTACAAACTCATGGCCCAGCCCGTTGCCACACTTGCCACATAGAACCTGCATGCATGAAACACATCAACCTCACTTATTATCCTGTTTGATCTGTGTGAATGATGCAGCAGCAGTAAAACAGAGGGGCTTCAGACCCTCTGACAGTAAATATATTTGAACTTTAGCTGTACCTTGTAGGCAGTAAGAGTCTCCATCATCTTTGTGACACTGTCCTCTCTGATGGTGTCGGTGAAAGCCGGCCAAGGAGACGAGTGGGCGAACTTGGACCGGCTGGAGAACAGCGGATGGTTACACTGGGAGCACACATACATACCTGCAGGGGACGGTTATGTTTAAAAGTCATTGCACTGTATTATTTTTTACCTAAAGAAATAATGCAATAGGGCAGTGGCTCCCAGTGTGGGTGCTGGGACCCTTGCAATGGTTCCAGAAGTCAATATGAGGGGTCTCAAGATGATTAAAGGCAGGGGCATTTCCAGAGAGGGGGCACTGGCCACCCCTGAAATCTGATTGACAAACCCAAGAGCCACTCATTATCCTTGCCTCTTTCACTCCACACTGTGTTTCAAAGGCTTGTTAAAGCTAGTGAATATTCTGGTATTCATATGAAACTAGATGACCTAACGCATCTCTTGGTACCAACCATGTCATGAAAATGAAAAACTGGCATAACCTTCTTCAAAGGGATCCATTAACATCTGACCTCAAGATATCTGAATAAAAATGGGTTATATGGGTACCCACAAGTCTTTGGGGAAATACGTTTATGCTAATCACATGCAGTTTGGGGGGAAAACCATGCAGTTTTTTGCATGTGGTATAAATGTGTGTATATAGTGTATTTGAATATTTCTGCATTCTGGGGTCCACAAACAGTGGAATTGTATAAATTGGGAATGACTGGAAAGCTGAGGCACATACTTAACGCCATCTTTGCATAA
>NW_023339651.1:14940342-14943758 GCF_004916995.1 Morone saxatilis
TTTGGACAAAATTCAGTTTATGTTTTTGCTTTCTTTGAAATAAAAAAATCACTCTGGTTGAACAGCTTTGTCAACACAACGGCCTGAACATATGATGAGGGGTGGGAAATTGCTTTATATTAAGGGGCCAAAACAAGGTTGGGTGGGAATTTTACTTAAATACATACCTTTATATATAGTACAAGTTGATTTCAATATGAAATTAAAAAAATATTACTGCTGTGTTTTCCCCATGAACATCTCTAGCAGATAAATTTATTATTATTATTATTATTATTATTATTATCTATTTCTAGTTCCATTTTGATCTTTCAAATTTGAAATGTCATGGAGTTAACATAAAGGCAAGTGTCTTTCCCTTCTACTCATTACTGTGATATTACACAATAATTGAATTATTATATCTGATTAAAAAAAATCTAAATACAAATTTTTAGCCAACAAGACGCTTAAAATAAGCCTAAAATAAAAACAAAATGGTCATTTTAATCCTGAGTAAACGCAGGTTACATCACCCCACTGCTTACAGAACAACTCCACCGCCTGCTCACCTGGTTTGAAATGATCCTTGTAGACTTCACCGCCGACAAACCGACAGAAAGACATGCTGCGTCTGCACAACAGATCTAAATAACAATAAATGTGGTTCAGTCTCTCTTCATACGGCGGCTACAGATGACCGGACTGTTCTCCTCCTCTCGTGTGAAGAGATCCTGGCTGGAGATTTAACAGTAGCTCCGCCCACTGCTGTTATCTGCATTAACACTAGATGTCCGTGTTTGACAACAGGAGGCAGGTGGACATGGAGGCATTTTATTGGACATAAGTTCAGTCAAACCCTCAGTGGAAACCCTAAAATAGATTTACTATGTGCATAAATGGCTCCATTTACAGTTATAGTGTTGGGAATATCTCAGCTATTGTATTTATTTTAGGATGAATCAGAATCAGCAAATGTCCCAGTGACCCACACAGTCTGTTGTCCTTGTATTCACCTTTTCATATCACATTTTGACAACTGGGTCTTTGTTACACATTATTTATTAAAAACTCTCACTTAGGTGACAGTTCAACTGTGTAAAAACTGTTTCAAAATGTGTAAGAATTCAAATGTTCCAAAAATATATGGGAATTAATTTAATCTTCTAAGGAGATGGATCAGTGTGCCCCGAGTAGATCCTTCTTACTGCTGCATGCTGACACCAAGCGAGAAGATGCATGATGTGATGTGATGCCCATTTCTACAAGCTGAATTATTTGTTAAATTGTACAGACAAATCACAAAGCATACAGGACACAATGGCTCACTCTTTATGTAGACCAGGGTTGATAATATTAAAATCAATGTAACTTTTCATTTTCCACCATCTAACATGTAAGTAATGTGTGTGAGAGAGAAATTGATGAATCATACCATATTTGAGGGAAAAGTAGAATCACAAAGACTGACACCTAACCAATCCTGAGTGTGAATTTATTTTAGTTTACACATCAGAGACATGATGTCAGCGTTATCTGAGCATAATGTTGTTAGTTTTACTTTATAAAGGAAACAGAGATCATGAATTAGTTTTATTTTCCATCATGAAAATATATATCCTTTACTTGGTAGAAACTGAGAGAGAGCTCATAAATGATATTCTGTCCATTGCAGGGCTGTGTCCTTCATTCATACTTGCAGTAGTGCTTAAGGGCTTCTGGCAGCTCCAGCCAGTCAATGGCCATTCTGTGGACAATGTGCTTCTGGATGGCCTTCCTACACAATGTCTGCAAGGACGAGACTGAAGCCACAGAGGAATGGGACAAAAAAAGACAGAAAAGACTGTGGATTAGCAGAATGAAAGTAGCGATGAGCAATTATTAAATAATGAAGAAAGGTGCATTAAAAGCATGGATGAAATAGTAAATGGGTCCATGGGCCAGAGCCTATATATGTAGCAACAGTTAATAGTTTAGTTGGAAAGCTAATCAAATGACTGAAAAGAGATGAACAATGACCACAAAGAAATGCAAAATTACACAAAGCAACCACAATGGACGGAAGACAAACTTAAAGAGACTTGAAACAACTACAACAAGATGAAAAGCATCCACAAAGAGACACAAAACAGCTACAAAGAGATGGAAAGTGACTGCAAAGAGACAAAAAATTAACTCAAAAAGACACTAATCAACTACAAATGTCTGAATGTCTTGGTATGCCTGAAAAATGTTGAAAAGAAAGTCTCTTTCAGTAACACACAGTAACATGTCTGCGCCAGAGGCCCATTGTCTCACAATCAGTCCATGTTTAATAGTATCACTGCGACACTCACATCCATACTCCACCTGGACAATTCGGACACACTTGGTAGCAGCAAAGACGTCCACCACAGCATAGAGAGGCTGGATGGCGGGGATCCCCTTTGCAGAAGCTCCCATGTCCTCGCCATTGATGATAATGTGCATATCAGCCAGGTCTTGCCCTTTAGGCACATACAGTACTCCTATTCGGCTACGTCTGGCTGTGGGAGGCAGGGCGTTGGTCTTATACAAGTCATCCAAAATGTGGCTGTAGCGTCCGGGCCTGCTCCGACCGACCAGCTTGTCTCTGGGGACCCGAATATTCTCAATGCACAAGTGAGAATCAGTGAAGAAAGTCTTTGGGTTGTTGTTGTTGTTGTTGTTGCCTTCTCCATCTCTACCTCCAACTTCAACCTCCCCATGTCCAAGCCTTTGGCCCCCCGCCAGTCCTCCATCTCCAGCCTGTTGACCCTCTGCTCCGGCATCTTCTATGATCTTGTTGTGGTTGCGAGTAATGGCAAATACCCAGCTGTCTCCTAAGTCTGTCAGGTCTGGGATGGAGTATTCAGGTACCACCTCTAAGTTCCTGGGGTCCCTGGCAGTCAGGCCTACCCGGAGGTGGCCACACCAGCCGAGCTCCTTATCCTCAATCTCTATGAGGAAAATCTCCCCAGGTTTCAGAGGTTGTTTGCTGAAACACACTCCATTTGCAAAGCTCTCTACCCGTGTGGCCTGGGTTCCTGAGTAGTCCAGTCTGACATTGATACCATGGATGGGGTGGAACTCCATGAACTGGTCAGGAAAGGGCTCCATTTTCAGTTCTGTTTGCACCAACTGAAGCGCTCACTCTGGTTCATGGAACAGAAACTACCATCAACACGATATTCCCAGTTGGATAGCTGTCAAAAAACTCAACAAACAGAAACAAACTTACTAAAACTTCCCAGTCAAACAGTCTCGCAGTGGTTTCAGACTATTGCCGTCCAACACATGGTAACACTGAAAACTTGCACAGACGAGATCCGTGCTCTGTCTATCTGTGGGCCACTCAGGGAAGCTTCTGGTAGAGGTCTATTTTTGAACAGCTGCATATGTCAACAGATGGCAGTGTGAGTGTATCTGTGTGTGTGTGT
>NW_023339651.1:14943768-14960482 GCF_004916995.1 Morone saxatilis
GGCCATCATGCAGAAGCCTACAGTCACTAACACGCACCAGATATGCACAAAGATCGAGGTGGGGTTAGACAGAGCAACAAAGCCCCTGGGCTGTCATTCAATTTCGCAAACCCATGTACTGAAGTAATAGCTGCGTAATTATCATAATACCATATGCCAGGGAGATATGTTAAACAGCAGGCCTTTCATAGCTGCACTCTAAATATAGTCATGACATGCAAATGCAGGCTGGATTTCATTTTTATGTAAAGCAGCAATTAAAGTAATATACCGAGATAAAGAGGTCCGCTGAGATTTATTATGATAATGGTTTTATAGTTTAGGAATGTGAAGATGAATTGTATTTAAAATCGGAAGCTGTTAGCAAGAATAAAGGCTCCTGTTCATTATGCTACTAAATTTACAGTTGTTCTTATAATTTCTGTCTAAAAGTATCAGGTATTGTCATTAGCCCATTAAATTACACAGTATATAAAGTAGGATCTACCTCTACCTGGATTCCTTCATTAGTTACAGTAAGTGTAACTTTGAAGTAAGTGTTGCATGACACTAAGAAATCAGTTTCCTTGCAGGATGTGGGACGGAGATCACTGATCTCACTTGATCTTTAAAGGATGGTTTTTTAACATAGTCTCTTAAAAAACAAAAGGAATAAAACATTCTTTCTGAATGCAAATGAAAAATGCCAACTCATGAGAACATAATAAACACAGGCCGTTGCTCATTTTTGGTACACTTCATCATTAGTGTGTTAGTTGTATGCTAATGGACTCTTCTCTACTTTTCCCTCTCCTCTTGGTTTTCCTGTTTCTCTTCACCCACCTTTCAAGTAATTTCCCCACGGGGATTATTAAAGTATTTCTGATTCTGATTCTGATTCTGATTCTGATTCTGATTCTGATATCACACTGTGCATGCACTAAGCATTGACCATTATTGTAAAAACTGATAGGCTCCCTTTAAAACTGCAATAAGGAACGCTCATTTTTTGTGTTGACTCTGAGGGCCCTGTGGACAAAAGCGGTAGTGTTTCCACCACCTTATTTCATTGATTTAAGGGGAAATCCGACCGAGCATTCAGAATAAGCATATAGAATTATCTTCTTGCTGACGGTCTCTTGTGCTTATGTAGGTCATATAGAGGCATCAGTATTGATATCATAATTCATAACCAATTAAAACTCCTTGTAGTAGATCAGTATTCTCCTTCTATCCTTTCATATGAAGAAGAAGATATACTTGTTTTTACACATACACACACACATATGCCTGAAATATAATCATGCACATGCAGGGCTCATAGACATGCAAATGTGGAGAGATGGTGGAGTGATGGGCTGCCAGTGGCGCACCCGGGAGCAGATAGAGGGTTAGGTGCCTTGCTCAAGGGCACCCTGGCTCTGCACCGGAGGTAGAACTGGCACCTCTGCAGCTACATACTGTGGTCCGTGCTGGATATGTCATATGAACTAAAGGAACTGCTTGTCTCACAGTAGCCATCACATAATACTGCCAGAGCAATAGTTGTTTCTAGTTTAGGGATTTTCAATGAGGATTTCAGAAATTTTGAATGATATATAAAAAAAGATCAAAAACTCTATATTTACAACTCTGTCAGTTTTTCTAATATAGGAAGAATGGGAAGAGGTATTTATTTTGATTTCTCCTGCATTACACAGTACGTGTTTGTCAACAATTCCTGACATTAAATCTAAATGTGAAGGTATGGAAATCTGAAAAAAAACCAGAGGAATGGAAGTGCAATAACAAGAGAGGGATATATGTAGCCTCAGTGGGCCCTCTAACCCTTTTAATACAAATATTGCCACACGTCAAACTGAATCAACAGGTAAACACATCCATCTGTAGTGGTTATTAGGGTGTATTTGGTGGATACACAACTATCAACTGCCTTTATATGAATGTTTAATGTGTGATCTGTAATCCTTTTAAAGATTCATCTAAACCAGAAGTCCTTCTAAGCCTTGGTCTGAGGCTGGACGCGGGCCTCTTTCGGGGTCTTGGGGATGTCGATTTGTTTAAAATTGCAAATAAAAAGAAAACTTTGCAGACTCTGTAGCTATAAAGAAAACAGATTATAAAATGAGCATAAGAGAGGCTGTTGGATTAAAATGAAAAGCTTAAAAACTACAAACTGTACATATAGTGTATGTGGTCTTGAGTGAGTACTGTCAGTCATGGATGCAGCCAGCCAGGTTGTTCAGGAACTCCTCCTCCACCCAGTAATGGATGGGGGTTATTGTCTCTCACCCCAGCTGCAGCCTGCACCACTCTGCCCCGTTCTTCATATTGTCATTTCTAGGGCTTCCAGTGTGTTTTATGTAGGCCAAGATGGAGGGAGGGAAACGAGAGAGATGGTGGTGTGGGTAAATTCATTCAGTTATCCTCTTCTTACTTTCTGTATTAAATATTTCTTTAAAGAATATTCCAAGCACCATCTCTTTGCCACTGGGAACATTAAGGCAATATAAAGAAAGCACCAGAGACCTATTAGTAACAATTTGGATACTTCTCCACTTGATTATAAGGTGGTTACTTCAGTTTTGCATGGATGCGCACCGGAATAGAAAACAGCTCTATTTAACCCTCAGGCTGAACTTTAGCTGTCACCATGTTTTGTACAATTAGACATCATTTACACTCTGGATCATGCAGAGAGTTGTGTGGGTGAGTTTGTGTGTGCGTCTGTTGGGGCTGCAGGACTCTTAATCTGGATTATCATACAGCGCGGCCATGCTTTTCATAATCAGTTTGGTGAGCTGTGATTCTCGGCAGCGCATGACACATCTGGATGCAGGCAGTCGGTTGAGGGGAGGTGTGTGTGTATGTGTGTGTGTGACTGTGAGAGAGAGAAAGAGAGAGAGAGAGAGACTCCTCACTCCGCGGTCCTTGCGCACACAAATGGAGAGGGAACCAGCAGAAGACAACACTAACCGGCGGGTTTAGTCACATTTCCATGCACAGAATAATTTTTCGGGTAAGTATATATCATCATCTCCATTTCTCTTGCTATTATCTGCTTAAACACATCATCAGTGCTGCAGACGTTTGCATTTTTATCCAAAAGTAAGACGAGGAGTCTGCAAGACTATCACTGGTCTGGTGAGCATAAAAAGGCATTTTACCTGAAGCTTTTATCAACATTTTCTCACTTTAACTTATACTTCATGTCTGCGTGTCACACTTGTCTGGTGGATTTGAATCGTTCATAAAGTGAAAGAGTACAGCTCTGAGTATATGTGAATTCTGCGACCTGAATTTGACTTACATACTGTTTATAGCCACTACACAAGTTGGGACCACATGCTGTATATTGTGTGCAATCATATTTTATAATATGACCCTAATGTTTTTGGATTTGATTGTCACAGCAGAAATTTGTTTTCAGTAATGTAGTGATCTGTCTGATCATATCCACACTGGTGTAAATATGACTGCAACCAGCAATTCATTTAATTATTCATCTGTTGATTATTCTTTCAATTAATCAATTAGTCAAATCATTTTGTCAGTAAAATGTCAGAACGTAGAGAAAAATGCCCATTACGACTTCCCAGAGCCTGAGTTTCTCAGTTTGACAAAGCCGCAAATCATTTGACATTTGAGAAGCTGGAACCAGAAAATGTTTGACATTGTTGCTTCAAATATGACTAATTGGGCCTAGCTGATTAAAAGAATGGTTTAATTTAAAACATTTTTTGGTATACTTTATATTAAGGGTACAAATCATTTACTTAAGTAATGCCTAATGCATGACTCATGATAATTTAATGTATGAATAAGGATGTATGATGAATTTCTGTTGCCCACCACTAACATCAAGTCCTCATATGACTTTATGTGATCTGTTTCAGTTGAGGAACTTTAATTCATAAATTAATTTAGATATGTAAAAAAATAAGGAATGTAAAATTAAGCCAATTTAGTTAAAAAAATATACTTGACAAAACTTTATATACAATGTAATGTATTGACTTTTACTTAAAAAGAGAAAACTATAATAATTCTCAACAAAACATTCTATATATTTATACATTTTACTTATTGTTTACTATACAGTTTGACATCTTTTTTAACACTAATATGTACATATTGTTTTTATGTTTATTAGTACGACTGTGCAGAAATAAATAATGCCACGTTACAGATACTCAATAGTTATTGTAATTACCTTAAAAAGGGTGCTGCTTTATTTCGCAGCCAGCATACCCAGTAACTACGCTATAATTACAGTGCAGAAGGGTTGCATTTCATTTCAGTTCAAAATCTCTTATAAGTGTTCCCACTGGTTGAAATCCCATTGGTTGAAGCACTCAGCGACCCCCTGTGCCCAGAAGCACCTGCATTTGTTTCTTTTGGTCATTTATTCAGATTCTTCCTTTAATACTTCAACCATCTGTCTATTAGTTTTAACATAAGAATAAGAGTACTGATAGGAAGGATTGGGATGTTACTAATGACTACAATCAACACTGGGTCACGAAGATGGGCTAGCTTGGAAACACACCCCACCAAATGTTGGTTTAGCCCATAATCCGGCTGTGTGATTTGTCAGATTTCACAGTAAAACCCTGCATTAATGTTAATCTGAGATTGTTACTGTTCGTGTCTGATCAGAGGGTGGCACACAAGCACAAACACACACAAACCCCTACACACACACACACACACCCTGAGTCACAGACATGCTGTTAGGCTTATCTGTCACTGATTGAGAATGTAATGGATTGATCGAACACATTGCAGTGCACTCAGAGCAGATGTGTGCTGTGTTTCGTGCTTCAGCCGTTACACGATCACTGTGCGTCACACACAGCCTTGTGGAACAGTTAACAGCTCCTCTTATATTTGTTGTACAGGAGCTTATCATCAAGCATCTCACTTGTTAGGGACCTGAAATTTATGGTTTGCCCCAGTGATCGGCCAGTGGAGTCCTAAAATGAAGCAGCTATTGATTAAAAAAATCCTTGCAAATATTTACAGTACCACATTCACTCTTCCTTCTCTGCTTGACTTTATTTCGTTGTCCTTGTTGAAACCACAGTTCTACTCAGCTTTCAGTGGCCTGTGGGTTTGTCACAGCTGAATACAAAACAGTTAAACCAAACACCCGAAGGACAGAGTTGGGAGAGTCAGCAGAGATCACACAAACACTTAGCAACATATGAGGGAAATATTTATTTATATTTATTATTTCTGCTAATAAAATATTTTTTAAAAAGCCCTACCTCGGCTGCTATCAATGAAGCATGGCTATATGACACTTACAAACGTCATATCATCATCACATTGACAGTATTTTTTTTTAAAGGATTTAAAAAAAAAATTTGGTGGCTTTTTTATTGCCTTTATTTGATGGGAACAGCTGAAGATAGACAGGAAAGGGGAAAGGGGATGACACGCAGCAAAGGGCCACAGGTCGGCTTCGAACCCTGGGCCGCTGCAGCAAGGACTCTAACCGGGCAACAAAATTGACAGTATTTTTAGCTATGTTTGAACATGAGGACATGAGGTTTTGAATGAAATGTCTCAACAACTATTAGATGTACTACTGTGAAATGCGGTACACACAATCATGTTCCAACCAGATAAATGAAATTAAAATTACATTATATTTGCTAAAACATCAACACTTTTACATTGTCCTTGTGTGGTCTAATGCGACTAGCCGTCTTTCGGTGAACTGTTTTCTCAATATAAGAGAAAGGTTCCAAATGAGTCGCCATGTTGGTCCGACTTAAAATCCCAGAGCAGAAAGCGTTCGTCCAGTCAGTTGCAGCCAGGTAGTGTTGCAGGAGGCTGTAGCCTGACTACAAACATCCAATGCATGGACAGCGACATGACCCTTTGCGTCCATAAACAGCCCTGTGGACACGTACCTTCATAGCTGCTAACATGCATGGCAGTGGACTGTGGACATGTTTTAGTTTAAAGCCAACCAGGGGATATGGTACCACTCAAGGCCAAAAGATTTACATTAACTTGTCGATTTGGTCCTTTCACTAAGAAAAAGATTGTTTTTATATATTTTTGCAATGTGGTAATGCAAAAATTTAGCTGCAGTGATTTGATATAAGAATATTTGGATTAGTGAAAAAATACAACAGCATCTGGAGTCCCTACACAGCAGTTTCATAATGACAATATGGCAACATTTGCCCGTTCTGTTATTAGCTTGGACAAAACTGTGTTAGCTTAACAGTAGTTTAGCCTGCCTAATGTGCGTGGCAGTGCATGAGCGTGTTTGTGTGTGTGTGTGTGTGTGTGTGTGTGTGTGTTCTGGCACCTCGTAGGTTCTGGTCCCTCTTCCCACCCTGTGAAAAGCTACGAGGAAGGTCTAATGCACCCTGGCTGCATGTGTGTCTGTGAGCTTTATCTCCCCACCGTCCATTTTGGGTGAGAGCAGATTAGTCAGAATCCACCAGCTGCTGTGGAATTGGTTGAAATTGTGCCACACAGCACTGTAATGCAGTTACGTAAATCTGACCAGTCAGAGGTAGGGTTTAACTTACATAAAGAGCAGGGCACTTGACCCAGAGAGACAGTGAATGAAAGGGTCCCCACGGGGCCTTTGTGCTGTTTCCCAGCTCGTGTCCAATGATGCAGAACTGCTCTTTTCTCCCACAAAATGACAGCTGATAATTCACATTGCCTCTCTGTTCTGGGTTGGGTTTTGCTCATTTTTGACAAGTCAGTAGGCGGTGGCAGTATATTATGTTACGTGTAAAGATGCAATGCTACTGACACACAAAAGCCACATGAGGGGAATGACAGAGAGCATCTTTGAACTCCCCTCACAATTTATCTCAGGGTTACATAAGTAACTCTTTAAACAGCTCAAGAAGACATCAGAGGGAGGGTTGTGACTCCGGGTCTCTTGCGGCTGACAGTTAGCTCTGGAAGACACTAGTTGTTTCCTAGAACAGATATACATGCTGAATATTACTTCAGAAAGTGAATGTGGTCATGTGAATTTTTCCATGAAAACATTCAGCATTTGTTTAGGGATTACAATTTCAACAAAGCCAAAAATATACTGTTTTATACTGAAAGGCTGCATCTGTACTCAAATTATATTTTTTTCATTTCATGTTCATGTGCACAGAAAGTCTCTGTACATAAATTGAATGACATCCTATCAGCCCCAAAAGACATTAGATCCAAGCCTGAACTGCCCTAGTTTGTGCAACATTTTGGGGAGACAGACTGTCTTGTCTATTTTTGCATGCTTCTAAAACTCACTCAGTATGTGGAACGACAGCTATGGGAGAGGTGCTCACTTGGATCTGATTCAGGCTCAATAGTCTTCAGATTAATGTAAAGTTCCACAACTCTAAACACGTGATATTCACACATTAATGCGTAGTTGGCGCCGGTAAGCAGTTTCTGTGAAAATGAGGCACGAGTATAGAAAAGATGCCCTTCCTCTCTCTCCCTGGCTCATTCCCTGACTGCTTTTATTTGTTCTGCCCCCGAGGCTTAATAATGTAGCTGACCATGTTCTTTATTTATTCTCTTTCACTGACTCTTAGGTGCCTTGGCTGTGCAATGTAAAGTCAAGAAATGGCAGAGAGTGGAACAAATGGGGAAAGAAGAAGTGAGGCTAAAGAAAGAGGAGGTGGCAGACCTCTCCAGGAGCCCCACAGCCCAGCTCTCGGCCTCTCCCCAGGCGGTGCCCCCACCCTTGGGAGCAAGAGGCATCTGCCTCGAGGGATTGTGATCCAGCTGACTGGGACTGAGGGAGAATGGGACAGTCTCGATGACAGTGAGCTCATCTTCTCCCTTGACCACGATGATGACCACCCCTCTATATCTCTCTCCAAACAGTTTTCTGTTGAGGATGACAGAGGGTTGCAGTCCCAAGCGTTCCATGTCCCTCTTTCTCCCTCGTCTCCTGGCTCTTTGGGCACTGCCACTGGCCCCAGTTTTCTCTCACCAGGCCCTCCTTCACCCACCCACCGACCCTTTGCAAGCCTGGTCAAGTCTCTCTCCACAGAGCTGGAGCTCAAAGAAGGCTCCACCCTCAGACCTAAGCCCCTTCTCAGCCTCGTAAAGTCCATCTCCACAGAGATCTCCCGCTCAGAGCCCGAGGTGTCGCAGTCAAAATCGGACTCCCGCCTCAACCTCCACCTATGGAAGCAGCTTACCCAATCAAAAACCCGCAGCAATGGGGACTCTCGCACTGCGCCCCCTTCTCCTAGCTCACTCTCCCCTAGTGGAGAGGGTCTGAAAGGGGGCTTCTTCAAAATGGAGCTAGAGGACACCAAGAGGAAGCTCTCGGAGGCCGTGCACGAGCCTCTAAGCAGCATGTTCAGTAAGATCATGAGAGAGGAGAGCACAGGCAGCCCAAAACACCAGGGTAAGACCCAGGGGGCTCATCAGGGCAGCTCCAGAGGTTTAGGGCGTGAAAGCAGCACGGACACGGTTCTTTCTGAGTCTCCTGTGAGGAACACTAGAAAAACAGATGCTGATGTTTTGCCTGTGTTTGACTGGCCTTCTGTCAGACATCCTGGGAGAAGCCACCACAGCCACTGCCCTGTGCATCACAGCAGACAACATCACAGGGATGAGCAGCTGGAAATATATACAGACGGCGACATGATGCAAGTATTAGCCATTGAGACTCAGGGGCCAGATAGAAGATCACCTGCTGGTCCTCAGGTCCTTGCATCACCAGTGGTTAGGACTTTTCCCTTTTCTCAACCCCCTCCTCCTCTGCCATGCACAGGTTTATTCTGTATAGCAGTGCTGTCCTACGGCTATTTCATCCTACCTCTCAGTCCATACTTCTCTGGCCTGGCTCTGGGATTAGCACTGGGCTTCTTGCTAGGATTGTTTTTGATCAGGATGGGTTCCAGGTCTCGCTGCTCTGATCCTCCATACAGACCACCACAGATGTTGGGTGAGGGGATTCTGTCTGGTGGCACTGTCAGTATTGAGCCCGACACCCTTAAGGTAAATGGAGAAAAATGTCTTGTGTTTTTGTTCTCGCCTTATTTTCAGCCACCTCAGTCTCACTCCAATGCTCACACATTTCTAAGCATGTCTTCCATAAATAACTTCTGAGAAAGAACACTTACAGGTGTCATAAAGAAATCATCAGAATTCCATTCGTTTGCTCCAACCAACCCTTGTCTGTTGGGTTTTTAGTTGGCATTTTGGGAAATATGTTTCTGTTGGACATTTAGATGAGAAAATAAATACTACTCTAATGTCTGTCAATTAAATATAGTGATTAGCTTAGCACAAAGACTTGGAACAGGGAGAAATAATTAGCCTGACTGTTTCCAAATTTAACTAAATTTGCCGACCAGCTGCCAGGCAACCTCGAGAAACTCATATAGTGCAGCTCACAACTCCTGTTTTCAATTCTTTATGCTTTATCTAAGCTAACTTGCTGCGGGTTGTAACTTCATACTGAAGGGACAGCTATAAAAACAATAGTCAAGTTTCCATCGAAATTTTAGTACCAATTTGAATCTATTTTCCAGAAAATGTGCACAATAAAAAGTACATTAACGCACATTACCATCTACTGCTCTTTTGTGAATGTTAGGAGAAGACTGTATTGAGATAAACAGTTTTACCTGTCAGGATCAATGAAACTATTGCAGAGGAGGAGGGCTCAATGAGATGACATAATTAAGAGCCCCAGTCGAACCTGAAATTAACATTTGAACATTTTGTAGAAAAGATTTGTGTTTATGTTTTATGTTTCTTTCATGTATTTAGAGATTTCTCTCTTGTTTCTGGTCCACAAATACCTGATGTTTTAGTCATCATCAGAAACTTCAATGGATGTTTAAGTCACATGTTTCCTGTTTGTCATGGGTAATTTGCTATAGTTTCCATTGTACTCTGTCACATTTTGCTTTTATCAATACTTTTCTAGTTCAGCCAAGCGTAATTTATTAGAAGGACTAGTGTGTAGGATTAAGTGGCAACTAGCGGTGAGATTGCAAATTGCATCCGACTTGGCTCCCCCACCCGCTACTGTAGAAACATACCGGTTCAACATGGCAGAATCTATAGAAAGCGACCCGCTGACGGCTCAATCTAAGGTAACAAAAACGCAACAATTTCTTGTTTTCAGGTGATTATACACGAATGAAAACATACATATGAATATTATATTTCATTTCTGCCAACAAATCCTTTTAAATGTTGCACACTGGACATTTAATTTAATTTATGATATATATATATATATATTATAATTTTTACAAATTATTGGTTTCAGTCATTTATATGCACATGCATTTTTTTATGCACAAACTGAAAATGCACATAAAAACAGGTGGATGGATGCTATAGTATATTGTTACATTGTTATATTGTCATTGTGACAATGCCAGTGTAGAGTGTAGGATTCTGACCATACCAACTACAGTATGAATAAACCCTAGCAACCAATTTTTGCTCTTGAAACTGGTACCAGGAGGTACAAGAGAACAATTTCAGAAATTGCCTTTGGAGTGAAAAAAGGTTCAAAACAAACTGAAATTTAATATCTTTCTGACTGTGCCATACTAGCACAGCTGCAGACTACTCTGACTTGTGGCATTTCAAACGAACATAAAATATTATCAGGAAAACCTACTTAATGAAAAAGACTGATTTGTGAGTGAACTTTAAAAAGCATGTTTAAAGGCTACTCTAAATACTGTAACAAGAGTAATTACTCTTGCAGTTGTGCTAATAGAATAGTTTGTGCAGCGTCAAGTTGGCAAGCCACTTCAGCACCTCTGCTGACTGGTTCCTTCATAGATTAAAGCTTCTGAAAGTGGAATGCAATTAAAAACTTCAATAATAAAAACTGCCTGAGCTGCAGTGGTAATTACTGTTCTTCTCCTGGCTGAGCTTGACACAGGGCAACTGGAGAGGACAGCTACCACCCAGACAGTGTCAGTTCCAGAGGCAATTAGCGGGGAATACAGGCAGGAGGAAGCTGTAATTTGTCAAGGCGCGAGGCAGGAGAGTAGTGGTGATGGTGATAGTTGGAAATAGGGGGTTTTCTGTCTCAGGCTTGAGATAATTCCCTTGTTTGGTCATTAGCAGTTTTGTTTCAGTCCGAGGATTGTTACAGTGTTAAAGAGCCACAAGGTTTATGGGTAATCAGATGACAGAATGAGATCAGTTGTGGTGTTTGATTGCAGGCACACGTCTGCAACGAGGGCAGAGGCTGACACTGCCAGATAAAGCCAAATCAAATTTCAGTATGTATAATGTATGTATAATACACTGTTTATTAGTTAATTGGCACATTAAGAGGGAGCATCAAAGGGGAGGGGAGCATTCTGCTCACATACAGCCGTACTGAACACTTCAGCATATATTTCAGACTGAGGGAAGTTTCATCCTAAAGCAACATTTTTTTATTTTACAGGAAAGCCACCATGCTACACTAATTAGGATTTTATGTCTATCAAAATTGTTGTTTTCAAGCATCTCAGTTTACACTGAGTTAATTTATGTCAAATTATAAAACAAAATGGCTTCAGGTTTTGGAAAGTTAGCTTTCCTGCTGAGATTTAGATGAGAAGATTTATTGACAATTACAGTGACTTCCTGGAGTCTTGTTGATGCCAGAAAGTTGCCAGACAACCAGAGGAGTCTCCAGGAAGTCACTCAGCCAGACTGTCATTCCCCAGTAACGATTCTAACTCATAACTTTGCACATAACTTAGTCGATTAGCTTAGCCAAGCAAAGTCAATTAGCTGAGCAAATAAGTAAAAAAGTAAATAACTATATTTCCCAAAATGCCGAACTAGAATGTCTTAGCATTACAGTAGCTCAAGGGTTGATTTGCTTTGAGATCAATGTACTGCAATTGGTTTACCCTAACCCCAACCCTGCGTCTAACCCCTAACCTTTACCATCTATAACCCATTACCCTCTGATTGGTAGAGTTTGTTGACAGCAGTATGAAGCCAGGAATGATGCGTCACTTGCGAAGCCAAATCCAGCGCACAATGGTTTGGGCCAACCTCCTTGGATCTGTCACTGAAAAAGACACATTTACAATCATATGTACTTTTTGCTGTATACTTCAAGGTTGATTACAAACATCATACCATGATTTTCAAGACTGAAACAATTCCAGATGGAGTGTTTATTACTCACTTGAAACTGTGTGCAGTGTTGATTGAAGTGAACACTTACTTTCTACCTTTGCAGGGCTGGATGAATGAGATACATGATTACGACCCAGAAACCTATCACCCAGCTCTGACTCACTCCGTGTTTGCCACTCTGGAGGGCTCCTGTCTCCGCCTGGACTCCCCGCGCACCAACATTAGCCGCAGGGCAACATACGATGAGAGAGTCCATGAGGCCACGTTTGTCAAGTCACGCTCCTTTCAGCTTGCAAAGAGCAAAGTATGATGAATGCCTAAGTAACTGTGTTAAGGGGTGTTTGTTCTGTATTTGAGACTGTGGTTAATATATCCTGGTGCTACGGTATGTAGTCACTACAGGAGCTCTGTATTAAAGTATTTTGTATCCAATGAATTAATGGATGCATAGGATTTTGACTAATGAATGCATGTTGGGAGTGATATTTTCATTTTGCCTAAAATTGCTAGTAATGTTAGGGAGCAAATAAACAAAGGTTTGAAATAAAGGTTAATTGGAAACAAACAGTTAAAACAACTTCTAATATCGGTTAAATTCTTCTGCATTTATTAATAATTCATAAATGGGACTGCATTGCCCAATTAACAGTTGTCTTTTGTTTTGACATAACACAACTCTGCCACTGTTCCCCAAAGGTATTCCTGCTGCCATCTGTGTTAGCTCGGAAGAGGATGTGGAACCCAAAGTATCCCATCTGCATCCAACTGGCAGGGGGAGTCAACTCCCAAGGGGATGAGGAAGGAAGGTCGGAGGATAGTCAGGGAGAGGAGCCAGAAGCTGAACCGGCATGTCCACAACAAAGTTCCTCCAAACACATCCATGACCTTCCCACAACTCTGTATCTCTTCGGCCGCACAGGACGTGAGAAAGAGGAATGGTTTCGTCACTTCCTGTTTGCATCCATGGATACAGAGAGGGAAAAAGAGAGGGACAACCAGAAGCCTGGCAGATGTGTGTCCAGATCAGGTATGAGAAACGTCAATAATGCATTAGAGAAGAGAATGCGTCCAGATAAGGCATCTATACAAATGCCATGTATGTGTGGATTATGGATTACATGCTCCAGTTCTTTACATTTCAAAGCCAATCCCTTTCGAGGGAACACACAGATCTCACAGTGGACAGGGCAAAGGTATCAGAAAAAGAATCACTGAGTTGCAACATATTACTCATTTGTTTCTTCTTTTCTTATACAGCTCTGTCATTTCTCATTTATTAGTTTTTCCTTTGCTACACTCCATAATGCATTATAGGGGCACTAAATGAAAACAGTTACTCTGTTGTACTCTGGGGAATTTCTGGTGACTAATACAAGAGAACAGGTTTTGGTTAAGTGATTTTAAGGAATTGCTGACGTCTTGGGAAATAAGCTTATTTATTTTTTTTGTAGTTAGACGAGAAGACTGATACCACTCTCATTTCTCCACATATGTGCACCCATTATAGGGCTGGAGCCAGGAGACCGTTAGTTTAGGTTAGCATAAAAACTGAAAATAGGGGAGAACAGCTAGCCTGGCTCTGTCCAAATGTTTGGACCATGGGCTGCTATGACCTGCAAGGTGAGGGTCATGTGATCAATGTGGATAGCCGAAGGCTTCTAGGTGGCTAATATTTGGTAGCCTTAGTTTTAAACCACATTTAAGGACCCATTTAATATCTGAATTACAATTATTTTGCCCCAGGATTGTCCCAGACCCAGTGTCTTTGTATCAATGGGACATCCTTAATTTCGAGTGCTGCCAGCAGTAAACATGCTAGCAGATTAGCATTAGTGCTAGCTTGGCTACTGCCTTTGGTCACGTGACCCTCGCTTTGCATGTTGTAGCAATCCTTCAACAGGCTCCCAAGAAACAGGCTGGCACATAATCCCCCTTAAAATAACTTTTTAAAAATTATTATTATTTATTATATATTATTTTTACACACATGGATTAAACAAAAAACATGTGAGTTTTAGATAGTAGGTGGATTTTCTACCTTTTGACAGAGCTAGGTTTCCCCCTTGTTCCCAGGTAAACTAAGCTAGGCAACACTCCATTTGAATTATTATCACTTTTCATTCTTTAAAATGGGTGTTTGCATCCTTTCGTGCTCTCACAAATCATGCTAGTCAGCCTACTCCTTTCGTGAATAATCACTGCAACCAAAAAGCATTAATTTCCAAAGCAAAGAAAACTGCTTTTTTTTCTTACCATGATTATCTTTACCAACCAGATAAATGTTTCCTTTATTCTCCCAGGTGACAATGCACTGGCACAGAGCGTTAGCACCTCCGGTAATGTGCCAAGCAGCAGAGGCCCCAGCAGAGTGGGCAGCAGCGAAGATGACGCCCCCTCCACACCTCCCCCCTGCATGTCTGCAGCTCACGTCTGTAAGACCTCCAGTAGCACCCGGGGCCTTTCCGTGTTAGACTACCCCCGCTACATGGCTCATCTCCTGGCCACAGAGGAGCTGACCCCCCTGTCCAGTCCTGGAGCCAGCAGCACAGAGACAAGCCCCACCGTCAAAGCAAATGTGAGTCATGCATGCAGATAGAATTAAACGAAGCAAACGAAGTGAGGCTGTAGGAACGTGCCAGGGCCGCACAGTTTACACGTTATATAGCATGTGCAGAGAGTAAACTGACCAGTGGAAAATGGAATTAGTCATCAAACATGTTATTAAAGTGGGTCGGTACATGTCTCCTGGAAGGAAAGTAAGGTAATACACTGCAGAGTAACCTGAATAAAACACAATGTTGTTGTGTCAGTGGAAAAACTAGCAGGGATTTTTTTGGGCATTCACAAAATGATTCTATTTTTCTTCCTCTATTTTTAGTTCTGAATTTTTACTAAAACTGCACTTTTCTTCTCCTTGCTTCAAACCTCACTCAGTTTTGTTTTTTTTGACAGTGTATCTGTGATCAAGCGGAACACCCTGGGACGAGCCAGACCGCGTGGGCTAACGCTCTAATTGGTCGAATCTTCTGGGACTTCCTGCGAGAAAAGCACTGGGCAGACGTGGTCTCCCACAAGATCCAGAAAAAGCTGAGCAAAATCAGAGTGCGAGCGGTTTTGTTGAAACTTACTGTGTCAGTTTGAAGGTTGACTAAACGTGTGATCCGTTTCATCCAATTTAAAACTATGATCTGGTATATTCTTGCAGCTGCCTTACTTTATGAATGAGCTGACTCTGACTGAGTTGGATATGGGCTGCTCTATGCCTCAAATCATCTCTACCTCCAGACCAGAGGTCAACCACAGAGGTGAGCACCGAGTGGAGATCAAACACACACAGAGGCAGTAACAGCAAGAGATCAGTGAGAAGACGACCTGTTGCTCATGTGATTACAGCTGAGTGCTGCAGAGCATCCGATCAGACGCTGTTATCCTGTTGTAATCTCAGGAGAGCCATTACACCACAGCCTTCAACATTTAGAGCATATTGGCTTGTGTGTGTGTATGTGTGTGGGTGTGTGATTTAAAATCAGGCAATCTGGCAGACAACACTCCTAATGATGAGTGTGTCTACGTGTGTGACCTAGTGATTTGTTTTCTTTTTTCCACTTCGCCGTTACACAACTGCTCCTGATCCTGTTTTTCCCTGTTTTTGCTGCTCAGTCCACATGTGTCAGCTCCTGGGAGGTGGGGGTTATATTCTGTCGTAATTTACTATAAATTTAATTTCAAGGCTTGATAATCACAGCGAAAGCTGTTTAATCTGCCCACTAAGCGGTGTGTGTCAAGATTAGGCTGTGTGTTATGAGCTTTGTCTGAATTTTGGTGGTCTGCCCTTGACCTCCGTGTGCTGCCATCTGCAGGCCTGTGGGTGGAGCTGCAGCTGGTCTACACTGGTGCCCTACAGATGACCCTGCAGACCAAGTTCAACCTGTCCAAGCTGGGTAAAGAGGGCGGTCAGGATACAGACTGTACGACGGAAACTGGTAGCCCACGGTCAGTGCTACACACAAAGCCATACACACTCACACTGTGACACTGACATTTGTGCATCAACTGTCCACACTTATACACTTTTCTGAATGGTTTAATAAGTAGCATTTTTTGGCTTAACTCATTGTTTCCCAATTCTACTAAATCTCCTATTGTTTATAGAAATGTGATATTGTTATTTGTAGTAGTAGTAGCAGTCATTACCAGTGTCACTGGCTGGTTTTCTTTCACAATATATGTAATTTTATATTGTGATGAGTGTGACTTAGTACTTTAGAGATTTTGAAATGGTGAAAATCGAAGTAGCACAGACAGATACAGCATATCCTGGCTTTTAGTCCTAAATTGAGATTTGAAAAAAAAAAAACTGGAGCCTACAATCCCCATAATGCAACTCAGTAGCATCTTTAATTAGACCTTGCAGGGATATTTTCTCAGCCTTTAGAAAGTTCCTCCAAAACCAAGGCAGACATTATAAAGCTGTAAAAATCGGTCAGTATTTCTCTCAGCTTCTGGTGCATTTCATCATATTGCCCAGGTCTAGTAGCAGGAGTGATGACCCAAATCGTCCAAATAAACCCTGTATTCTCATTCTCATCATTTCTATTGCCCACACACACACACACAC
>NW_023339651.1:14960536-14971295 GCF_004916995.1 Morone saxatilis
CACACACATGCACATACACACAAATAAACACCTACATGTCTCTCTTTCTACCCCCTGATCCCTCTAGTCTCTGATCCACAGAGCAGAGCCTCACATTACATTGATTAGCGTAGACCTGCCTGTCATAAACCCACAGTGGTAGGGATTACAGTGCGGGCAAAGCTTTACATTAGCTGCCTGTGGTGCATCTGAAGCTTTTCACAGAGATAGAAAACGTCTAGTTGTGTTTATGAATCTTTTCAGGACACTTTCACTTTAACAGTAACTGCAATATTTGTTTCTTATACCAGGCCATGGAGGTTTAAATTAGGGTTTTTAACTGGTTATCAAAGTCAATTGAACACATATGCCCATGTATTATGACACACACACGACACATACTATATACGTATCAAGTAAATAGTATATATAGTATTATATCCCCCTGAAATCAATGAAACGAGGCAATGGAAACACTAGTGCTTTTTGTACACAGGGACCACCAGAATCAACATAAAATGAAAGTTTGCTATAAATGTAACTTTTTTAAAGCCAAAAATGATATATATATGATGATTTTTCCATCAACACTTTTATTTTTGTCATCCATCTGCTTATTCCTGCAGGCCCATCTTCAGTGTGTTGGCGGACAGTGATGAGGAGTCCTCCAGTGCTGGTTCATCTGATGAAGAAGAACTACTTCTGTCTGAGCCTCAGGGTCCATTGGGGGAGAAGGGACCCACATCAGCTACTGATGGGTAAACACATACACAAAAGAAATAAGTCTCATATGACCTTATATACAAATCAAAATGTACTATCAACTGCTGCTTTTGTGTAATAATTAAGTCGACTAGTTATACAGACATATAAAAAAGTGTAACTTTTAATAAGCAACACCATGCAGTGTTACTTCTACCCGTCTGTGTTGTGAATGCTCATTTTTCTAAAGCAGAAAATAAACTGTGCTGACATCACACTCCAGATGGCTGTCGCTTTCATTTCCATTTCAGACTCTCGTTTCCCCCTCAGATTTTGACTTTAGCGTCTGAATACTAAATCCCCTCACATCACACTGACGCATCTCTCCTCCCCTCTTCTAATCCTCTCTTACAGGACAGGGGGTGGGAAGACTGGGAGGAAGATTTTGAGATTTGTGGACAAAATCGCTAAATCCAAGTATTTCCAGAAGGCGGCAGAGAATGAGTTCATTAAGAAGAAGTTTGAGGAGATGTCCAACACCCCCCTGCTGCTTACTGTGGAGGTTCAAGAGCTGTCGGGGACTCTGGTCATCAACATCCCGCCGCCCCCTACAGACAGAATATGGTAAGTGCTGAGGCAACAGAGCGGCTCAAACCCTTTTTAATGCACCTACACCAAAGAATTAGACAGGTGGGGTCTTCAGTACTGAGTGAGATCATTTCACAATACATATGCACACAAACGGAAACCCTTCAAAAACATCTTAAAACTTAAGCTTAAACTGCTGAATTCAAACTCTCTGTGGGAACAGCAGTCTAGTTTGGATGGCAGCTTTCATATATTATCTCACTTCTTATTAGAATTTATAGAAGTCATGGAAAGTTCATTTCAGAATCTTTCCATCAAATTTTCCATCAAAAGTTTTTTTTACCTTTGTTTTAAACCCAAATTATTATTAGCATTCATGCCAATATTGATATTTAATTTAAAAAATAATCAGATGTCAGATGTAATGGTGACGCAGTTTCTACATGACCTCAAACCTGGCTTGGCATTTCTATATGTGCAATAAGGCTTATATACCGGCCTGTTAGCTCTCCTCTGGATACAGACATTGAGATTACCTTCCTTATTTCAGTCTGTATACATTTTTAAATTCAATATTAGTCATATGTAGCTGGCTATTGCATGTCATAAATGAGCTGCAACTTCAGCAACAATGCTTCTAAAGCAAATCAGTTCACAATGTTCAGCAGCAGCATGTTGTCTTTATGTGGTGTGACTCACGCCTCGCACCTCATCTCCTGCCAGAAGTACATTTATTTATTCTACTAGTCCATTTGAGTCGCACTAAAGCTGGAACAACAGGAGGCTGAAATGTGGAATGAAACAATCTCATTATAGACTTGATAGATTTGATGATGATCCCCTCTGTAGGTACAGCTTCTGTGTGCCCCCCAAGTTGGATCTGCATGTCCGTCCCAAACTAGGGGAGAGGGAGGTGACTTTTTGTCATGTGACTGAGTGGATTGAAAAGAAACTGCAGGATGAGTTCCAGGTAAAAAAAATAAAAATAAATACTATATACAATGTTCATATTCTCAGCATCCCCCCCTTCTCTCACAATGATGTTTATTTTCTTCTCCAGAAAGTGTTTGTGCTGCCAAACATGGATGACATCTACTTACCCCTGATGCACTCCACTGGGGTGGACAGCCCTCAAGTATCGCAGCATCTGTCCTCTCAGTCCCAACGGTCCCAAAGCTCCTCCACAGAGTCCATAGAGCGGATCCCACCCGAGATCTCTGGGGCAGAGTCTGACTAGTGCCTCGCTGCTGATGATCGAAGCAGAGCCGACCCTGCAAAATGGATTCATTATATATTCACAGTGAGAGAAGGGGGGGAGAAGAATTAAAATCACCAAGCAGAACATAATACAGTTACTTTTTGCCTCTATAGACTTGCAGACTTACTAACCCTTGTGCTTCTGTCTGAACGAGGAGTTTCTAAAGGTCTGATGTTTAGCGCTGTAGGCGTGATGGAGAGTTTGAGGATTGTTTGTATCTAAAAGGAGCTTCATGATACGGTGAAGGGTGAGATGTTACTGTACAAACAAGTGATACCTTTTGCAAATGTTTACATGTGAATGATCCCTATGAGATTATATACATATATCTATTTATTTGCTGCTTTGATGTTTACAGCTCAATGTAACTTTGGATATAAGATGACTGACGTCAAATAAAAGCTAGAAAAACACCTGCCAGTTTGATTTTCAGCCAAATGACAGTCACACACAGAGTACATATGAAACTTTCTTGAGACACACACAAAAAAAAAACATAACCTCAAAAAATCTCCCTATGAGCTCTTTTATTAAAAACAAACAAACAAAACCCAACAAAGATAAAAATGTTTGTAAATATTTTCCTGCATACTTGAATCAATTCATGTGTAGCACTTTCATGGACCTCCCTCATAATTACAATGTCTCAAAAAAAAAAAAAATCTATTAAACATAATATTACTGTGCATTAAAAACTTAACTAATACTTTACTATGGTGTAGCTCATTACTCTGTTAATGATGAATTTACATATCCTACACCAGTGGTTCACAGTCCTGTCAGATGAACTCAAACACCACCAATCATGTTTCAAATATGTTCATTTGAATTCATTTTAAATTAGATGCCATTAACATTACAGTTGACTATAAAGTTGGATATTATTAGAATATTTTTTCATACAGTTCAACTGTCAGTGTTTTTGTTTAACTTTGCTTTTGTGTTACCTGTGGTACAGGCTGAGATTTCAACCATTTATCCATTTTTTAGTCAACATTTTCAATGATTTATGTTGAATGTATCTGTTACTTTTATCTATTCCAACCATTTATCGGTTTTTAGACCATTTTTTCCAATCATGCATACATTTTTAGCTTTAAAAACTTTTTTGACAACTTATCTGTTACTTTTTGCTCTTTCAACCATTTGCCCATTCATTTTTGGCGAAGTATTTGGACTTTTCAGCTTGCTTAATAATAACACCTGGCATTCAGGTGTTACAGCTGATTCAGTGTGTGGATATATATTGTTTAACTTAATTGTAATTTCTATTTTTTCAACTTAGTTGAGTTACTTCAAAACCATTTTAATGCACCCCTTGGCGACAGCAGAAATACCACCAGGGGTATACAAACCCCTGGTTGGGAAACATTATCTACTGTCTTTGTCCACATACAAACATACTGTTCACTGTTTTTTTTTTCTCATTTTCTAATGAATGTCAACTTCTTGACTGACACTAGGTAATATTTATTTAAATGGCAAATCAACCTCAGTTGAATCACAGACGGAGGGAGCGTATATTCCCCTGCTTTTACGGAAAAAATACTCTCATAGACAGGAAGTTATTTTTCTGGTTCATATGGGATAAGTAGAAGAAGAACGTGGTTCTGGATCACTTGACCTAAATAATGTGAATATCATTTCCACTTGTTATGAACTGATGCAGTCTGGGTAGGGATCAAATGACTGTCATCCATCATCTCACGGGCACAGCTTCGTTTAATAGGAGAAATACAATGAATTGGAAGTAGGGGAAAATGTGCTTCTTTGTGCTTGGAAAAACTCTTTCATGCTCTGATGGTCATTTAGCTCAGATATACAGATAAATACAGATCTCTGAATTTAAAATGTTGGGTTTAGAAATTGGTACATTCATAACCTGAGATGCTTCTACAAGAGAGTATTTAAAAAGGTTTGGCTGGCCACGATTAGTTTCAGCATGGAATCAAACATATAGGAGCAGATTGATGAAAATGCAGTAATAGAAAATAATGGTAACATTGATTGAAGTATAAACAAGTGAGTCAATGACACAGAAGTCAAGATGGAAAGGAAAGATTCAAATGAACTGCTCAACAACACAACAACACAACATGGTGGAGAAACAGCCTGTACAGAATTCACAACCAGAGAAAAAGACCTGATGCATAAAATGAAATCAGAGGGGGAAAAAGTGTGATAATGTGTGGGAGGGTGTGTCTGTGCGTGTGTGTTTGTGTGCGTGTGCAGTGCACCTGTCACTCTGTGGAATACTGTTGAGTTATTTGCAGTATGGTTCATTAGGCAGGCCCTCAGTATTTGTTATGAGCCATTACGAGATGCAAATTCATAACTGCAGTGAATGTAATTACTCCAGTGGAAAAAATCTACATCAAGAAATCATTTATAGTACCTATGTACAACTTATGAACCATATTTACGTTATGTTAAGTTTCACAAGCTGCACCGTATCAGGGGCAGATCTAGATGGCTGCCACCCCAGTTTAGTGTCAAATGTTGTCAAATGTAACACATTCATTTAGATTAATTTAAAAAATAATGTGTTAAAAAATTAAAAATAATAATTTAAAAAATGTCTAATGACCCCTTTACTATTCAATGCTTTACTAATGTGCCACAATACTGTGATCATGTGTGACATTGTGTGAGTTAAAATATCATAATTTTGGGGCTTTTCCAAGCGAATGTACAGTATGTGAGTGTTTGTGATTAAATATTTTTGCCTTCAAAGTCTCCATGCCACCCTTTTGAATATTTATCTGGATCTACCCCTGATTATTGTTTCTTATTACATAGCTGATTACCTTGATGAACACTGCGGAAGTAGACACACAACCACTGTGCCTGAAAACTGATTAATTGAGGAGTGCAGGTGCATTCAGTTTTTCAATGGTGATGTGAGTACTTATACCTCACATTCCCCTGGTGCAGACACTCAACACTCTTGGAGCATAGTTGGATGTATAGTACGGTAGAATGCCTTGTATGATGTTTTAAAATGTGTGTACAGTGGTTTTCAATCCATTATTCTTATTTGGAAGCCGAAACATTGGACTTTTTTTCCGGCATAATGCTGTTTGAAGTCTATGCACAGGGCTTGTCCGGGCCCTCTCCTTCAAGCTTGGATGTAAAAAATTAAGTGAAGTCCATGTAATGTAATGTAATGAAAATATGTGCTGAGCAAACACTACGTACAATCTGCAGGCAAGCAACAGAGGGCAGCACCTGTTCACCATTTGGCAGGGACTACAGCACTCCTACCTGCTGACAGCATCACTTTCTTACCACCCCATCCTTAATGGCAATGCTCATGTTTTTTTCGATTTTTTTTTCCATCTTAATCCAGTACTCCATGGCCTATATGTACATTAAGGCCAGACACAACAGGTGAATAGCGTTCTTTTTTTTTGCATTACAAGTTTTCTGAGAGTTGAGTTGAGCATGAGCCAACACTTTCAGTCTACACTGTATATGTCACTTCAAATTATTTAGTTGTTTGAAATAGTAATTATGAAGTCTATACTAAGTTAAGGGTATCTAAAGTAAATTATCTAGTAATCTGTATAGATTTTTTTTTTTACTTCTCAAGCGCTATTGTGCTACACTAAATATGCAGTTGTTAGTACAACATATAATTCCTATTCCACATTACTCATTCTTTGTAAAGTAATTGGTTTGCATGCATTATCAAGTAAGATGAACTAATTATCATTTACAGTACGCCTCCACATATTTCATTGATGAGCTTTGATAGATTGAACCATCATAAGGTAACATAACATCCATTCCTCACAGGTGGTTTGATGTGGTTGTGGTTTGTGCAGGAAACAAAAGAAGTGACTTCATACAATTTGTTATATAAGTTTGTTAGTTATGTAAGTGAAAACATCTTTTCTTCCTCCTATCTTCTTCCTGAAACTACAGCAGTCGGTATGGTGCTAAATTATGTTGAATGTTCCTGATTCTGTTTGCTGTAGCAACTATCCAAAGAAGATCTAGTAAGATAAATTTAAAAAATAGCCATTAAGGCTGTAAAAATCTTACCAAAATATAGACAGTGGTTGCCTTAATTTTTGTATCTTAGACTATTCGTTTTTCCATATTAAAATTAGTAATGACCATCTTTAGACCAGGAAAAGTAATTCTGTCATTTGTTTAAAAGATCTGGGATTGGCTCTGGCCAATCTATGACTTATTGATGGAAGGATGTGAGTGTGCGCCTATGTGTAAAGGTGAACAGGTGGGCCCTTGTGATTGGTCCATTTGAAGTGATTGCTGCCACTGGGTATGCCCAATGGGTGATAGCAGGGTTCTCAACCTCCAGCTGACAGCAATCTTCTCTCTTTCACTCTGCCACTGCCAACAATGGGCCAGCCGCTAGCTTTTTGTGACAGCATACATTCTTGCTTGTTAAAGCAGGAAAAGGTGTAAATGAATGATGGGTCCTTGTTCATGCTGGTTCACTTTCACTCTGTCATGGCTCACTGGGACACCTGAATAGACCAAAGTATAGTTAATGTTATCAGAAACAAATGAGCTTTTCCTAAGATGACAAATCAGAATATTTTATTTGAAAAATGTTTCATGTAATTTTCAAACTCATTTCTCCAATCTTGACTTTTCAACTTTTGCCTTCCCATTTATGATACCATCTCATCCAAAGTAAGGCTAATCGTCCTTAAAACCTTTGTTTTTTAAGAGACTCTTCACATGAGAATGCTTTATTTCAAAATCATATCATCATACATGACCAATAAATACTTACTTAGTGTAATATTATCATATAATTGCCAGGTTTGTAGTTCAGTTAAAACAAATAGCTCTGGCAATGTACTGTGTGTACAAAAAGCATAAATGTATATTATTTACAAGATCAGTATATTATTCAGCGTTGAACATGAGCTAATAAGTTAATTCTGACCATGCTTCCTCATATTTAATATATAACTATCTATATTGTTAGGTTCCCCAGAACCAAAAGTGATTGAGATTCCTTTAAGGAAGCATGTCTAACACATTCAAAGTAACTAATCTCTTTATCAGATTATCAGCAAATAAATGGTTAACTGCATGTGTTGCAGAGCTCTGGTGTCTGGTATTGTGTTGCATTAAAAAAAGAAATGTCAGCTTTGCACCAAATATGAATAGCAGGAATGTTTCTGTTCAATGACATCAAAGTGATTACACATAATAGTGATGGCAGTGTATGGAGCAATCTGTGTGGAAATTTAGGAAAATAAGAAAGGAAGGAATGCATTTGACAGTCTAATATACTCCCTTCCTTGAACATGACTGACTCACTAAAACTGCATCCTGTGCCACTTCCTGAAGCTTCCTAAAGCTTCCTGATTACTGTACACCACATTCACAATCACATCAGAACATAAAACTGGTTTAGTGGTTGTAAAAGGTTTGCCACCAATTGAACCAGATGACATCTTTTCCCATCAGAGACATGTTTCTGACTAATTATTTACCTCAGGTTTCCTTGTCTTTGTCTGTAAACACAATAAATCCATTCTTGTTAAATGGCCCCTCCCTAAAGTAAACTGAGGAGTTATCGTAATTCTTACTTAATACACCAGACCTATTTCCTTTTACTGTGTTGCATAAGAATCATGTGCGTTACAATAACATTTTTCTTGACTCATTTTATTGCACAAACAGAATAAAATATAATGGTGTAGTTACCTAGCTAGTCTGACTATTTGTTTAGTAATGTAAAAATGTAATGTGATGTAAAAACTGGTTAAATACTGTGGTGATATACAGTATATTGCAAAATTCACTTTCAGGTCACATCATTTGTGATAATAGCAATAAATTATATGACTGCTTCTGAGACATGTTTGATAAGCACTAGGCCGGTGGATTTGATCACTACTTATCACAGGGAAAGCATGCTGAATCACAAAAAAAATAGTTTTTCTTTGTCAAATGTAATCTAATGTCGTTGGCTAAATGCATCGTGTTTACTGGTTAAACACGAACCAGATTTCATGGTACATTAAGTAATCATGTATTGTACTTTACTGCATATGTCCATTGTGGCTCAAGCCTCCATCATTGCACAAGTTTGAAATTAATACATCAACAGAGATATGGATATCTTCCCAGCAGAGATTTTTTGTTTGCCTTTTGAAATCTCCAAAATGCCTCTAATGTCATTTGTGTTTCCAGCCAACAATTTTGTGAATTCTTCCTTTTTGAAAAATGTGATTTCAAACCTGCATGAAAATCCACAAATGCTTAAAGGTTGCTGGTAGGCTGTTGGTATTTGGCCATAAAGCAAAACATTGGATTTGTTTAATGTTTGACCTAATGAGTGACGCTACCTCAAAAGTTACAAAAGTTATAAGAATTCATTCCAGTATACAAATATATGTGCCACATTTCAGACAATCCATCTAATACTAGTCAAAAAAATCAAAACCATGAATGTCAACCTCATGATGGAGGTAGAAAAAAGGGCAGGGGATTCTAGTCTGGGGTCCATAAATGTCTCTACAAATTTTGTTCCAATCCATCTTGCCTGTCAAGATACCGCACTGGATGACTCAATTTTGACCTGTTCGTCTAGATGAAAAGTCAGGGACTCACCAAAGTCAGTAGGATTTCATCCTCTGGGAACATTTCTGTTGCCTTTTAATTGCAATCCATCCAGAAATTGTTGAGATGTTTTAGTTTGGACCAGTGAACCAACCAGACTGCCAGTGCTATTTGTACATCCATGGTGCTGGTGGGGCAAAAACAAATCTGAACAAAAGGCAGAGGTTGGTGAGAAGAACAATTGAAAAGATTCTCCTCATGAAAACACACAGATTCATATTTTGTTTTGTTTACTTTTTCAAATCTTGCTTTGTGCAGCATTTTGATGGAAATACACTGACTAGTTTTGATCAGTAACACAGTCAACCCCTGCAGCTATGTTATCATCTCAGTTACACCAAGTCTCACTGACTTTTTATCATAGCCAGAAGGATATACAGCCCCAAACCCCCAAACCCTCCAAAATGGTTTTGATGGTAATGCACAATGATGCAACAACATTATGAATGCATGAAATACCCCTACACTCGTCCATCAGCGCTGATTGGTGTGAATGTTTTGTCAAAGTAGAGCACAGGGTCCAGCATAAACACAATATAACAACCTCCCAGCTACAAAGTGAAAGAAGGGATTAAAGATTTACTTAATGTGCGTCTTTCCCTTGCACTGCGAGTAGAGAATGCAGGGTTCTTCAAGTTCACTGGTTTTGCAGTATGTCCATCATAACTGGGGCAGCAGAGCAGTGAAGTGAGTGGGCAGACTAGTGACTGTCTGAAGGAATTTCCCTTCAGTGAAGCATCGAGTGCACACATCCAGTCTGGAGAATATTTCTGTGACAGCTTGGAAGTGTCTTGGTCTCAGCCACTATTAAATAATAATTTAAACATAAAGTCATTTTAACAATGTGAGGTTGGTAAAATCCTACAAATTGGTTATATATGGACTGTATGAAAATTATTAGGATGGGGATGGGGACTGAACCAATCAACCGGTATTCCACCGACGCCATAATCAGCAGGACCGAAACTGCTCTGAATTACTGTTTAAAAATAATGACTTAATTATAAACTACAATATCGTTGCAATAATAATGAGCTCTCTGCAGCTTTGATCTCAGCAGTATAACTCATGTTTGCGCTTTGTTCTCCTCACCTGAGCTACATGCTGTTCTCATTAGTTTCAAGTGCTATAACACAAAGCTAGTTTCTCTCTCTAATTACCGTTTTCTTCTCAGTTTTCCTAATTGCTCTCCTTTGTGTAACTTTGTTACATTTTTGAAGATTTCTCGACTGCATGATACATTCTCACGCAACATAATCTGTTTTTGTGTGTGTGCACGTGCAGGTGCACTACATGTGGTATGTATATGAAAACGATACTTTCAGCTGCTTTATCGTTTATGGAATTAACTTAAATGTTAGAAGTAACTTCAACAGAACTGAATGTCGACAGGAAGAAAACAAAAGGGAAAATAGCTGTAGAAATACCACACATACTGTATGTCATTTGTGTGACGACTGGTATTACAATAATTTAGAACAGCTTCACAGACAAACATCATTAATTATACATTAATAACATATTCAAACCACAATAAAACAAAACAAAAAAGAAATACAAGGTGATAAATAACCTGGTGTGACATGATTGTCTACCTTCTGAAAGCTTCTTTACCACACC
>NW_023339651.1:14971320-14992142 GCF_004916995.1 Morone saxatilis
TCACAGACATTCAGTCTGTTGACGTACAATTTCCATTACGAGAAACTATTTACATACAGTACATGAGCTAGTAAAATATAGTAAAGCATTGAGCTGATATAGCAAATAAATGGTACATAATAATTCAGTGATAATATTCTATCTTTTCCATTTATCATCAGTAATCATTGCACTGATTTCTGTGTTAAAAACAGTTGCAAAGACAAAAGAGGAATACATAAAATACAGTTCAGTGTAAATATCTTACCTCTTTAACTCCAACAATATACTTAAATTTCCCTTTAAGTGGCTTAAAAGCTAGAAAAAAAACATTTTGTACTACTGTGTGAAAATGTCACATACATTTTCTTGTACCTGCTCGCTTCACTGAAGCTACATTATTCTTTTACTGAATGAAATATTCAAACCTGATGATGCCATGCTCCATTTGATCAAATGGAACAACTTTTGACATCCTCTTGTGGACTTAATTTATCTTTTAAAGCTGCTATCTCTTCAATCGTTTGTATAACAGAAATATTAACAATGCTGCATGAAACACATTTGACTGACAGGCCCAATGGAAAAATCTGGAGATCTTCAATCCATATCAGGAGTGTCAACATACTAGGGTGCATTTTCCTGTTACCATAGTATCACATTTTATAGAAACTTCAGACATTTGTAAAGACATGATTGGGCCACTATCTCTGCATGGCCTCTGAACTTAGAAATAACTGAAAGGTTATACCTAAATACATACTCTTCTCTTCTATATTCATTAAACACTCAGAGACATTGCGCTACTTTGGTGCAAATTTGATTTTATTGACCTTTTTTCAATCTATAGGTGAACTCTTATTACGTTATTATTCATACATGAATAACATATTCATAGAAAAACCACAAGAAAACAAAAGAAAAAAGAAAAAACAAGGCAATAAAAAACCTGTTGTGACATCATACTTGTCTACCTTCTGAACGCTTCTTTACCACACTCGGATCCACACCTATCAGATCTCAATGCTTTGTTCTGGCAGTTGTTCAAAAGGCATTCTCACAGACATTCAATTTCCATTACGAGAAACTATTTACATACAGTACATGAGCTAGTAAAATATAGTAAAGCATTGAGCTGATATAGCAAAAAAATGGTACATAATAATTCAGTGATAATATTCTATCTTTTCCATCATCATCAGTAATCATTGCACTGATTTCTATGTGTTAAAAACTGTGGCAAAGAGGAAACAGGAATACATAAAATACAGTTCAGTGCAAATATTTAACCTCTTCAACTCCAACAATACACTTAAATTTCACTTTAAATGACTTAAAAGCTAGAAAAAAAACATTATGTACTACTGTGTGAAAATGTCACATACATTTTCTTGTACCTGCTCGCTTCACTGAAGCTACATTATTCTTTTACTGAATGAAATATTCAAACCTGATGATGCCATGCTCCATTTGATCAAATGGAACAACTTTTGACATCCTCTTGTGGACTTAATTTATCTTTTAAAACTGCTATCTCTTCAATCATTTGTATAACAGAAATATTAACAATGCTGCATAAAACACATTTTACTGACAGACCCAATGGAAAGATCTGTGGAGTTGAACAAGTTAAATATTTGACATACATACTAAATCAAAAATATAGCAAGTTCTGTAGTATGATTAAGAATCCCTAGCGGCTGTGGTAGGACTCTGGCTGAATCTGAAGTCGGGCCTTGGTGGCCAGGGCTGCCTTGCGGGTCATGGTGGTGCAGCGGGTCAGGATCTCCTCGGTTTTAGGTCTAGTTGGTACCCTGGGAGTGACTGAGGCCGTCTCACTGCCCCTGGATGTGACAGACTCAGAACTTGTGTCGGAGCCGCGGCGGTCTGAGAGGCTGAGATCGGGGCTGCTGCTCCCATTGCCGCTGACATTAGGCTGTGCTTCCTCTTTCAAACTTGAGGATGATTCACCGCTTGAGGAGAGGCTGGAGAAGGTGCTTGCGTTGCTTGTGTTGCTCATGCTGCGTGTACGGCTGTCTGACGCTGAGGCCTCCCTCTCTGCCTGTGTTTGTGACCAGGTCTCAGAGAGAACATCCAGAGATCGGGCTTTGTGGAGACGCCCAGGCACACCTCTGGACGGACCTACAGAATCCCGTCGTGGGCTGTTTTCTTCGCCGATGCTGCGTTGATAAGGAGCCTGAGGTTCGCTGCTGGTTGCCAGGTTCAGAGTGGAGCTATGCAACTTTATCTGCAGGCTGTAAAGGCCTGCCCGGGGGTTGTTGTATGGTTGCAGGTACATGGAGGGGATGTAACCTCCTTTACCATTGAATCTGAAGAGAGGATTACAAGTAAAAGGGAATTTATTTCAGCCTGTTAATTATAATTTAACACGGTAAAATACATGATTAAGTTTAGGAAATTATTTGACATCTAGTCTTATTGAGAAATTATTTGACCTGCATTACTTTATTTTAACTACCTTTTTAACCTCTCTAGATTTGATGTGAGGTGATTGGATTCTGTTTTACTGTGTTCTTATATCCCGTAGTAATCTATTAGTTTGCAGCGCAGACAGTAAAGATTAGGTTATACCTGATGAGCCACCAGCCATTGTCAGACTTCCTCAGCACCTCAACCACAGAGCCAATGGGCACAGACACTTCATCATCCTTCTTAGTCGTGTAACTCCTCACAGCACAGTACAGGGTACCTGAAGGTCACACAAAAACAAGCTCAAACCACAAAGCTGGCACTGCTGTACAAAATTTCACAATTGACACAGATTGTCTTTTTAAAAGCAGAGTGCAGAGTTTTAGTGAAAGAGAATAAATGCACTTAACATCTAATGGTTAAAGAGCGCTCCCTGGTGTGGGTTCTTTTGAACTAGGCTTCAAAACAATATGCTAAGAATGTGCATCTGGTATGAATTGATGGGCACGATTGATGCCAGTATGTAATAAAGCTGGTCGAATGAGTTCAGATCAAGTGTGTCCTCTATGTGCACTCTCAAATTTAACTGCAACTAAAAGCATATAACTCACCTCCTAGCTGGAATCCAGCATCGTCATCTTCCTCTCCTTCACATAATTCCAGGTAGGGAGCAGGAAACCAAGCCAAACGCTTTTCCTCATTCTCCACCAGCCACCAACCTGGAGAGCAGATCAAACATATACCTTCAGCACAACAGAAGTGAGTGTGAATGGTAGCTCAGGGTTCAGAGGTGAAATAAAACGCTGCGTGGAGGCTACAGCACTGACCTGCAGGGTCTTTGATCAGGACATCCAGTTTCTCGTCCACATCGACCTTAAACGGACGATTCTTGGCATCCTTTGTCTCATAAGCATCCACGCAGCGGTAGGTCTGGCTGACAAACGGGTGGGTGACACCGCCTGCATGCTGACGAGACACACCACCCCCTCCTCCACCGGAGCCATCGGGCAGATCATCAGACATCAGGATCATGATGCTGCGTGAGAGAGAAGCTATGTTGAAGACAACACTCCTATCAAATTTCTCACATAATTTGGAGTTAACAGTGACGTGGCAAACCTACCTGTTTTTGGTGAAGTCTGACTGCAGGTCGTGGTCTTTGGGCATGAAGAACTGTGTGACCTCTGAGCTCTGAGTCACAGTTTGATCGCACTTCAACAGTTTGTCGCAGTAGCTCTCCAGGAACCTCATGCGTTGGACAGAACGCTTGGATCCTTTCTGCTGGAGGCTGCTCTTTCTGGCCTCCCCTGGAATGAAGAAGGAGGATGAGCATAAGAAATCTATTTGTGAAATATATAGTTTTTTATTATTAATAATATTATTATTATTATTATTATTATATTACTGGCTGCTTTTAGTGGAGCATTTAACTCCAATCAGGTGTAACATACAGTTAAAATAATCTTACCTCTAAATTTGGGGATCACTCTGTCGTTCTTCCGGAAAGGGTTCATGTGAGGGAACCTCTTTTTCAGCTGCCTCTGTTTGAAAAAAAAGAAAAAGAAAATATATTATGTTTTTTTTTATTAATAGTTACTGCAGTGTAAACAGCTCACTGAGTTCTCAATGTGTTTTTTGGGGTGCGGGGGGTTTGCACTCACATGAAATTTCTTGAAATTCTGGAAAGACCTGTAGATGATCACCTCAGTCTCATCAGACCATAACACAGATATCATGAACATCTGTGGAGAGAGAGATAAAAGAGAAAAAATACACGATCAAAGACCAATTCTCAAATACAGAAAAGTTATTTAACAATAAAAAAATATTTTAAAAAATTGTTTTAGGTGTTTCTTAACTTACCTTGAGTTTTGGGGAGTCCCGGTGGACAGCTCCAATAATGCGGGCACTGACTACAAAGCGCTGATCAGCGACCATCGTGCGCCTCTTTGTGTCTCAGATCTCTGGATGAATAGCTGCTGTGTTGACCTTCAGTCTCCGGCTGACCTGCCTCTGCTGCTCTGCCAGCTCCGGGAGTCTGCTGAGGTTATTATACGTTCCTCATCACCGGGGGGGGGAGGGGGGAGGGGAGGAGTCGTGGGTGAAAAGCACCTGAGTTTTGGAGAAACTGCGCATATGCATAGGCGTGGACAGCAGCAGCGCGATCACAGGTGTGGTCGGATCCACCCTCCTGTGACTCCTCATACATGTGGCAATCAAAACAAGCTCAAAAAAGGCCTTTATACATGAAGGGCTTTCCATTTAATTGCTGATAATGGAGCCTGGAAATAAGTAAGAAGACACATTTTGTTGTGTTGTATCTGTTAATAATTGGATGACACAATATAAAATATAATATAATATAATAATGTAATATATATAATATAATAATAAAATATGCTACATTTCTTCCCTATCCATCCCTATAGTCAAGATATATATAGGGAGAGCCTCGATGTCATCTTCATGGTCTTCCTGAAACAGTTCCCAGTCAGTTGTCCTTTAATATTCCATCATCCATTGCTGCACACTTCTGATGGTGATAGACTGTCTCCTCCTAACAACAGGCTTGTATGTAGGAGTAAGCGGTATCAGACAGTGGGCTGATACTACCATTGGCATAGGGCAGATCCAAGATCTTACCCCCTCTGGTTGCAGGTCATGTACTACTTGGTGAAGTTGTTGAGAATAAGTTATGGTAATATAATAATTCTGTATTATTAAATCTGTACTATAAATGCCAAAGCAAACTATCAATGCATTTAAAGGAAGAGTTAGACATTTAGGAAAATAGTAATTCACCTGAACCACTGTCATATTTATATGCTAACTATTAAGCAAACGTGCAGCCAGGAGCTTTGCTAGCTTATCTTAGCGTAGCTTAGCACAGAAACAGGAAGAGAGCCCCCCTATCTTGACTGTGAGGTCAGACAGAAAGTGAATGTATGCCTTGCATCATTTGTGCAAATTTGACTGACATTTGCTTTGTGCATACCAACTGTATTGACATTAGCTGTGAGCTACCCCAGGGTATTCAGTCTTACTAATTGCACTGGTTGCCTAGCAACCTCACAAAGACAAGATTCCAGGAAGTTACTGCTCCTTGCCAAGAAGATGTCCAGCCCATAACCCTGCCTAAAACCGCATGCGTCATTTTTACACTTATAAGATATAGCATGTTAACTAGTTTATTTTTTATTAATTTTGGACTGACAGAGCCAGGTTAACTGTTTCCTCTGTTTCCAGTCTGTATGCTAAGCTAAGCTAACAGTCTACTGGCTGTAGCTTCATATGTAGCAGACACACCTGAGAGTGGTATTGATTTTCTCATGTAACTCTCGGAATTTCCCAAGATGTGGACAATTGCTTTAATATCAGCTGATCCATGGTCGGGTATATTTCTCAGTCGTAAACAGAGTAATTTCTGAAGATAGATAGATAGATAGATAAGATAAGATAAGATAATTCCTTTATTTATCCCCCCCTAAGGAGAAATTCATTTTGACACAGCAGCAATAGGGCAAAGCAGCGCAAAAAACAGAAAACAAAGAATACAAACGACATATCACAGTAAAATATTGGCTACTATTATCTAATATTAGAAGATATAAAAAACTATATAATTTAAAGTACATAACCTATTTGCTTGTTCAATAGGACATGGAGCTCCAAAAATGAGCCAGAAATTAAACTTGGCTTAAACTAAAAAACTAACAACTAAAACTAAAAAACGTAACTAAAAAACAAAAGCTAAAAACAAACTAAAACTACTAAACTAGTACTAGACAGTGGAAATTAAATAGTAATAGTGCAAGAAGGTTTGTGCTAGTTGTACGGGTAGGAGTTCCTAAACCAGTCTTTATCTGCTGGGGTACAAATGAGCCTCCAGACAAAAAGCAATATAAAATGCAATATAAAAAATCTATGAAATGTATGAATGAAATGAAGCAAACAAAAATGCTGTCATTTTATCAAGAATATGACATATATAAATATGTCACCTGCTCCACTCCTGTCTTCCTCAATCGTTTCCTGGTATCTCCTGCATCCTCAACCCCATAATTAAACCTTTTTTGCACGTGCAAGCACTTCACACTTGTCATCTGGCAGCAATATCCCTTATCAGGAACTAGTGTGGAGAGCTGTGTGTCTGTGTGTGTGTCTGTTGACCAAATAGGTAAGGGCTGTACACGTGCGTGTTTGGGGGGAGCAGGTGTTTCTTCAAAGTGAGGATTGCATGGGTCGGAGGGGGTTATCCCGACCACTCATCGGATGGACGTGGGTGTGGAGTCCTTGTCTGAAGTGCTGCCAGCATTTTATCACACACACACACAGCGTTGTGGTGTAAAAGGTCGGGACTGTCCAGCTTTGTGTACGACCTGGGAAGATGTCAACACCTGAGTGTAAAGCCACATGAGGTTTCCCACAGTGAGCACGAGGACCATGACTCTGACTTTTTTGGGCATCTGTTGATGACACAAGGGAAGGTACAGAGAGAAATACATCATGTGTACTGCACGTGGACATGCAACACATTCAGACCCAAAACGCATTCGTGCCAAAGTCATTCACCCGATCACACAATAACTAACTCACACATTCTCACAAAGCATATTGCGATAGCACTTAAAAAAAGAAGTAAATTAGGTAAGTGGAAATGCATGGGCTTTATGGCATAAGTACATTCATGGGACATTGTAATTATCTTTTTAAACACATGTAGGTCAAGTTTTGGTGAATAAGGAAAGTTATTAATTTGAGTAATGAATTGTAATTCATTCTGAAGAAAGAAAAAGAAGAAGTAACAGCGATGTGGCCTCAGAACAATGAACAATGGTTGAGAAGTTGATGTGGAAACAGACTTTATTTCCCAACAATGCAGCCATGGTACTTGTGCTTGTCTCATCATTTTTCATTGATTAGAAACATTTAATTGGTCCCACAAAAAGCCATGACTGCAACAAAACTGTCCTACAACAGCTAAAAATAACATACAACATTGGTATATGTATTTATACAAGGACATTTACCTGTCTGTGAAGGCCTGTAGATGTCAGATTTCCTTATATGTTTGTTCAGAGGTCCTTTGTCTTCTGTTATCCTTCTGTCAGAAGACTTATAAAAAAAATGATTTGTAGGCTCATAGACAATAACATTTCTGTGAGGATCGGTCAGAGTTTAGCTATGCATTTAATTTCTGTTTGCCAATAATTTTGAAGGTGGAATTAAAAGCTCCTGTGACAAAGACCTTCCTTCCAGTATAAAAAAAGTTCACCAGAACTTTCCACATAGAACCACACAGCATCATTGTGTTTGGACTGGATTCACAATCGCTTCTTTGTTTGACTAGCTTAGAAACTGACAATGGAAATATCAGAGAAATTGTCCAGGTGCAAAGCTTTCATTTCCCTCTATCTCTACTGAACATTTACAGGAATATGAGTGTCACCATCTGTCAAAATTCACTGGCTGAAAACACAAAAATTGCACATATTACTGACAGACTCTTTTCCGTCTTCATGAGTGTGAATATACAGTCTATAATTTAATCTTATATATTAGGTGTCCCATTTTATTTAAAAGTGACTCGAATTACAAATGATAAGGAAGCAAAAATGTCCTAGTTATTAAGTAATTTGATTTGTGTGTTTAATCATACGTAGAAGCAGTAGGTGTGTGTGCTTTGCCGTGTTAGATGAGCAAAACACGAATAGGAAAACAAACCTTGGCTAACCACACAGGTGAGGACGTGACATGAAGCATGTAGTAAATGGCTTTTAGCACGGCCCCTGACAAACAACAAAAAGCAGTAAATGGTGAAGGTGTAAGATAGTCAATGGACCTTCAGAAGAAGAATAAGAAGAATAAGAAGAAGATAAACTTTATTGATCCCCTAGGGGGAAATTGTTTCAGGAGGACACTGATGGTCTTACACATACCGTATGAAGACAGATATTTCAGTAGTAGTAGTATGCTTAAAAAAATAAGATTCTGGGTTTAATATGATTAGACAATCTGTGATAAAATATACAAATCTAAATACAAATATAACTGTAAACACTAAAACATAATCAGTTTATTGCCTCTAGCCATGTGTGTTATCCAAATGAAAGATTTCTGCCATTATAAAAGTGTTATTGAGCCCATAAAACATTGATTTAAAGGTCTATGACAACAAAGCTTTAGATGTGAACGTGACACTAAACAGAAATGCTGCACTTGTAAAAGCTTTTAATTGATGCCGTATTAAAAAAGTATTTGGTAAACACGCATTTTTTATAGGCTTGTCCTTCTTGAAGACGTGGCTGAAGGTTGTCCACAAGCCTGTGCAGAAGAAGGTGGAGTCAGTAGATAAGGGTGCAAAGCTACTGAGTTTATAAACAGTTGTTATCAGAGACGGAAGCTGTGCAGTGCTACAAAGCAGTGACTGTAATTTAATTGTCATTGCCCGTAAATCTAATGCTTGGTTCCAAGATATACACACTTACAAAAACACCCAGGTTGTACCTGATACACCCTGAGTCACCCAAAATATAATCCTGCAATACTTAAATTACCCTTGTGAGTTACAGTTCCTGTAAAGGCTCAATCTTTTGTTTAATTGTTTAATTTTTATTAACTATTTGTCACCTTTCTATCCTCTGGTACAATAGGATACATAGGGGATGACATAGTTAAGGTACATGCTGTTCTGTAAAGCCATTTTTAGGGGTTGTGTAAGCTGTCACATGTTTTTGTGTGTGACAACCTTTAACATTATGAGCTATAAATCATACTCATCCATCACTGACTACACCTTTAATTTATTAAGACAAAGCACAGACTTAACAAACCAGAACTAGCTCTAACCTGTTTGTCCTGACAAATGTGCCATCGCTGCCAACATTTTATACATTCAGTTGGGTTTGGTGAGCAAGTGAAAGGTTGCTGATCTTTGTGACCCCTTCTTAAAATGTATAGATATTTTTCCTCTATTTGAAATAAGTGTTTCATTGACATGTTGTTGTAAAGAAAGCATGATGTCACAAGTAAGGCATTGATATCTTCCAAATATTTGGTTTCGGTGACTGAAATGGGTCCCAGTTGAGTATCAACTTGAAATCATATAACATACATGCATGATGATCCTAAAATGGTGCTAAAACAATACACTTATTTTTTTATTTTTTTAGATTTAGTGAATATCTTTCCGTGTGTGCTGTTGCATGCAGCCCTGGTTCTGTAAATACAAAACAAACAAAGTGGACTGGACTGAGACACAAAACTTACCAAATTTCATGGCATTCCAATCAATATTTGTCGAAAGATTTCACCACAAATGTCAACCTTGTGATGGCGCGAGAGGAAAAGTCAGAGTATCACAAAGTCATTACAATTCATTGTCTGGGAACAAACTTTCATAGCAATCCATCCATTATAATAGCACCATCAGTAACAATATATGGAATAAGCAATAAACACTGTAAAACATAGCAATAAATAAAAATGAAAGACAAAACAATGAAAGGTGAGTAAAATGTTAGATAGAAGGATCACATGAAGGCCAGACTATAAAAAAGAGACTTAGTGGCAGAATTAGCCATCGGGATCTCCTCTGGCAGGTTGTTCCGCAGCTTGGGGACCCTGATTGCAATCACTTTCGTTTTTTTATCTGGTTATGGGAATCTAGTAGTTATGACATTTCTGGCAAGGAAGCAGCAGTATCCGTGCCAACATTAACACTATTTGAAGCCAGAATATTAACTGTCACAACTGTGGTTGTGTCACATACATATTTCATGTCTTAGATGGTGCAAAAGATAATCTATTGTACTGCAACCGAAAATAGGCACAGGCACAAAGGCATACAGTGTCATTTGCAGTTATGTGACTGTCTACAGATGGAATGTTGGACTAATTATTACATGCTAATTAACAGGATAAGGGCATACGGTCTCATAGTGTTCCTTTTGACCTCTTTTATATAACTGTGCAGGTTTTGGCTAATGTACCTGCTGTTTCCTAACAGATGATTTGACTTATTTAAAGGTCCAGTGTGTAACATTTAGTGTTTATTGGCAGAAATTAGTTAAACAGTGTAGAGGCAAACCTGACAAGTGTAGTTAGAGGATAAACCCTTTTCACAAATAAACATATTATAACACTATTATAATAACATATTGTATTTCATCTGCTGCTTCAAACAGGCTATACTGTACTTTCCCACTAAATTTCTCACCCGTCTATAAATGTTGTCCTGTTTATTTAAAGTTATTTAAAGTTCGACTTTCATACTGTCACTGGAAATTCCACATTCCTTCTAGACAGCTGTATAATTATCAGTCAGTCAACTGTAACTGACCCACATTTATTCCATTACAATTTATGTCACATCATATTAGGATAAAGTTCTACACCTGCAGCAGCCTTTTGTTTTTGACATTATTCTTTCTTTGTTTCTTTCTTTCTGCAGAGCAGTTGTAAAACCAGTGGTGAAATATAATTACTCAAGTTTTGTACTTATCTATAAATTCACGGTACTTTTACTTTAGTATTTCCATTTTATGCAATCTTATACTTTTGCTCCACTAAATCTCAGAGGCAAATATTAAAAAAGGATTTTAGTTAACTGAAATAAAAAAGACTTTAGAAAAAAAAATAACTCAAACTACACTGTGTACTTAGAAACTAACAAATAAAATAAGAATATACAGGAAAAAAGTTTTTTTGTCAATTTCTTGGCAGGCATTGGTGCGTATGTTTATTGAGACTGGATTGTATAAAACTGTAAGTCAATGTGTTTGTATTGTAATACTTATTCTGAACTGAATCTTGCCTAAATCTTTATAATAATACTGAAAGGAAACTAAATATTTTTAAACAAATAAAAACCCACTCTGGAAACAAACTGAAACTAACATGAAACTAAAAATTAAAAGCTATAACTCTGACTGATACCATACCAAAATATTAGTATTGCTAGGCTGCTGCCAAGTCAGCTTTAATAGCTTTTATCTGCAACCCTGTCGACATTATTATTCCCAGGTGCACCTGCTTTTCACCACAGTCTTACTCTGACTTAGAAAGTTAAGCCAAGTCAAACAATAGGGCCAAACCTGACAAGTTTAGTCTGAGATTTCGTGGCCACTGTATTGTACCGAGTATTAAACCTCCACTGAAATGTAGAGCAAAGATACACACAAGTTACACACTCTGCAGTCTAGCACTTGACTATGAAACTACAAAAAGAGGGAAAAATCTGGAGTAGATAGGCCTGTGGAAAATTTCAAAAGCAGAAGAGCAAGAAATTCAGGCTTGTTTTTAGCTCAGCTAGGAGAAGAAGAAGCATGGTGCAATAGATAGCAATGCTGGCTGAAATATCTATACAAGCATATGGATTACTGTTGTATTCAGTACAGATATCCATAGTGCCTGGAGGGTGAATCCAAACAACTATGATGATCCCCTGACCTTTCCTCTAGCACTATCATTAAGTCAAAGTTTTCACTTATTCAGCCAAATATCTCAACATCTACTGGATGGATTGGCACTAAAGGACTTTGGTGATCACTTGACTTTTCCTCTAGCACCACCATGAGGTTCACAATAGCAGTTTTGAGTGACTGTGTCAGCATGGATGGATTACCATAAAGTCTGCAACACGTTCACCCCACCCCAACAGCATTAGTAATAGCTCTAAGCAAATTAAGAAACTAAGTAGAACCTCACAAGGCTCTTTTATGGCTGTAGACTTATATTATTTATTAGTTGTTTTGTCCACTGGGGTTTGTTAAGTGTCCAACATTTCCATACTGCTACATCCACTATAATTCTGCTACAGTGATGCTGCAAGCTATATTTGCACATTCCTAGTTGTTGCAAAAAGATTTAATAACAGTAAGAATTCTAATTATTTTTGTCTATCAACACAGTACCTTTAAGCTTTGTTGGTGCATGCTTCTTATGCAATTTGCAACAGCTGTCCTAATGTCAGCTCATCATGCTAAAAACACCAGAAGACTGTATGAAATGTTTAAACACACCAGAGGGCAGTGCAGTGTAAGAAGTGACTATTCAAATATCAGCCAAATATCAGCATTAGGACTCATCTTACAGCATGCAAATACACTATCAAGATAATAAATTGGGGAATTTTTTTAAATCAGTGTTGACAAATACTTTATATTTTTAACTGTATTTAGTATTTAAAATGAGTAAATAACTTGAAAATGAAAGTGAGATGTGGTATGAAAATATTATAAACATAATGTGGTATATTGGTCAAACAAGCAAGACACAGTGAAGGGTGTTTTGATATGATTTTTTTAAAATCCAAAATCCATTCTTTACAGTCACACCATCAATCAAATCCAGGCTTCTTCTTAAACAAACACACTTCTGATCTGTTATAATACAACTCTGATAAGCTTTAGAAACATGGCACCATCACATGGGAAGGAACATGATTAGGGAGTGTTTTCATAGGCAATTTAACAAAAATATTTCCTTTAATGAAGATAGATTCTTTTTTTTCATATACTATAAGGATAGAATAAAATTCTGTCTCTGAAAACTGAAGGTTTTATGTTTGGAGAGTGCTATGTTGAAAGTGTTGCATAGTCGTGGAGACATAAATGTAGGGGTAGTGGGGATCTTTAAAATGACACAAGGGAGTAAAAAACTCTTTGTTTAATGCAGAGTGCAGGGTAAAAATACTCTTTTTTAATACTTTTATGTGATTGTTTTGCTCTAAACCCCCCCCCCCCNNCCCCCCCCACACACACACACAGTCAAAACCCTTAAAAACTAGTCAAAAAGCTTGACCTGCAACTTGATGCTTATGTACTAGGGCACGTGAGTGTAAAAAATGCTGACTGCAAGCATTAGTAACATAAAGTCTATCTTTGTGCAAATGTAACTCAATAGAACAAGATCCACAGCAATCCCATGTGATAATCTCCCAAGCAATCGTATGAACACAGGGGGAAAGCTCGTTTTGTGTGTCACTCACATTGCAGCCTTTAAAAAGTGCCACTCTGCATCCATCATTTAGAGTAAAATAACAAAATATCCTCTTGGCGGGCAAACAAAGAACCAGCTTAGCTTTAAAAAAATACTGTCATTCTAGCTTATGGGCTGATTAAAGCTCCAAACAATCATAAACCCAAACTTCTCTCTCTTTGCTTTTCAGCGCGGACTTGGTGGTTTACTTCTTGAGAGATTGTGTTTATAAGAGCAGACGCCTCAGAGGAATCCTTGTCCAGCTCGCAGTCAATTTTGTTTATACTGCTCACTCACATCGGCAGGATGAAAGCTGGAAACGTTTTCTAGTTGCAAAAACAAGAGGGGGAATTCCCAACTCAGCTTATAAAGTGTCTTGAGATGCAGCGCCAAGCGTTTTTTAAAAACCAGACGTAAAAACAAATGCAGAAAGGGGTACACTATATGAGCCACACCCAGTCTGCTGGTTCTAACTTTACAAGCTCCGGCCAGGGGAGCTGAGCTGCACTCTTTTCCTTTCTTCCTTCTCATCTCATCCATACATACATTCATTTGTCCTACATCCTGTCCACTGGTCAATCAGATGTCCGTCCACTTATTGGGAACACGTAAGAGTTTGCACTTTTCCAAAGCCCAAATTCTCATCCCTAATCGTTCTCCTTTTCCTCCTCAGTAGCATCCGCAGACCTCTGCTTTGCTTTAAGTCTCTGTCCATCAAAAAAAAAAAGATCCACGATGCCGACCACTGTCACCGGAACTCATAGATGGCTGCACTGTGCTCAGGAACGTGGGTGAGGTTTAGAGACTGGTACCTGTAGTATAGCAACACAGTGTAGGTTAGAATATGTATGTGTGTTAGAAGGACATGCCATATGTTAAATTGAATAAAAAGGTGCACAGGGCAGCCTTGTCTTTTATTAATTGCATGTAATCACAAGCTCCCTAGTTAATATAATATATGAAAAAGCATGTACATGATCATAGGCATGTTTGCATTCATTGAGGCTTTCAGGCTGCATGACGTTGCTGTCCTGTAAAAACCATGTATCTCCAAAACATTCACTTTTCATGAGATAAAATAACGCTCCATTCAGATAATCTAAATCAGATAATAAAGGGTTTTAAGTGGTTTATTTAGATGCCATTTTTTCTGCAATCAATGTATTTACTATTTAAGATATTTACATTCAGCCATTCCCCCCTCAGATTAGTTTTCATTGTTAGTGGCGGAGTCCGCCATTCCATTTAATCTGCGACATAAAATCCAGGTTCATTTTATCTAATTGATATCAGCTTCACTGTTTACTGCGCTATTCAGACCACATTAGGGCTGAATTAAGTTGCTGCTAATGCAAATGTAGCATCCTGCTGCCACTGCTTCAAATTAAAAGTATTCAACTGGTGAAACATGGGGTGGCTTTTATTGTGAAGAAGCTACTAGAAACAGAATGTATTTGTGGTTAGCAGAGGTTAGCACTGACCACAATTTATTCACAATCATTTTAAGCATTGAAACAGCATGAAATCAGATTGCAGTTGCTCATAGCATGTATTAAAATATGAGAGTTTGTTTGACTGCACAATAAACACATAAACCAGCTGCTCTTCTGTTGTATTACTGTAGCTGGATGAGTGCTTGCTGTAGTATACTGTATACTGTGTCCAGTCCAGTTTGTCAAAAACAAACCCAAAATCAAAGGGTTCCCTAGAATAAAAAGGTGGGTGCTGACATCTGAAAGCCAGTAGGTAATTATACTTGAGAAACAAGATGAATTGAGGGCAACGCACAGTTTGGACTGATGATCATGTTCTGCTTTTTCTTCATGTGTGGTTTGCACACCAGAGGTGGTAAAAGGCAGTGCATAGAGTCAATCCGACAAACAAGTTACACGTAACCACAAGTAATTTATGTTGCAGTTAATACCGTTTTCTTTCTTCACAACAATGCTAAATGCCATTATCATAGCAAGTATAACAGAATTGTGCTTGTTAATCATTTTCTGCTTTTGAAAAATGGTATAAAGTAGAGAAATTCTACGATCAGAGAGGAAAACAAAACTCCTTGGTTTGGTTAGAGAAGGGGATAAAAAAAAAAAAAACCCTGAATGGAATGAAATCAGAGGGCGTTTGTAACAATAGCAAAACAATTATACGCAAAGGGAGTTGAAGAATGTCAAATAAAATTGAAAAAACTAAAGACAGAGTACAAGAAGCCCACACTTTGCTTATAACCAGGCAGTACGGCCATATAATTCAAATGCAACAAACTGTGGGTTGAAATTTTGTGCTTCATCCATATAAGGTTACACACAGTCTGAGCTGGAGCTGTTTGGAAAAGCCACATTCATCTACTAATCATCTGAGCAGCTCCCATGAAGAATTCAAGAATTAAGGGCACCTTGAGAGAAGCTGCAGAAAGCTGGAAACGTTTTCTGTTATTGACTTTCCCTACACAGATCTTCCAGCTGGTCTGGGATTTGATCCAGCAACCTTTCACTCACGGGTCTGCTAAGTCGTAAAATGACTCAACCTCCCCTCACAGCAACTAGTGTTGTGCAGCGTTACCATTCTGAGCTCCTGTGGTAGTAGTAGCCCTCAATCGTTGCTGTGGATTTCTGGAAGCAGATGTAGTAGAATCCAGCAAAGGAAGCGCCGCTGATGTCTTTGATTGTGTGGTCAGGGACCAGAAACTGCTCCTAAGGGGGGATGGACAGGGTGAGAAATAGCAGCAGCTGCAGTTCAGAGGTGACTTACTACAACATATGGTCAGACTCAATTTAGGCAATACCTTACCTTCCACCTCATGAAGATATAGTCAGAGTTCTTCAGATCCTCATAGTCAAAATCATCCGAGTTGAACGTCTTTGCATACTGGTAGAAGGCCTGGAACTTGCCCTTGACACAAAAAGTCAAAGAATTATTTCACGGCAAAACACTCTGCAGTACAGCACTTGTGTAGACTATGAATGAAAGCTTACCCAGTGCTTACGGTCCACATCCTCATCTGCATCCCATTTCCGGGTGAGAAACGGCCGCTTCCTGCTGATGATCTCTCCGGCGAAGAACGTGGTCAGAGTTGGGTATTCCTGCGAGAGTGAACGCAACGGAGAAACAGTGATGTTTTATTTGCTCTGGTGCAGCCACACAACAAATGTGAAAGAGTGATAGAATGTCACACCCAATGCTAATAGTAAGTCCGTCAGGGTTTTTATTCCAGCACTAATTACAAGGTAGAACTGTTTGCTTTTAATCACTGTAGTCTGACTGTGGCATATTGTAAATTAGAACATACAGATTGTTTTAGTTGTAATATATACTATATATATATATATATATATATATATGTATATAACATAGGCAACAATATTTATAAATAAAGTCATGCTTACTGCACTTTAAACCTTGACATGTTACAATTTACCACTACACGACAATGATCCAGAAAAGGTTTTCTGTCATGTCCTGTGTGTTTTATTCAGGTCAGGTAGCTTTGCTGTGCTCGTATCTGTAGTAGCATACCATGACATCCTCTAGAATGGGAAACCCTGGAGCTAGACTGTACCAGTCTCTTAACAAGGACACACACAGTGAGCAGTGGGCAGACCCAGCTTAAATGATTTATGTTTAATGTTGAATTACTCCACTCACCTCAGTCAGTCCTTTTATCTTCAGGTAGCCGCACAAGTAGGAATCCTCCATGGTGACATGCTTTAAAAGACATCACAGTAAAGAATGTTTACTTCTAATTTACTTCTTCTACATGCGAAGTGAAAATACATGCAAATGCTTTTATTTGCTTATATATCATATCTGCTATACTCAGGCACAGAGCAGCCATAGAAGCCAAACATGATTGAACCTCTATTAAGTTGCATGTTTAATAATAACATCAAATAAAATGTCTCCCTATAATTGAAAAGGGTTGCTAGTAAACAGTCGCAGGCACTGCTACATCCACAGCTAGCTAGGCGAGTTACTCAACCACAGGCCAGCGCTCATTGATTTTCCAGCTGTCAATCATCACACCTCCCGTTTGACAGATCACCAAATGCCCCTGACAGCTCGCCTGAATAGAGAAATATCCGCTCCACAGTCCCACCTGCAAAACAACCTCCACGTCGTAAGAGTTCCCTTTGCTCTTCTGGTGGCCCCGGAACCTGGAGCCGCTGTACAACAGCGAGGTGACAACGCCAGGCTGCTGGGTGTTTATCGGAGGCGGCGGGATAAGCGAGGCCGAGGATGCGAAGGCCGCGGCAGGGGAGTCGCTGAGGTATCCAGCGGGGACAGGCATGGCTCCCGCTTCGCTGGCTGGGCACCGACCGCGGGCAATTGCCGTCTGGGCGATAGACTCTGTCGGCGTCTTAGAAGAGGTGGGGGAGGACTAAAGACGTCCACCAACATTCAATTCCCCCCCGATTCCTCCACAGTTTCGTTTACCGGGCACCAAGCTCCCAGAAAGTGGAGTGGACTTCGACGCGGCGCTGTAGCAGAATCCGCCCTTCTCATTGGTCAACGGAGTTCACCTCGCTAAGAACTTCAACGCTGATTGGTTGGACTTGCGGAAGGCTTTAGGGGAATAGTTGGGTGTAGTTTGTTCCTGTTATGTAAGGGTGCGTAGAAGCGCTTTAAAAACTACATTTCCCGACTATGAAAAGTATTTGCGACGCTAGCTGTCAAGCACAGAAGGTCACACGCGTGCTTTTGAACGCAGGAGCTTGTATGGAAGAAATGTGCGGCAGTAAATAGAGACATAGCGACTTTATACACTTACCCCGTAGAAACGAGTGTACACAAGAACTGATGCTAATGCACCTCCAAAGAAATGCTCCATCTTTTTAACTGAGTGCGGTGAGAAACAGGTAGCCGAGCAAAAAGTGGTAGCTAGCATTTGAGCTAGCTTTTCTTCAAAACATTACATCTTCACATCTTCACTGCCGCTATGTTTAGGAGCCTTGTTAGACTCCAGAGACACTTTGGAAATCCCCTTCTCAGTAACGTGTGCCCAAGAAGTCCGCAGTGTCCGCTTGCTTTGAAATACTCCACGGCCACAGCAGGTACGATAGATGGTGTAACTCCTTGCTGCGGCATTATGTATAACTTTACCTTGCAGTGCGAGTGTTGACTGATGTTTTCTGTCGTTTCCAGAAAAAAAAAGATTTTATCAAGATGTCAGTATATCCCAAGGTGAAGGTAAGTCCGAATATGGTGTCTCTCCTGGCTTCCTTAAGGGCTTTTAAGGTTATGATATAGATATATTAACTAGCTGTTCATTCTCCTTATTTCTGTCATTCTGCTTTATGAATATTTTTTTTCATTTCTCATGTAGGTGGTTTGTATGAGGTAAACCTAGACAAAAGGAAACTCAAAACTCCTGGAGGGAAGCTGTTCACAGTACCAAATGAAGCCATGGCTATGGCCGTGGCAACCGAGTGGGATGCTCAAAGGGACGCACTCAAGTTCTACACTATGCACCTGGTACGCCTTTGTGTTTAAAGCAGACTTTTCTTATCCTTGTAGTCAGCCCCAATTTAGGGTTGCTTGATATGTAGATGAGATCCTTCGAGAATTTTTAAAATAGCTATATGTTTTTTTATGTGTTCTAAATTACATATAATAATACATTTGAACATCCCTGTATGCTAATTCACATGACAAACTTGACAGGTCCTCTTGTGGGATGTTGGTAAGAATTTGAGAGGGGGAATCTAGGTTGTGGTTTCCAAAAAATTATGAGAAACCCCGATTTATTCTATGTATGTGAGACAGAAAGAAATATATAGGTTATGCTATGAGCAGCTGCGACCCAGAACCTCCATTGAGACAGGATCGTTTACTCCAAAACTAACTGCGAAGTTAGTTCTGAATCTTTTTATGCCACTAACGAATAATGTAACTGACTGAAATAGTAATGTTGGTGCACTCTTCTTGCAGACTACACTGTGCAACACAGCTCTGGACAATCCCACCCAACGTACCAAGGACCAAATGATCAGTGCTGCCCTGAAGTTCCTAGAGACTGATACTGTCTGGTATAATACTTATTGACTTGAGCCTTTTATCAAATTAAGTATTTTCAAAACATGCCATGAATAACAACAATAATTCAGTGTTTTGTACATTCATATACCAAATATAACCACCATTTACAAATCAGTGTGTGTAACAGCAAAAGACAGAGGTCAACATAATGACCAAGTAGATATTAAATGTGCATATTCTCAATGTAATGATGTCCTTTTAATGAAAAACTCTAGTTTGTAAAAGACGTGAGAAATTCAACACAATGACAACAACAATAGGATAAAATTAACTGATTATTGTCACATAATTGTGGCTGATGGCTGCAGGTACTGTCCTGCATTTGGGGTGTTGACTTAGAGTTTAAATGTTGTTGGTTATTTGCAGAGATATGTAGGTGTTTTTTGTACATTGTTATTAGTAAGTTCTTTGCAGTTGTTGCTTTAACTGTTAACGGTGTTGATTATCTGTTTAGTTACAGAGTAGAGGAGCCTCATGGTTTGGTTGAGCTACAGAAGAACGAGTGGGACCCTGTGCTGCACTGGATTGAAAACAGGTGACGGAAGCATTAGATTTTGTGAAGGGACATTGGCTGACACTAAAGCCTGCCAAATAGCGATGCAGCCCTTGTAAATTAAGCTTCTGTATTAAGCTCTTTCCTAATTGCCTTGAACTCCTACAACTTATTTGCAGATACAATGTCACTATTGGCTCCTCGTCCAGTATTTTGGGTCCTGAGATCCCAGAGGCAACCAAAGACACGTTCCGGCAACACCTAAAGTCTTACAACTTCTGGTCCCTGACAGGTAAAACAGCGCTTTTAACAGTCATGTGTTAAATGTTAAATGTACAGAAGAGTTTTCATTTTGATTGTGTGGTAACTGTAAACTGTGCAACTGAAAATGAGCAATAGACAAGTGAAGGGAGGTGTGATAGTTGTGATATTTGATCTTGTTGCTTGAGTAAATACTATTGTAAGCTGTAATAGTAGCAGGGCAGAGCTATGCAGTAATATGGTTTCTCCTGCGCAGGGCTTGAGTATGTGATCAACCAGCTGAAGTCTGTGGTGCTGTCGATGGGGTTGATTGACCGACATCTGAGTGTGGAACAGGCTGTGCTGCTCTCTAGACTGGAGGAGGAATACCAGGTAGGAAAGAAGCAGGGAAACAAGAGTTTTTCCATCAACTTGGTATTAATTGGTATCATTAGCATATTTATTTCTTATAATAACCATAAACAAAAGGCCTTTGTCAAGATGTGTGGTGGTCCCTATCTAGTGACATTGTTATTGTTACTTAAAGAAGCATTTCACCCGTGGAAACATTAATCTTTATTGAAAGTGGGTTATATATGTAGTCGAAATGTAACATAAATTTTGAATTTGGTGCCTATTTGACCGAGAAAAGAGTGTTTGT
>NW_023339651.1:14992242-14999658 GCF_004916995.1 Morone saxatilis
GGGTGAAGTGTCCCTTTAACAATGTTGGTATTTCTTCTGTACTCTGGAAGAACAGCACCCTCTTCTGTTTTCATCATATTTCCCATGTAACCTAACGTGGTAGCACACAACGTACAACACAGTGTAGAGGCTGATTTTGCTTCTCTGAGTCCTGGTTTCACTTGTTTACACAACTTCTGCAAATGTTTTTGCTAATAGTAATGATTTTTCGTTCTTGCGCTGCTGCCTGTAGTGCCTTCAGTGTAACAATGGAGAAACACAAAAGTTGGCTTGCTGCTCTTCCAGCAGACAACCTCATATTCTCTGTTTATTCCTCTTACATGTTTTTTTTTCTCCTGCATAGATTCGGCATTGGGGTAATGTGGAGTGGGCCCACGACTACGACATGTATGAGCTGAGGGCACGAACTGCTGCTGGAACTCTTTTTGTTCACCTCTCATCTGAGAGTTCAACTGTCAAACGCAAACTTATGCAGGACTGAGAATGATAAGCTCAAACATAAACGTCCGTGAGCACTCAGCAGATCTGCCCCTCAAGCACCTCTCTTTATTCATGTTTCTACATCCATGCAGACAAGCACAACACTTCCTGTCTGTTCTATTTAACAGTGACAGCTGTTGCGTTTGTGATCTGTTATTGAGTCAGCTCTCTCCAGTAAAACATTGGCTGTATTTTTGCAGTGTTTATATGTGGCAGCTGCCAAGTGTGACACCCTTCACCAACTTTCCAGTCAGTTCTCAGTCATCCATGACATTTTGGACACTGCCGCACGGTTTCAAGAGAATGGTGACTAATGTTGTTGTCTGGTTGTGGAATGTTGTTTCCATGCCTGCTTTCTCTGTGCGCTACATTTCAATACTGGAAAAGTGCATATGCTATCCTAACAGCACGCTATTCATACTACCTGTGCTGTGTGTAGTGTCTGAAAATTGTGCACTGCAAATATTCACATTACAGTTGGTGAAACATGCTACATTTAAATGATTTTCTGTGGTAATGAGATGAAAGCTTGAATGCTGCACACAGAAAGCCTATTCACCAGTATCATCTCCACAACACAGTTCTGTTTCTACAATTTATTTAATTTTATTGGGAAGTGGATTGGATCCTCATCCAGAAAGTTGTTTTGCTTCTGTGGCAGTCATGTTTGTCTGTTTTCTTTCCACTTATCGTAAGCAATGTATGTTAGCTATCTTAACTGAATAAAAACTGCAAAACATTCTTATGTCTGTCAACATTTATTACCGTATGCGACTATACTGCGTCTACATCAGCTCATATCAGAATGAGTACTACTGTCATAAAATAGCCATTTGAGTTTCATGGCTGCAACCTTTGGTGCCTTTTATTTACAATCGCCCAACTCGCGTGACGGATGTTCTAACTGTCCAATCACATTAAAGGTCAGGATTTCTTGGCCAATTACGTTGCTCTGTGGGCGGGACTCTGTGGACCTTCCCTCATGTATCATCATCATCATCCCATGGACTGACTTGTTTGTTGTCGAGCAAGATGGAGTTCCTTTTGGGAAATCCTTACAGTACCCCGGTGGGGCATTGCATTGGTATGTAACCAGATGTTTAGCAAACTACAACGCGTGAAGATAGACGTATATGTCATGGAGATGTATTTCTGTTGTGCGACAGTCGTTTGCGCTCTCGCTACCTTTAGCATGCTAACGTCCCTGAATGAGTTCTGTACAGCTGGAAAGACACCGTTAGCCGCCTAGCTAACTGGTAGTTACGGTAACCCTGGCTGTCATTGTGCTAGAAATAGCGTTAACTAACTAAAAGTCTGTTTCCCGTTGTTGTCAACATCTAGGTCAGTGCTAAAAACATCAACGAATACAATTACTCAACCTGTGTGTTAAATGATGACTAATAGCTGTGTTAGCTCTCAGTGAGCTAGCCCCCGGTCCACATCCCATAATTGTTGTTTTACTGAGACGTCTTTATAATGGGTTTCTGAACTAACTGTGTCTTTCAGAGAGAGCCACTGATGGCTCTCTGCAAAGTGAAGACTGGACCCTCAACATGGAAATATGTGACATCATCAATGAAACAGAGGATGGGTGAGTACCCAGTGAAAAAAACAATCAATATCAATATATGTTATTGATTAATCCTCTTATATGCATTAGTTTAATTGTCTTCCTTGTTCCTGTGCTGTTAACATAATGCATCGCTGAAGCAAGATGTAGTATTAGAGTCAGTCCTTTCCCTCTTTTCTTTATCTGTGTCATACAAGAAGAAGGCTAGCTCTGGTTGTGTAAGGTGGATTTATGCAAGGCCTCATTGCTTATCTCATTCCTCCATTAACCTTGTACTGTATGTTTAAGCTGGTTTCTGACATCCAGGTCTTGTTTGATTAGTGGGTTGTATACTGGCACAGGTGGGGCTGGCCTAATGCAGTGCACTGTGTATCAGCAATCTATAAAAAAAAAAAAAGGTCTGACTCTACTTTTTTTTTCTCTCTGGGGAATACAAAGGGTGTTATACGCCCACTGCTGTGTGGCTGATTTGATCCGTCGGTAGTGGTCAAAGAATTCAAAAGTTAATTATTACTACCTCAGAGTGGAACAGTCACATAAACAATGCAGAGATTGTGAAAAGTCAAGGAATGATTGACATGTGCTTGCGCCTGGTATTATTTTTTGCAAATGCTGTCCATCATCCTGTCAGTGACATTCAAAATGCCCCAAAAAGCCATCGGCCATTTAGTTCTTGGTAATTGTGTTTGTATGTGGCATATTGTACTTTGCTATTCTTGTGTGTTTTAATGTGTGCTTTTATTTGTGTGTTTATGCCTGTGTGCAGGCCTAAGGATGCCATTAGAGCAGTGAAGAAGAGGCTGAATGGCAACAGGAACTATAGGGAAGTGATGTTGGCTTTAACGGTGAGTTAAAAGTGGGCAGTAGGGGGGCAGCTACACTGCATTTCCATGTTACAGTCAGATGTTCCATGTTACAGATTGCTCTTCTTGTTGTCTAGTTCTCACACATATTGTAATCTCACATAGAGCGAATCACCTTGGCCCACTTGATTAGATCACATAATTTGCATTCACATAGAATTTGCAATCCAAAACCTCATGTCCATTCTAACTATGTCCAACTCCTGTTACAGTGTTTTATTCACAGTTTGCACAACATTATTTCCACTCTGCATCCACCAGGTCCTGGAGACATGTGTGAAGAACTGCGGCCATCGTTTTCATGCTTTGGTCACAAGCAGGGACTTTGTTGATGGCGTGCTGGTTAAAATCATCTCCCCTAAAAACAACCCGCCTACGATCGTTCAAGATAAAGTACTCGCCCTGATTCAAGTAAGATGAAAAGTAAAATTGCTTGCACCTAGTGTTGGTTTGTTCCCTTGTGTGTCATAATCAGTCAGTACATGTCGTAAAGCTTAATAGTTTATTCCCACAACAGGTATTGAGTCTACATTACCTTTTTTATTGCTGTACATGTTTATGAGAGAAGTCAGTCAGTCAGTTAGTGAGAGGTGTGCAGCTTAAGTGTTTTGTTATAGTATGTGTGGCTGTGCAGAAGTCCTGTCGTCCCCAGGCAGAGCCTCAGGTGAAGGTACTGTCTCCAGGGCTTCATCCAGTAGCAGCTCTAGTTACCTGTCATAGCTCCGGTAACCCTGCTGAGCTCATGTGGGCTGCTCTTGTTTCCACCAGGGAGACCATGTGACCGCAGCTTACAGCATGGATCCAGGAGGGGGGGTGCATAAAGTTGCGATGAGGGAGAGGGATGAATCTAATTGCTTCTTGTTTGTCTAGTCATTAGCCAAACAAGTTTGTAAGAGAAGGGTGAGCTGGGAAAGACTGTGTGGGAAAATGTGTTGACCAGCACTCCCTTTACACAACAGCAAGAGTATTGTTGACATTTCCTTTAGCATGGCAGGTAATACACAGTTGGCCAACAGACTGCGGTTGTGTTCCCTCCCTAACCACCTGTCTCATCTCTCAGGTGTACCCTGGAGATGAAAAACCTGAGCATGTTTGTACAGTATAGACAATAGTCCTAACAACATTTATGTATTTTTAGAGTCATTCTGAGTTGATTAATTCTACTTGTTTTGCATCGGTTTTATGTTGCTTTTAGTTACTTAGTTACATCAACCAAAGTAAGGAAAGCATAACTGAAATTTGAATTTTACATGAATCTGGCAGTTTGAATTGACCGAGTAGAACTCCCTCAAAGTCCTTGTCTACTTGTTTTTTAAAAGTGTGTCATGTGTTTGAGCTGTTATAATGGCCCAGTGTTGCTTTAGCCTGTCCACTGCTGGGAGAGGGAAGCCAAGAGCTTTGTGTTTTTTTTTTTTTTTTGGCTGAATGTATTCAAGGCAAACAAACTGAAATGATCAAAGAACAGGCCTCTTTTAGTATTCTGACATTGGCTGTGTTTGCTGCGTCAGCCCTCGCTGTACCCATTGTCTTTGGGGTGGGTTTGTTCAGTCTCTCCCTCTCTTTTCTTTTAACTCTTTTCTCACGGTTCCTTCTCCAGGCATGGGCTGATGCATTCAGGAGCAGTCCAGACCTCACAGGCGTGGTCCAAATCTACGAGGAGCTAAAGAGGAAAGGCATCGAGTTCCCCATGTCAGAACTGGAGACCCTGTCACCTATACACACACCTCAGCGGGTAGGGGGCGTCATACTAAGCATCTCAAATGTGTGCAGACGTGTCTGTGCAAAGACCAAGCATTATTATCTTTCCAGTTAATTTGTCATGTTCTGTTATGCCTCTTATCTCTTTCTCTGTTGCTTCTAGGTGGCTTCTGCTCCAGAGGGCGACTCCACCCTACATAAGTATGCCACCACCACCACTACTCAGCCCACACCACAGGTTGTCCCACCAGCCTACACCACCCCTCAGGTCCCCAATATCCATGCCTCTGGATCCATCAATCCTACACCTGAACAGGTACAGTGTTACTCCCATGAACACATTTACAAGAGAACAGAGACACTCCGGAGTTTGAATACACTGCTGCAAATGTGCTCGGTGTGACAGTGTCCCAATCCCAACCTTTTTTTGTCATGTATCCCCCACAGCCTCATCAAATGAACTCATATACCCCCCTCATCAACACTACCTGTTATTTTCCAAATATATTCTGAATGAAAGGATTATAAAGCAGATGTTTTTCAACACTATTCATTATGTAGAAGTGGATACTGTTACAGTATTTTTTTCCCATGCAGAAATCGTTCTGTGGGCAGCTTACACGTTGTAATCCTGTTTTGTTTTTGTTTGTTTTTGGTTTATTGTCCGTCCTTACAACACAGAAATATGGCAAGATTAGATTTTTAAATCAAATCCACATTTTTTTTATTATTTGGTTGAGTTTAGTTTAGTAAGATCAAAAAATCAGTTTGCCTAATGATGAACTAACTGTAGATGAATTTACCTGTGTGACATACAGATTTGCCGACTGCGCAGCGAGTTGGACATTGTTCGTGGAAACACTAAGGTGATGTCAGAAATGTTGACTGAGATGGTCCCTGGACAGGAGGATGCTTCGGACTATGAGTTACTACAGGCAAGGCACCACTTATGTTAACACATTTAAGAGACTATTTTTAGTTTTAAAAAGGCATGTATTGAGAAAGCGGTAACCTGAGATCACTATGTATATGTATGTGTTTGTATGTATTCAGGAGCTGAACAGGACTTGTAGAGCCATGCAGCAGAGGATAGTGGAGCTCATCTCCTGTGTGTCTAATGAGGCAGTGACTGAGGAGCTGCTGCATGTCAACGATGACCTCAATAACATTTTCCTACGCTATGACAGGTTAGAAACACACATACAAATGCAAGCGCAGACTCATCTTTTGGAGGACAAAAGTATGCATTACTCATCTTTACCCTGACCTCACTGAGTGTTTGCACAGATTTGAGTTGTTTTTCATTCTTTCATGTTCTTTCTTTGCTTCAGGTATGAGAGGTTTAGGTCTGGGAGGTCCTCGGCTCAGAGTGTCAACAATGGGGTGAGTCAGCAGTTAGTAACTGGTGTGGTGAAACACCCAATGTTTGCATCACCACTCATGTCTCCTCATTCTCTGATGTTGGCACCTTTCAGTGTCAGTAGTGTGGACTCACATGTTGCATTACCAGTCAGGCTTTAAAATGTCTTCAAATTGCTGTTATCTGTCAATTCCCTTTTGGTGATTTACTAGATGTACATGCCTAAATAAATGGAAACCCAACAAAGATATATATGCATTTACTTTCATCTTTCATTTTTGTTGTTAATTTTGAATATTCTGTTTTCCATTGTCTTTCTACAGTTGAGCCTTTTGCATTTAAGTCCTGTCCAGTAGGGGGAAACATTGGCTGTGACAATACAGTCAATGCAGAGCAAAGTCATTGCATTTTGGAAAGTACTGGAACAGAGCTGGTTGTCGTACCAGAATGAAATACAATCAGCAGTCCAGTCATAACTTTGAAGTGGCCCAAGTGGAATTCTCCAAAAAGGTGCTTTAGATTAAACCAAAGCACTTTTGAAAGCCTACTTTCATTGTCATTATTTACCTTTATATAGCTGTTTTTACTTTTATCTAACACATGGGAGAATCAGCTTCCATTTGTTGTGCTTTGTCAAACCAGACCTGTACTATACATTTCTGTCTTGCAAGGTCATAAACCTACCTGCCAAAAAAAGAACTAAAAATCTCCAAATCTAGATAGATTTTATCCAGCAGCACATTAACAGGCCCGTGTACTGTACGCCATGTGCCTGCTGCTGCTGCTGCTGTTTACAGTAGCAACCTTTCTTTCTTCATACCATCAGTTTCCTCCACTTCATCTCTGCATTAACGGATTAACATTTGCTTAGTTATACACCAAAATCTGAATGGACCAAAAACATTGCCTGGAATGTTATTAAAGGCCAGAGGAAAGGATCCTCTGTCAGCACGTACTTACCTCATCACAGGGTTTCCAGTTTTTTTTAGGCATGATATATCTTCCATAGTTATCATGCCATTACATTGTGTCCCTGCACTGGCATGTTAATGGTATTCACTGTCTCTTCCTTTCTGTTCTTTTCTGTTCTTCTGTTTCTGTGGCTAGCTGAGACAGGCAAGTATGAAAATATTGTCAACCTCTGTAAATGATCAGTGTCACCCCACAGAGACTGTTGAAACATGGCTAAATAGTATGGGCCCTTTTCTCCACCGCTATCCGCCACCCCATATGGCATGTTTTGACTATGCAGCCCCCAAACAACAAATTCTATGATGAAGCTGGAGGTAGACTGACAGTGACACAAGCTTAAGATGGCATTAAAATGAATCGCTCTCATGTTGTGTTTGCATTATTTTAAACAGTCAGGGTTTGGAATTTGCAAAAAAAGGTCTTGATATAGGGACTCCTCCAGAGCCCAAAGATCCAATCCACCCCCCCCCCCC
>NW_023339651.1:14999758-15000056 GCF_004916995.1 Morone saxatilis
CCCCCCCCTTCCTCCCTGCTCTATTTCTACCTTCTTAAGGGGATTGTTTTGTCTTAATGGATAACCAGTACATTTAAAGTCAATCATAACACTAGCAAGAATTGGTAATGACTATATGTCCATGTCCATTCGTCCATTTCTTTGAGTCAAACACTAACCTAAAAGCTACATATGGCTCTTGGGTAGAGCAATATTCTTTGGACCCCCTTAAGAAACTGTTTTTCAGAAGATTACTTAATTTCCTGCTATCCTGAGTTACAGACATTTTCATGCTCTCCTGATGCTAACCAACACGTTA
>NW_023339651.1:15000126-15036767 GCF_004916995.1 Morone saxatilis
TTTCCATATTTTTTTCCATATTTTCCAGACACAATCAAGGAACTATATACTGTTATAACCCCGCCTTTCCTTAACCACCCATACAAGGATTTGTTTTGCTGCTCATGAGCCAGAAACCCTAAAAATCTTCTCTCAGTCTCTAAATGAAGCGAGAGCTACAGAGCATCTCATCTTTTCTTTTTCAACAGGTCCTGAGTGAGGCTACGGAGGACAACCTCATAGACCTCGGCCCAGGTTCCCCAGCGGTGGTCAGCAACATGCCGAACGCGCCCCCTACCAGCTTGCCCGCCGCCATCACAGCCCCCGCAGCAAGGCCCTCCTCCCCAGCCACCTTGGCCTCCCGCCTGGCTGGTCTTGGTATGCACACCCTGCCACAATCATTGGCCAACTGATACTCTCCTGATACAACATATTGCAACTGTCTACAATTACAACCATCTAAAATTATGCTAAGACTACATATTGTTTGTCTTATTAACAATAGCTGCAATCAAGTCTGCAAGTAAAGGGAGAGAGAGCTAGCCTGGGTATGTCCAAAGTTCAAAACTGTGCCTAGTCCTGTTGTCACTGTGAGGCTAGGCAACCAGCAGAGATTTCAGGAAGCCGCTCTACCTGGCTGAGATACAACCAGGTAATTGCTAAGCTTCAGAAGTGTTGCTAGGTGCACTTTTGAACTTTGGACAGAGCCAGGCTAGCTGTTTCGCCCTGCCGCCAAGGTTTTAAGCTAAGCTAATAAACTCCCAGCTCTACCTTCATAGTTAATGCACACATATCGAAGTGGTAGTGATATCTTACTCACGGCAAGAAAGCAAATAAGTAACTCCCAATAAGTTAACTATAAGGTAACTATTCCTTCAACTGTTGTACCTCTACCATTATAATTTGTTGTAGACTTAATTTAGCCACCAGCTGATTGTGCATTTGACCTCTATTTCAGCACCAGCAATGGTTGCTAGAGGACTTTTGGACATGCAGTAAGCCTCTGTAAAAAAAAATATGTAAAACATATTGACACTATTACATTAGCTTTGCAGTTCAAACAGTAAAATTCTGTTTTATGTTGCAGAGTTACTTGATATTCAAGTGTATTTTTTCCCTGCAGACATGGGTGCAGACAGTGTGAGCAGTACCTTGAGCTCTCTGTCTAGCTGTAAGCCCCCTCCTACCCAGGATGACTTTGATGTGTTTGCTCAAACCAGGACTGTAGCTCTGTCTGAACCACCACGCAAGACGTAAGGACGTATTAGAGATTTATTGTTGATTTTACTCTACATTCATTTTTCACATATCTTTAATTAAGAACAATTAGACAAAACAAGTTCCCAACAGTATTACTGTATAAAAGCCCATTTCTACCTCTTGTCTCAGCTCTACAGCAGAAGACAGCAATGCCACTGGCAGCCTTCCTCCCACTCTGGATGTCCTACAGCCAATTGCAGGAGCGGTGAGTCTCAGTGACACAGGCTTTTATGTCCAGTGTGGGCTATAATTTTCGGTCTGTGCTGTCATACCCAGTCTGTGCTTTCATAACCACTCAAATAACATTTTGGAGTGTGTGTTTGTGTGTGAGCTGTACCACGATCAGCGCTCAAAATTAAGGATGTCCTGTTCACCCGGGGACAATAAAAATAGCACCCTTTATATTAAGATACTGTGTTTGTCATTCGAATAAAATTATTACATTTATTCATCATGGAATATAAATAATTCTAATTGTTGTGAGGTGGCACCAGCACAAGCTCTACGCTACCTCACACGTGGGCTTACACACAAGTTCAATCATGGAGAGAGACCAGTGTAGCAACAAATTTAGTTTATTCAGACTACCAGGGAAAATGTGAGAACTATAATCAAATATATTATATTGTAATTCATTCCCATGCATGCTAGTAATGGCAGAGTAATCACAGTCCATGTCGCTCCTGCCAACAGCACCATGGGTCTCTCCCTCTCCTCTTGTGCTGTGTGCAGTGAGTCAATAGGTGGGGCGTTTGACCTTCTCTTTCTCTCCGGATCTCTGGATTAGGGTGTTGCTATAGCTTATAGGTAAATAGTTAGTTTGAGCCTGTAAATATTAAAATAGTTTATTTGATCTTCTCTCCCCCTTTGTAGATTTGAGCACTGCTGTTTGCAGTATTTATCAAACAATTAGAAATAAACAAAAAAACTAGTAACTCAACCAGTGACTAAAAGAATAATGAAGACTGATTTTAGTTTTTTATTCAGATATCAGTACAGGGAACAACAAGCAGAACTTCCATGGTGGACCGGAGTGAGTCATTGAAACAAAGTTATTCAACTATATTAATCATATAGAATGAAAAAGAGAACTTGAATTTGCGACAGTGGTTGTTAAGTCTGGGACAGTTGCGGGACACTGAGGGGGGAAAAAGTTAATTTTGAGCCCTGACCACGATGAAGCATTTGCTCCCATGCTTTATAACTTGCTTGCTGCTTGATGCTACTAATCCCTCAAATAGTTAACCGATAGAAAAAACAGGTTTCAACTTGTCTTGAAGAGTTTGTTTTTGTCCGTTTCTGCTTCTAACCGAGCCTGCAGTTTTAACAGCAGTATCTAAGCTGTTCTTTTTCATGCAGTACTAACAAGACTGGCATAGATCTTGTTTTGTCTTAACCCTGTTTTCACACTTGATAATGGTCCATCAGGGAAGGCAATGAACACCAGTCAGATGTTACTAATCAGTTTGTCTTATATCCAAGTGACCCTTTGAGCATGTCGAGTGTAACACTAAAGAGTGAAAACTAACATGCTTGGTGTGAATGTGCTCTGTCGGTTGTTGGCTGTGTAAAACATAAACTTTGAATGCTGGCTGAAGCAGCCTGTGCTCTCAGATACGACGCTGCTTGCTCCATTCATCGTCGCCCGCTTTCCACTGCGTCTCCAGCTTTAACCGGCTTGTGCTAGGTGCTCAGTGCATATCGATGTGACTCCTTGTCATTATCATCCGTGCGTGTGATGCACTACACCATCCACAAACATTGATTTCCATTTCTTCATTTTTTTCCCTCACAAAATACTTTCTGACGTTGCATTTGAGTTAACACTGAAGTTCATTTAAGTCATATTTTTTTGTTGTGTTTGGGGCGGGATTTTTTTTGTTTTCTGTTGTGGCATTGCTGCCCCTCCACCGGCCACCTGCGGCGGTCTTGATGCTGCCCCGTAGGGTGTTGGAGGCCAGTCCTCTGTCATGGATGACATAGAGGAGTGGCTGTGTACTGATGTGGTGAGCCCGTCATGATTTTTATTTCTGCCTGCAGTTTTCTTTTCCCTTTCTCTTTCCTTTTTCACTCTGGTTTATCCCCTTATCTCATTTTAAAACATGGTTTTAAAGTAGTAATATATTTCACTCATGTTTCCTCACTTTTTGATCAATCACATACTAATATCCTTGTTCACTTTAAGTTACTAACAGTGTGTTGTGGGGACAAACTAATTTTGTCATTATTATGACAAAATTTAGTAAAATGAGCATGAGGTTTTGAAAACAGATATGTGTTGCTGGATACAGTGTGAGATAATGCTTTCCCACCAGTAGTGGACACACTCTCAAGTGTCCATAATCAGGTTTTAGTCTGGCACTAAAACATCAGAATGGAACGACTGTATCCGTCTGCCCTCAGCTCTTTCTTGTACTGCGTGAGATTTTTACTTGTAAATTTGAAATTGTTTTTGTTGCCTAACCTAAAGAAATAAATTTCCCGCCGGGGTCAATAAAGTATTTAAAAACACGTTTTTTTTTTTTTATTCTTTCAAGTTAAATATAACTGTTTTTAATGTGATGAAAGGGAGGGAAAGCACATTTAATCATCACAAGCATTCATGCTCATTTTACAGTAATTTATGAAATCGTGTTGCGTTACTGGGTGGAAATATCCAGCTGTTTTTGTCAGGAAACAACTGGTGGATTTTTCTTGGTATTCATAGTATTTTGTATAAATGGGCACCAGTAGAAAATATATTCCCAAATAATTTGCAAAGGTTTGGGTGAGTGGTGCTGATGGGTAAGTGGCTCCTTATATATGTAGAATAAAACTGGTGAGAGTGCTGAAGTGGGTGGTTTGGTTTTGGGAACGTGCACAGGGTCAGAACTGTACTTGGTGTGGGGTGGTTTGCAGTGGAATACATTTTGCAAAGTCAACTTCCAGGTGTTACATTGTGGTCTTTCCTTTTCAACAGAAAGGAGATGAAGGCGAGGAAGGCGTGACAAGTGAAGGTAAGGACGACTTGAATCTAATTTTCTCTCATTTTTCCAGCTCCATTTTGACCACACCTCCGCTAAAATTCACATTCTCTTCCACCTTTTGTTTTCCTTCCTTTCATCCGAATGTTTCCAGAGTTCGACAAGTTCCTCGAGGAGAGAGCCAAAGCTGCAGAGATGGTCCCCAACCTACCGTCGCCCCCCAGTGGCGAACCAGGCGCAGCGCAGGGAACCCCCAGCCGCAAGAAGCCGGACAGGCCGGATGACGCTTTGCTCGCCATGTAGACCTCTCCCACCTTTGCCCTTCGGAATCCCCAGCATAAGACCCGACCAGCCGAGCAGAATCACCCGAGGACGGACTGACCTGACCGCTAAAACACACCCACCTCCGTTCTGAATCATCACGACACTATTCAGTTACACTACAGAGATTTGTACATGCAAGGAAATTATTCATGTCCTCCGTTAATTTCTCACAAGAAAGGGAAAACCAAACAAATGGCCTGTTTTGATACGACGATGGATCTCACAAACGACGACCAGTGTCAGAGACTGTGAGGCAGCCTGCTTGTACCTTCTTCTTTACGTGTGAAGAATCTCCCTCCGCCTGTTGTGGACTGCAGAGCTTCATGTTGCAGCTAATCCTAAAAATACCATGTAGAGTTTTATAAAAGAGGCGTCTTGCTGTCCTCGTCATTAGTAGGAAATCATTTTCTTACCCAAGCCCTTAAAGCATGCATTAACACCAACCAAACTTGATCATTTAAGTTTGTACAATTTAAAGAAACCCCAGCAGAAAACATTAGGTTTGTCACTGCTGAAATGCCCATGAGAGGCCAAATCAGTGAGCAGACCTACAACGATATTGTTTTGGTGTTTATCAGTCCCTTTGCAAGTCAGTCTGAGTTGAATTGTAAATCTGTAAATGACAAATGTCAAGTTTATTAGTCGTGTGTATATTTAAGCTACATATGTATGAAAGAGATGTTGATTTAATGTAGATTTTTGAAAAAGGGTTTTATCTTCCAGCTGCTCTGACAATAGGGATGTACCTCACTGGGGTTTTTCACAAGAAAAGGGAATAGTTAGACATCTCATATACAAAAACTCCTTTAAAAAAGGAGACGGGAATTTAGTTTTTGCGATTGGCATTATTGCGCACCACACCGACAAATGTGTTCTTTCACCTTCCTCTAAGTCACGTGTTTCTCTCTGATGAGCTTCACCGCAGTTGTTTGACGATATATGGATCACAAGAGATTATTTTGCTGAGATTGTTATTGGCCTGAAGCTGCTGTCTAAATATTTTTGGCTGGTAGTTGGTCTTAATTCCACCTGCTGAAAAATGCTGTCTTAATTATTGTTATTTGTGTAATCATCTTTATGCTGAACACAGATACTTTGTGTCATGAATTTACATGGATTGAGTTCAAATGAAGTGGTAATGTTATTTCCCAGTAAGAGTTGGGCCTAGCTGAAGAGATACTTGCTTTCATTGGTGAGTTTCATATTGACTGTAGTTTAAGTAAACTCCCTTTTTTAAGTCCATCGGTGCTGTATGATTCCTGTTCTGAAACTGAGTTCAGAGGACCAAATTCGTGCTTTCGTCTGGATGGGAAAAAATGTGGATAATTGGGTTTTTCCCTCACATAGTCCGGTCCTCCAAAATCCACTCAGTATCACACTACAGAACCTGTTTGCACATTATTGCCGTGCATTTCTCCTTTTATTTCTTCATGCTGACATCTTAAAAGGCCTGACCTTTCCACATGACATTTGTTTTCAGAAAATGAGCCGGCCGCAGACGTAGTGCTACAAATGAGACATTTTACTCTTTTGACAATAACGAATGCAACATGTTACACAATCACTACAAGCTTAAAAACAAGCGTGCACTTTGACAGTCGCATTACCTTTCCACTTGTACTGTAAATCACTTAACACTTAACCTGATGTAATTAATGAGAACTGTTTGGAAAATATTTGAGCAGAAGTGTAGAGATAATTTATTCAGCGCTGTTTTTTGTTTTCAGATCAGTATTTTAAATCCTTTTATTGTACAAAAGGAAAATGGGGAAATTAACTATGTTTTGGGACAGAATGAGAAATTGGCATAATGGTGTGTGTTTTAGTGTTTATGGCTTTTGTTTATGGAGTTAAGATTTTCCTTTTTTTTAATATACATTGCTGCTGGCTAATGTATCTTATTTGTCATGTTTATTGGCTATGTGGATATATTCTTGTTGGTTGAATGTGTCCATACAGTAAAAATCAGTCCATCACTGCTGTAGATGTACGGGAATCTCACCAGTTTTCTCATGTGTGTCATGAAGGAAGGATATTTTTAATAGCGTCACTCACTTATTATTTCTTTTGGACTGACTAGCACATGACAAAAAACAGACATAATTAACTTGCTTTGGACACTTTGGTCAAAGCATCAACGTTGCACATTCTGAAAGGGAACCTTCCTTTTCTCCTTCTGTTTCCTTGTTTTAGTGTTCAACCTGTGTGTGTGTCTGTGTGTGTCAGCTGTTCTGTAATGCAGAAATCTCAGTTGATTGGTGGGGGGGAAACAAACCCTGAAGCCTCCAAATGTGTGTGAATACATGTTACAATCCTGCCTGATACCGCCCAGGATCTACCTGGTTTCTCTGTCAGTGATTTGTAACTGAATCTCAGCGTAGAGTCATCTCTTGTTTTTGCAGAGCAACAATACGTTTCTTTGTGTGTCTCTGGATGATATGAATAGAGATGCTGATAAGGGAGGCTGTGCTGTGTGACTGCTATGTTCCTGAGTTGCCTCATCTTTCATTTCTCTTTGTGTTGTTTGACTTATGCATGAACTCTAATAAAACATTAGCAGTGTGTCCGCATCCTTTGTTTTGTCTTTATTTTGTTTAGAATAAATTTTTCCCCTGTTATTTTCTGCACTACAACACGCTGCCACCACTCCAAGCCCTCGCCTTGGCTCACCATCCTCTGCCCGGATCCCTGTGACCTGCAGTAAACCCTCCTCATTTACCTTACTCCCCCCTCCTCCTCCTCCTCTCCTCTTTGGAGGCCCGTGGGCCCCACACCAGGGGCTTCCCCATTGGTCGTCAGGAATCGCCTCATCCCACAACATGGCCCCTCACATTCTGCCTTAGTCACTGGAGCGATTTTCCCGGTCAAAAAGAAAGAGGGGTGTGTCTGTCGGGACAGTAGACTGGAACACGCCAGTACACAGGATCCCTGTTTGACTCAACATGTGCTGTTTCTAAATGAGTGACTACCTCATAATCTCTTTAAAACGTACTGCACAAAAGAGCTGGCGGATTTCTCTTTGAGAGGTAAATGCTTTTATGTTTTCATGTTCAACTCTGAAGGAAAATTTGATTAAACAATTTATATTTTTTTATTTTTTAGGTTGTATTTTAGATTAGATTTCGATTCCTTTAGAATGGAAAAAATATATCCACATTAGGTGGTAATTCAAGAGACAAATCGTGTTTATCAGAAGCTGAGGTGCCACGTGCTCCACACTGGTGTAAGACTGTGTAATGTTACTGTTAGTATGAAAACGTGCTACACCAACAACTGCTATAAGGTATGTGTGTGATAGTGAAACAGTGATTTGAGCAACAATATATCACTCCTTAGCAGTGCGTGTTCTCCCCTTCAAATAAAACTTAGACATGTTGGTTAAATTTTGCCAAGCATCACATTAACTCTAACATAATATCTGTTGCAGAGGCCTGAGCACATGGAGCCACTAGACTCAGGAGCAGAAATGTAGAGCATCCACTTTTACTCTGAAAATTGATACACTGTGTTTGTGATTCCCTTCTCCACAAGCACTTAGTTAGCACACCCTGGTGGCCGGCCTACAGAGCCTGATGGAACACGTGTCAGAGGTCAAATTGAGTGGAAAAGGATGTAACTGATGAAGAAAATCATCTTCCAATAAGTTGAACCATCAATAAAACCGAATAGACTGCTGTATCCACCATAAAGCAGCAGAGGAAACTGGATTAATTTACAAAATGTACCAAATGCTGCCTGGAGCTGTGGTGCATTGTAGTTGCATTGCATGTTAAGTTAACACAGTGCAATGGATCTGCTTTGCAACACAGAACTTGGTCATATAACAGCTCACTGCTTCAACAAATGTGTTCTTATACAGTAACCCATGTATTCTTGCTACTTTTAGATAACTACACTTATTTCTTATTTACTGTGTAGGTATAAAAATTACGTCAATATAATTTTGGGGAGCATTTTATGGCTTTTATTAAATAGTTGAAAGTGGAAAGAGTGGAAAGAGAGAAGGTCTCCGGCCAGAAGTGAACCAGGGATGTTGCATTTCTGTTGTTAACCCCTTGGCCAGCAAGGCACCCCTGTAATTATTGTAGTTTATAGATCACTTGTTTTTCAGATATGTCATATTTTTTCAGTACCTGTAATGAGAATATATTATTCTTTATCTATACTATGAGGGAATTCAGTGGTATGTTTTTGTATGCATTGCCTTGCCCCTTTCCATTGTATATCTAGTACCATTTTTTAGTGATGTGACATTAAAGCGACGATCACATGAATGCATCAATCATTATAATCCAATAATTTAATACAGATTATTTTAAAATGGACCATTCTGCATAATGAGTACTATTGTTTTTGGTACTTATGTTATATTTTGATGCTAATACTTTTGTACTTTTACCTAAGTAAAGTTTTGAATGCATGATTTTTACTTAACATAGTATGTCCACTGTATTGTACTGCTACTTTAATAAAAAAAAAAATACCACTACTACTGGTTAAGCTTAAAACCTTTTATTGGGACATTATCAGAGGGCAGTTAATTCAATATGGCAACACTTGAGCCAGTTTTATTAGATGACATTATACTACTTTGCAAGTCCTTACTGCTATTTGTCTAGTTAATGTCTAAAATGTTCTCACTGGGTTTCAGCTGCAGCAGATATCAAACTGTGGCTCAAAGGGTCAAATCATGACCCTCTGGTGTAAGAAATACTGAACACCTTTCCTGAAACGTTACCACATCTCAAGTGTTTATCAAAGGAGAGCTGACAAATTTAAACAGATATCTGGCAGATCTGAATGTCAAGCCCTCTCCTTTATTAAACTGCCTATTTTTCATTTTCTCTCTGGAAGTAAAACACTTTTGGTCCCCTCCAGACAACCACCCTCTGCTGTATTCCTAGCAGGGACGTCCTTCTAACAGTCAAAATGTAAACACATCTCCCAACTGCCATTTATTGACGTGCTGTGTTTATTTTCTCATTACTGACACACACACACACACACACACACACACACACACACACACCCACACCCACAGCCATTTAAAAAATAATAGCATATTCTAGCCTTAAAGTGGTAAATCTGCACAGATGACAAAGGGCAGATGTGTGTGTGTGTGTGTGTGTGTATGTGTCAAAGTCCTCAGGCTATTTCACTGATCTTCATTAGCTGGTCAGCTCATATTAATATCAGTGTGTCTGCAGTGTGTGATCATTCACACTCCTCCAACGACAGCTCAAGGAAGCAGTTAAGAACAGAGAAATGACACTCACGCACTGAAGAAATACACTCTCATAAGAAGCAAACAATACACTCATATTTATCTTCATTCCCATAATCCTCACCACAGCCTCAGTGAAATCCAGTCTCTAAACAAGCACTCAAGATTAAATGACCTATTTGTGTTTATGATTTACTTTATATTAACGTTGCAGATCAATGGTTTCCCAATTTTCCTCTACCTGCAGTTCTGCTGTTTGTTGCCCCTGAGCTGCTCATTTTACCTGGCAGCATACACATAATGAAGTCTCAAACAAATGTACACACATACTATAAATGAGAAATATTACCATGTAGGTAATTATAAACAACTGGCTCAAGATGTTAGAGGGATTAACTAGGAACAAAACAAAAGAGATGAATTTAGAGTGTTCATTTAATAGAGGCCATTCATTGGGACACCATGCCAGTAGCTACAGTTTCATATATTCACTGACAACATAATATGTGCATTGACTTTTCGGGCCTGACTGGTGCCTTGCCTTCTCTTTAGCTGCCTCAGAAGACCCCGTAGCCTTGGAGCACTTTATGCTAAGTTAATTTACCCAAATATATCCGCGGCATCACAGCAGCAGCAGCAGCCCCCGCTATTCAACATCAACAACTTTGTTAATGGAAACTTGCTGATCCATAAACGCTTGTGCTTCCGCCGACGTTAGCTGGGGGGCAGTTCACATATGAATGTTAAAAAACCCACAGATCGATGAGGGGCATTTGCAAAGGAGGCATAAGGTGTGTTTAATTATAATTGCGTCATGTGGTGTGTGTGGGTTTGTTGGGGGGAGGTGTAGCTGTTAAGGCTTAGGCAGGGGCCTCTGTATTTAAATAGGGTCACATCTCGGCCTCACCTTGCAAGTGTTATGCTATATTAAATGCCACTCATGTTAAGTGTGTTGAAACCCTCCTCTGATGTAGTCAAGACATAATATAAAGGTTAAATTGAAAAATGTCCCTTCAACGGTACAGGAACGCGCCATGATTGATCTCCCTTGTACAGGCAAGAAATGTTGGCCAGACCTCTGTTTTGTTAGGCCTCCTTTAAGTGTGTGGATACAGTATGTTATAATGAGGAGTGACTGGATTAGAATTTAAGTGTCAGTCAATCAGGATTTCAAAAGGTCAGTGAAAAAATTAGCAAAATGTGGGCAGAAGGTGGGTCTGAAACGAGTGGGCTCAGTCAGAATAGGCCTTTTTCTTCCACAGCAGACTTGTCACAGTAGGAAAAGCACAGGTAATAATGTTAACGCTGGCTCTGTTCTGTTCAAGTGCCTCAGTAAGTTATGACAGCGTCCCAAATCCATACTGCAACCTAATTCTAAGCACTTTTTGTATGTAGTGTGTTCACAATGGAAAAGTGGCCTATACCCAAACTGGACAGTATATATAGTTCAGTGCTGTTGATGGACAATATCCTCCCACAGTGCAATGCAAAAAGGAAAATAAATAAATAAATAAATTGCGAGTGGTTCAGAAAGATCTCGAAAAAAAAAGCATTAAGTCTTAGAAAATGCATTCACTGTGTTGCAGTGTCACACTACATGCTATACAGTAAACAGTATTAATTTAAATTTATTTAAATGCAAAGTGCAACTTTAGAATGACACTGTCAGTTAAACTTACATACATAGAGATAGCAAAATGTTTCACCAAACTTCAACAGTTTCTGTTTTCTTAGAGCGGTGTCACCCACCATCCATGATCAGTGTTCATCTCAGCTGCTCCTCATGTATATATAGTACTGTATAGAATGAGCACGTTTTATGGGTTTGAGAAATGCCAACAGTGAGCCAGCATGCACAGGACCCTGAATCTGAGGCAGCTAAACGGACTTCAGCCATCATTAATCTTATTATTTACAGCTGTGTTATTCCTACTGTGACATTTCAAAGTGTCTTGTATGAAAAAGGTCTGTTGCCAACTTTATTAGATTATTATTATTATTATTATTGGAGAAAAAGAAAGGAGTGCAGGCATGAAGGTGGCATTAATACATTTGAACACATGCTTCTACTGCATGTATTTTGGGAAAAAAATAAAGAAAAACCAACACAATTATCACTATAAAAACTTTTCAACTGAAAATGGGGGATGTTGAGCTAAAACAAGGAAAAAGTGGTTTGGAAGCCAGTCATGGTCCACTGTGACTCCAGCACGCATACACTGAGAGTGGAAGTGAAGTACTTGTGTCCAACAGTTCAACTTTTGAAATGAAAATATTTGCATAAATTTGTAGGCTCATAAATTCTGTTTTTCAATGAGGGAGAAAGAGTGTATGTAAATTCACAATGTAAGAATATTTAACTGGGCAACTGATTATTTTAGTCAAAACAATGAAAGAAAATAGTATTTCTTGAAATATGTCTGGAGGGGATCTTTCAAAATACAAGACTTGTCAAAGACATTTGTCCTGACATTCACTAAACTAATGTGACCAAATCTGCCATTAATCAGAAATAAATCTGAGAAATGACATACAGTAAATCACATTGAGCTTTCACAGACTGAATCGTCTGGCTTAAAGAATGACAAGCGACAAGGGAAAACCATTCAATTCTGAATGTTTTTTTCTTTTATGAAGAAAACCACCTCAACTTCTGATCTGAAGATAATCTAATAAATCAAAAACATTGTTTTACCTATAATCTGATTTTTGAACACATCATACTTGTGCTCACAGCTCTTGTGTTTATACATATAGAGATACCGTAAACTAGTCTATGTCAGCACTGGACACTGCACATACAGTATAATGACAATATGAATGCTTTTTTGCTATCTTTTGGATGAATTCTTAGACAGCACAATTCTTTCTTTTAGTGACTTTTTCTTTATCTAGAACCCATCACACAATTCTGTACCTCTATACTTTGTTCCTCATTTACATTTTCAAGTCAGTAAAATTCCTCTTGTGGGGTTTCTCTTCTGTCTTTGGATGTCCTCATAGTACTTCCCAGTTTTGGACACAGACGACAATGAAAGAATATATTCAGTCTCTGCTTTTCTCTCCTCCTTACAGAGTCCAGAAGTGCAGGTTCAGATGTTGGGGCTCCAGAACATGTACAGGCGGCCCCGTTGGCCCTATGTGAACGGAGCCGTGGGAGGATCTGAACCCAGGAAGGGGTGGATCCGGCGTGGATAGGATGTAGTCAATGCTAAACTTGATCTCTGACTCCGGTTTCCCCTGCTGGCCGGGGTTTGGGATGAGGTGGTTTTGCTGGGGGCCCGGCCTCGGCCTCTCAGGGTTCAAAGGGCACAGGGTGGAGTCGGGTTCGGGGTGGCGAGCTGTGGGTACGCGCTGATTGCTGTGGCTCTCCAAGGGGTGGAAAGGGGTTTCTCCTGAATCACGGAACCCGATTTTCATGTTCCTCCTGCGCCTGCGACGCCGGAAGTTGCCATTTTCAAACAGGTCAAGCATGGATTCACAGCCGGTGGCAAAAGTCCAGTAGTTTCCCTTTCCCTTCTCATTGCCCTCTGTCCGAGGAACCTGTGGGAAAAATAACAAATACTTGAAGATGATTAAAAATATAACAAAAGCAATAATAATTAGAGGAAGAAACACACTATTACTACTGAGGAAAGGAAAATAAACACCACTAAACTACAACTATTTCTCCTACTAAGAAGATAAAAAGGCAAATAATAGAAAATAATAGTAATATTGTAGTGTACCTTGATGAAGCAGCTGTTGAGAGACAGGTTGTGTCGGATGGAGTTCTGCCAGGCTCTCTGGTTGGAGCGGTAGTAAGGAAATCTCTTCATGATGAACTCATAGATGCCCGACAGAGTGACCCGCTGCTCGGGGCTCTGCTGGATGGCCATGGCTATCAGAGCTATGTAGCTGACACACAGACGCACACTTCGTTCAGGTAACACAATGTGAGCAAGTTGAAAAAGACAGGATCTTAAACCTTTTTTACATTCTCTTTTACTTTACCCTTAGATCATACTGCTGTATGTGTAATAATAGTAATAATAGCAAAATGTACCAATTATATTCCCTGAAATCTTTTTTTTCTTCTTCTTACCTTATTAAAAATCTATGTAATATACAGAAAAGTAATTAAAGGGCTTATCTTTGCAAAAAACTGCACTTAATTTAATTATATGAAGATGATCATAATGCATTATTATTACAGCAAATAATATATTTTTTGCTTTCATATGTTGTGGACTATGCATGAATAAATATATTTTCTGCTCAAAAAGTGTTTTCGACATCAATTACAGATTTGGAACATTTAAATCTGTTACATTCAGTGCTCTCTGAGAACCCAAAGAGAAGTAACACGCTATTTGTTGTAGCAGACCTTTTAACATGTCATCAGTTTGAGCAATTCTAATAAAGATAGGGAACATTATCAAGTATCAAGCTGATCAAAACAAATGTTAGGTTTGTTTTTTGGAGCTGTTAAAGAGGATCAAACAGAACATTCTGGTTAACTTAGAGAAAAAGGAACTGAAAGTTTTAAATCTTATTTTCTAGCTTCAATTCAAACGGATACTGATGTTGAAAACAAAAAACTAGACTCCAGTATAAAAATCACTTTTCCAAATTAGACTTTTAACTGTATGAAATAATCATGAGATAACATTTATAAAAGGACTTACAGCACTCCACTAAAGGGGAATGATGCAGCTGTCTCAGTAGAAGAGTCAACTACATATCTATCTGCCTTATTTTTTATTAGTTATGTTTTAAAACTTATTGTACTGAATATATTTTGTGTAAACTGGTAAAACTTAGGCTGCAAATAAAATAATCTAAAATATCTTTTTGGTTTGTTTTACCCAAATGAAACAAAGCTCAAATCACATGAAAAACTAAATACATTTTACACAAAAAATTAGGAAATAGTAAGGATTAAAGGTGAAATATTAGCCAGGTAAAATTGAAATCAGTTTTTAAAACCTCTTAATCTTAATGTATATGACATCCGGGTAGATAATGTGATGTAAAACAGCTTCCTCAAAGTAAAAATAACTTAAGAAGTTGAAAATGATCCGTACCTGTACGCGGGTCTGCACATTTTCTTCTCTTCGTCAGTGCTAGAGGAAGGGTATCCGTCTCCATCGTAGTTGAAACAGTTGAAGGGATAGTGAGAGTTATCAAACATATCTACACCTTGAGGAGTCGGATGTGTGATCCAAAGTGTCTGACTCTCCTGGCCAAAGCCCAGCAGCAGCAACACCCTGTCCTGCTGCTCTGCTCTGCCACCATGCTCTGCTCAGCCAGCTGACACTCACTCTGAGCTCTGCTGATGTCGGCTGCCTCCGGCCCCCCTCGCCCCCTCCTAGTCCCAGCTGCTCTCCAGTAACAGGCAGCAGGTCTCAAGACTCAGGACCAACTCTCTGAGCTCTTTGAACTCTTGTTCTGGTCTTGTGCACTGCTGCAAGTCTTTATCTCATCCACACAAATCTTTATTTTGTCACTTTTTAGGGTATCTAAGATGAAGTCTTTCAAATGAATCTATTTGAGTGCAGAAGGGACCAGACTAGAAAGTATTTAAACCCATAATGTGCTTTAACTTTAAAATGATATCAAGGACTCCTTAAATTCTTACTTAAATGAAAAAAGCAAAACATACAAAAAGTAGATAATCCTGTAGAAATAGGGACATGTATTTAAATATAATAGATGCTCTATGCTCTAGTTTTTTGGGTAGTTTTTCCTACCCTGAAGGGTCTATGGACAGATGGTGCTGAATGTCGTGGGCTACAGATTGCAAAGCCCCCTGAGGCAAATGAGATTTTGGGTAAATGTAAATAACAATTTGACCTGACTTGAAAACTTTTCTGTAAAGTTACAACCACTCCTACGGCTGTTAGATACATCTAGTGGAGTCAGAGGATGTTTGTCCTTCTGAAGTGTAGAGTAAAAATGTCTAACAAGTCTTGCAAACAGGAAATGCTTAAGTCAATGGGCTTCAGTTTTTCAAAAGCTGCCCTCGGCTACGTACTGTAGCTGTTGAATAGATTCCATTTTATTTTTGTATTTTCAACAGTGAGCTGTCGGGGTCGGTTGGCCCTTGTTGAGCAATGAACATGAATCTTTAGTCAGTTTCCAGGTTTCTCAGTCCAAATCAGACCGACTCTTTAAAAGAGCACGGCACCGATTTAGCATTCAGTACAGTTGTTGCACAAAAAAAAATCGGTTAGGCCGAATCACAGATATTATCTTTTTCAATTCATTCTTCGTCCTTAAAACCTGCAGCCTACATTATCCACAATGCAACAGAAATACAGACACTTTGGTGTGAGATTCTGGTGTTTTATGCTAAGTAGTGGCTAATGTAGCCTTTGACCTGCTAACCTCAAGCGGAGATGAGGGCCGGGCTGCCGAGGGCTTGTGAGCTCAACGCCAGCATCTTTATTTTTATTTTTCAGACTTGTAGTCTTCATCCTCAACCGACGCTAAGTCACTTAGGGCAATTTATCCAATTTCATGGAGCTCCCTCTGGAGTCACAAACAGCTTTATACAACTTGCTTCACATTTGCAGTAGTACTCCTCAGCACCTGTAAACAGACATTGACATGTGAAATTGGTGGAGTGCCTCTTTAACTTGGATTCGACTCATCCGGCCCGATCCGGACAGTCTCACAGTAGCAGCCTGGTTGTCTGAACCCGGAGCGAGTGTGCTCGACAAACGCCTCTTCTCCCCCACCTCCAGCAGGATCCTGGGTGGTCTGCTAGACTTGAAGACCGCCTTCATGTTTTATTTTGCTTCTTTTTATAGCCTAATCTCTCCAACTGTACTTAAAACAGCTATCCCCAAAACAACAAACAAGATCCTTTGCATCTTTGTTTTCTTTTTCTCTCCGTTAACTCTTTGGGGTGTGTGTGTCCACTCTGGCAGACGTTTAGTCAACAACGGGAAGTTTTGTAGATGCTATCTATAATGCTCTATAATAGCCAAAAATTGTTTCCGTGTCTATAAAACAGGGGGATGTGTATTTTGAAGGGCTCTTAACGGGGCAATTGGAAGTCTCCCGTGAGGCGACAGAGGCCGGGAAAACAGCCTGAGGTCTGCCAGGCTCTCTGTGTGTGGCCCCGCTGGTGCAGGAGAGGCCTATAGGCGCTATATGGGTCGATGCAGAGACATTAAAGTAATTCCCTCTTTATTTCTGATAGGCTAATGAAGCAGCTAAAAGGTCAACGCTGTACTCAATTATAGGTGCAGGCACAGGTTTTTTAAGTAGCTTCATAAAAAAGCTGTAGAGCATCTCGACGCATGAAAAGAAATCACTGGCCTCTGCGCGATTTATTTGTTCCTTCTCTTCAAATACAAAATTGTGGTTTTGACGTGCAGGTAAAATAAATCCCATGAGGGTGGGAGTAACCAAAGCTAAAGCTTCCACTGAGGACACTGAGGTCATGTGCTTTCAATATATTAAAGGCTGATTAAAGGCTTTTTTAATTCTTTATTTTTATAGATTATATTTTTATGCCATATTAATAAATATATAAATACATCTAAACATATGTTGACCTTTCTTGTTGGGAACTTTACAGGTGATGGTTACATACATCAAGGTTGCAAATACATTATATGCTTGTGCATATGTTTTACAGTACAAATAAAAAGACTTAGAGAAAATAAGGGCCTGTTTAAGGGGAGACTTTCAATTAAGAATTAAAGAAAGTAGTTAAGTTTAAAATGTCATTATGTCTTCAGTTTTGTTGAGTTGTTGTTTTTAGTTTTGTCACTTCATTTTCTGTCTTTTTAAAGAAATATTTTAATTTTCTAATCTTTAGCTTGGTATCAGCTAAGATATCAACATGTCTCTGCACGTAGCAGACTTTCCATTATCACACTTTTCACACCATATTCAACAAAACCATTATGTTCCAGTAATCATTTTCTGAAAATAATTTTAATGTTCTCTTATAATGAGTATTCTTCCTTGCTGCCAGAGGTGGAATTTAACTAAGTACTACCCAGGTACTGCTAAGATAAGATAAGATTTCATACAAAAAAATATGATTCTGCTTATTAAATATGAGGCTTTTGTTCAAATCAATGTCTAATATAATATATAATAATACACCATTCATAGTGGGCAGCACATTTTGCTAATGGTACGTATGTACATTTACTTAGGTAACATTATCAATGCAAGACCTTTACTTGTAATGGAGTATTTTTACTGTGTGGAATTCCTACTTTTAATTAACTTGAATGATCTGAATACTGAGTGCTATATAACTGGATTTATCTATTCCTTCTTTGCTTTATACACTCAACCAAAAAGCAACATAACTGACCCCATTGAACAAGTAGCTCGCAAATTGAGCTCATTCAGCTGATGGACTGATTCATACAAAGCTGTAAATAGAACAACAGGAGAGGCAATGTAGAGGAGGAGAGGAGGAGGTCACCGTATCAGGTTGGTTTGAACTAAGATCTGATAAGCGCCTCATGGTTCACTCCCATGACGAGGCTTCCTCTGGCGTCCTGTCTGCGGCCGGCCGCAGTGATTACAGCCCTTAGTTCTCCTCTGGTCACTCTCTGTCCCTCTGATGGTTGTCTCAGACTCCGCTTCCTCCATTCATAGCCATGTCTGCCTGTGTGTGTGTGTGTGTGTGTGTGTGTGTGTGTGTGTGTGTACATGCATTTATGTAAACCAACCAAGTAGCTTTTCCGGGGGCTGTTCTGTGAGGAAAGGTTATCAAAACACAACAGTGCACTGGGAACTGTAAACATGCTTATGCACAGAGCTTGGGCTGAGAGCCATTTTCCTTTGCGCTGTACTGTGCAGCCATCCTCAGTGCCGCCATTCACTGTCACATTACAGAGAGCTGCAGATAAGACCCCCAGAACAGGCCTGTGCCCACCAGGGTGTTCACTTTGGTCCAACCAGTCTGGCTCATGGGGGTCTACTGGGTTTATCTCGATTGGAGCTAATAGCCCACTTAATGTTTTATTCATCCAATCAAGTTTTAGAAAACAAAGTTACACCTTCAGTAAAACTCCGACTGATCATTGTCTGATGGCATGAATTCAGATTTTTAGGAGCTACATGATCAGTTCCAACCTTTGTGAACATGATACAGCTACTGAAGTGCATCATTTTTTTTCTTTGGTAAGAAATGATTTACAAAATCAAGAAAAGTGGATATTTTATCTAAATCTAATTATTTGCTGATTGACATTAAATGACTCTTTGAACACTGGACTACTTAAGATTTTCTCTTGCTTTTAGTAAAGAGGTTTATTTCCTCTTACTGTGTTTTAATCTGTTGCTGGTTTTATTCTATTTCTGTTCTATTGCATTACTGTATTGCATTATGAATTATTGCCTATTCTTTTGTATTATTTCGTTATCGTGTATACGTCTACTTCTCTCAACTCCTGTTGTTTTTAAATGTGCTATATTTATAAACCAAAATGCTCCCTTTTACTTTCTTTCCAAGACTATTAGTGAGCTTTAAAAGTGGTTAGTGGTTTCTCCCATTTCAGTCTTGCTAAATTAGGCTAAACACGTCCTGCTTCCAGTCCCGAAATATCTGCAATAAGTATTATATTTGTAAGGTTTTGTTTCATTTGTATTGTTTTTACAATGATTTATTTCTATTTAATGCCAGTTTTATGGAGCCTGTTATCAGTTGCATCACTTATGATCAGCCTTTTATTTATCAATGAATTAATTGTAATAAAAAAATAGATATTTTTATTCAGTGGTTTGTCAGACTCTAGCTAATGTCCACTCATGCTCTGAATGTTGCTGTGGCAGTATGTCTTGTCTGTTGTGGTAGAAAGTAACTCTGCACATTTATTAAAGTACTTGGTGCTTTAACGTATTTACATTTTCTTCTACTTTATACTTTTTTACTCTCATTCATATATATATTATAGTTATAGATTAAACTATCTAACAGTAAATAAAAAGATTAAAGATGTGCTCCACCTCCACCTGCTGTAATGTAAAATGCTATGAATGTGTTAAAGCATTAGTACTAATATTCCAATCTGATATATATAATAATATAACTCTCTGATAGGGTCTGCCCAACAAGTACTTTTACTTTAATATTTTTATTTTCCTGTTAATACTTTTGTACTTCAACCAAAACGTCAAAACTAACCTTTTGAACTTTTACTAGTAACAAAGTATTTGTAAGGAGTGGTATTGCTACTTTTACTTTAAAATATATATATAAGACTTTTAAAATATATGAATACTTCTTCCTCCACTGCTTGTTTGTCTCTTTATTTAGTCACTTTCAATGCAACCAGTTCATATAGAGATATTTATTTATTCATTTAAATGTGCACAATGTACCATTTTGCTTTAATCCTGAAGGTGTTTACTTTATCAAAGGACCGTGTGTGATTGTTAGAAACTTGAAACATCAATAAGTAGTAGAGGTTGAATAGAGGGGATTATTACTGTTACTGTTTCCCAGTTTAGGTTAAATAAGGTCACATTACTTACTGTAGTGTTCCTTTAAAGTGGTACTCCACTGATTTTACATGGCAAAGTAAATCAACCAGGCACAGGAACAACTCTTGTAAGCATTCAGTGGTGGTCATTTTCTGGAAAAGAAATGTCTTTTTTGTTGCTGTTATTGTTCTTTTTCCTTCCAGAGGGATGTCTAAGTGCACGTTCCACATTAAACAGCATCCACTCAGTATTTTCTTCTTTCCTCTTTCCGGCTGGCTTCCTATGTTATAAAAAAAAAATCTTGAAGAATCACCTAACTTTTACAACATTATGTCTATCTTGCCTGATGATTAAATATTAATAAAATCTTAAATAATATTGAAACATGTATAATAAACAAATACACACCAAAGAAAACATAGACTCACTATAATATTCTGTTTATTTTGTTTTATTGCACTTTTACCATGATGCAAAGAAATGGAAAAAAAAAAAAAATCCACAGAAACAATGAGTTGAATAAAACAAAAGAAGGATTTTCACTTTAAGAACACATCATCTAAAGGTTCTCCATGGATCCACCCATACGTCCATACACACTGTACTGACCTGACACAGGACTATGGGAACTTAAAGACTGTATAATAAAACCCTTATGGAACAGATGGAGTCAGCACACACATATATGTAGCTCGTACCCGGGAGGAGTTTAAACCTTTCCGCTATGAAACCAGACATTCAAGTATTTCTATCATTGCACAGGCACTAGATTTTCCTACTGTATATATTAACTTTCAGCCAGTGACTGAATCGTGGACACCAACAGTTAAGCTATCAGCTGTTGGTTACGAATGAAATATACATCCTGAAAAATAATCTCTTCACAACAGCAACATCTGGACATCAAATATATTACAAAGAAAACAATAATATAAAACTATTAGTGTCACATTTGGCTTTTGGTACCATAAATCTAACCTCATATCTGTTGCACTGAAAGAAATAAAGACAGTAGTTGGATTAAATGTTGTAAACACAGGCGGAGACTTGCTTGTTTGAACCATTTGAACCAATACTTTTGGCTGCTGTAAAACAATTTGAAAAGCGTGCTTGATTTTTGGAATAGGGTGAGATATGTAGGTTTTTACTGAGAGGCACGAACCTGGCAACTACTTTTGCACATGCTCAGTTTGCCCTCTTTTGGACAAATGAGGAAGTACACCACTGTGATTTTAAATTCAATGGTTCATAACAGAAGAAATGACGTGTTACTGATTAGAATTTATTTCAAACAATAAATATGAATTTTAATAAATACTCTGTCAAGTACAAGTAACATTTATGGGCAAAATTAATGGACAAATCCAGGAGTAAACCTGCACTCCGATCAAATATCTCCATCTTGAATATCATTGATAGACGCTGAATCAGCTCAGCAGAAATCAAATTTTAAAAAAAAGACACTATGCAATAAAACACTTTTCAGCAAATCAATAAAACATCATTTTGATCATTAAGACAACAGGAAGTCGACCTCCGCCTCCTCCTCCTCCACCGGGAACCGAAACACTTGCAATACCAACAATACGTATAAACACATAATTCAGCGAAGAGAGGGGAGGGGGTGTGGGGGCTCAGGAGGTTCTTTACAAGTCCCTCAGAATTCACTGAATTCAAAAAAAGGGTCCTGAACAAGACAGAGAGAAGGCGTCTCTTGCAAGACTTTCATGGTTTGGTAGTGCTGCGGTGGGTCGTGGGTGTTTGGGTCAGCTGTGGTGACACTATCCTACACTAGAGTCAGGGTTGGATATGTTTAAGGAGTCTGGGTGATGTGGGGAGAGGTTCAGTTTAGTCTGTGACCCAGCCCCAGATCCATCCAGAAGTCTTCGACATCACCTGCGTCTCGAGCGTCAGTACAGGGTCAAGTCATTGCACTGTTTGTCCAGTCCTATCCAGCAGGCTTCCACTTCCACACAGCTTATATTAACCTCAGGCAGGTGGGCTTCCCTGTGAGTTCAGCAAAACAAAAATCAAGCCCTCTGAGAAATTCAGCACAGACAGACCTCATCTGTGTTACAGGATGCCAGTTCAGTTTTAAGAGAAAGACTGGATCTCCCATCGCCAGGGATTCAGTCCTATCCAGCTGCCCCCCAGACAGCTACCTCCGTCGGGGGCCGGTGTGGGCGTGGTCTGTCCCTTGGTGCCACTGGAGGTCGTCCTCCACAACGTAACTGTAGCCCTCCTTTTCAATGCATTCTGACAGCACATTCAGAACCTGGTGACAATGAAACAGTACAAGACAAGAGAAAATAATTTATAGTTGAATGAATGAAAAAAGCTCTAGTTATTTTTTGTAATTAGAAGTATTTAATGGCCTTTTGAAAAGGCACTGAATGTTGACCTTTCCTGAATGTTTAAAGGAATAATTTTGGGTAATATGCCAATTCACTTTCCTGCTTCTTGTTTGCACACTAAATAGAAAGGTACAGCCAGCAGCTAGTTAGCTTAGCTTGGACTGGAAACGGGGCCGATATCTCCTAAACTCAGCAACTCACACCAAAACAATCTAGATGGATAAATAGCTCTATGGATAACAGTAAAAATATGCATTTTAGTGACTGTAAACTGTTCCTTTAAAGATTTAAATAAATAAAAAGAAGGCACACTGTATAAAAATGAGTATATAGCACTGACCTGGCGTAGTCGTCTGTCCATGGCATCCAGGTGTGGCTGGATGAGGATGGGACTGAGGCGGTCCCTCACCAGGGATTCTGCCATGAGCATGGACAGCTTGTATTCTTCCTTAGCCAGCAGCTGCAGACGCAAGTGGGTCGACTTCCTTACCCTGCAAAAAGAGAGCAGCCGAGGGGAGAAGAGTCAGTGTGACTTCATGCGGTTATACTCACATACTGTACGCATATAGTCGACAATACAAACACCCTTCTTATTAAGCTCCGTAAAATCGAGAAGAAGAAGTCTTACCTGCAGCACTGGGTCAATGGCACTAGGATGGACATCTCGTCATGGGAGTGCTTTCCAAAGCTAGGGCCAAAGACAGAAGCATGGATAATTTTGAAGGTGATGAATCCTTTTCCTGAGCTGTTCCTTTGCTGCTCGTCTACTTTTATTGTTTCTAAGTTTGGGATTAGTGTGATTACTGTGCAGCAGTTTATATGGCAGTCTATTCCTCATCTGCGTAATTGTATGCAGTGTCCTGCGTTTCATAAAAAAATTGCATATATTTGCAAATTTAGTGAATTATTCTTGAAAAACATGATTTTTCATCTCAGCTATTGTATAGTACAAACTCCGATTTCAATGCTCAGAATTACACAGTGATTAACTGTACATGAACTCATCATGAGGACATATGAATTATATACTGTAATGCGCTTAAACCATGAAGAAGTTTTTTAAAGACCCCATTCACTCCCATTGCATCTACAAACTTTAACCCATTAAAGTTAATGAGTTTTCCTATAATTATAAATCATCCAAAACGTACACCATCATTCAGGAAATGCTTCTTTTTTAGTTTTACAATGTCTTTTTTTCACTCAATTTAAGCTTACTTTTTAAAATATGTTTTTTATATGACACCTGCTCATCGTGTATTTTGCTTTAGTAATTCTCTCACCCATTATTTGTTGTTTTCTGTATGTATGCACTAATACACTACAGCTGAGTTTTTAATGACAAACAGTCTGACAATCTTGAAGTACAATGCAGAAGCCTACCCTCTGCCATTGTCCAGATGTATGATAAAGGTCTCATTTCCAAACTTTTCAAATGTCTCATAATGGTGGCGATCCATGTTTCCTGTGATGGAATACACAAGTACACGATGTGTATTAGTTAAGTACACAATTCATCCAAGTGTGAAATGGTGCTAAAATAATGTGTGTTGCTATGTGTGTACTTAGCATATGTGTACTGTTACACGAAATGAATGTATGCATACAACAATGTTTTGCCCATTATTAACTTCTCTAACAGTGCTTAGACCACGGTAGGATAGTGAAATCCTGGGTGATGACATTTGTTTGGGTGAATTAGCATCACCTTAGAAGCAGAAAGCCTGTTTATGTTTGTGTTGTGTCAGACTCACCCATGAGAAAGTCAAAGACGGTCATGTCCATGATGTCCAAAAGTCGTGTCCCACTGTCATAAGGTGGAGTCTGTTTGACTTCCTCGCAGTAGTCTGGGTCCACCTCCCATCTGAGGAGTTCCAAATATCACACAAACAACATCTTTAATTCATTTATGCATCTGCTCTGCAAAAATATCATAAAAATCCTCCCCCCCTTTATGTTTGTTCCAATTTATTCTTGAGAGGGTTTTGGGATGATTTTGAAGTGTTTTCTTCCATGGCACAATTTATACAGTTCATTTTATTCTGTCTGGATGCCAGTCAGCTTTGACACATGGTTTACACACCACAGTCTAATATCTGAACCTACAGGACCCCACAGTGAATGCAACACTGTCTGAGAGCAGGATCAATCTCTTACTCTGCCTTCTTGCGTTTGTGGTAGGAGCGTCTCCACGGGTTCCTCCAGGTCTTGCGTTTGGCGAGGGCCAAGTCCGGGAGGAAGGCAGCCAGGGATCCTTCTATCTGGTCCGGTTTACCACACAGAGCATGCTCAGTGGAGCAATAGTACGAACACTCTCCGTAGAAACACACGTTGTTGGCTGAGAATAGGGAAAGTAGAACATTGTTGTGGACGTTTTATTATTTCATTTTATTAACATATAAAAAGTGACTGCAAGGTATAATCTATTGTGTTACTCCCTTTTGGATGGGAGTAGTACACACCACATATATTTAAAGATTAAAATGATCTGGGGACATTCAGTGAGTTGCATTAATTGCTGAGACTGTCAGTAATTTTAATCCAGTGAAAAGATTTTCCATGTGTATAATATGTAAAATAAAGGTTGCATCGCTAATTAACTGCCATGCTTTGGCACAAGGTAGAGTCCCCTGATAATACTAATCCCATGCAAATGAATATCCCAGTGATTCAGGGCACAGAACTAGCTTTGCTCTATATTATGAGGAAGGAATACACCATGAAAAAACTGCCCTGATGGCAATTTTTTTTGCTTCTGAGATAACAACATAAACTTAAATAATAATTGTATAACAGCGTGTCCCACAGTTTTGGGGCTCACACAACAAGTACTAAAAAGTAAGTTTGTGCAGCATTTTTATTAATTCTGTGAATGTAGCAAAATCCATCTGATGGTATCTTGGTTAAAGTTTTTTCCTTCTAGATATGTCTCAAAAAAGCAATAACTGTACCTGGTGAAATAAGCAATAACTGTACCTGGTGAAATGAAGAAGGTCCTCCAGAGCTTTTTGTCCCGCGTGACATCTCGGATCTCCTTTGTCATGTTGACAAGCCTGCCTGCCACAGGAGGGACACGACGAAAGTCCAGGATCCTACAGAACAGAGACACATAGGGGTTACATGCCTTCAGAATACACTTTTACGCCTCCCCAGGGGGGTGGAGGAGAACTGAAGGGGGGGGCATGAATCAAAGGTACTGCATGAGGATAAAACGTAAAGCCGTATGTGTTCTGACAACGGGAATGTAGTGATTGTAGCCAATGCGGTCAGCAGTTGCAGGAGTGGCTGTGACAAACAGCTCAAGGAAGCCACTAATGTACTTTAACTTTAATTGCCGCAATTTGGGTCAAAAATCGCACTCCTTTTCAGAGTCATAATTCAGTCAAACCTGAACACACAGACAGGACAAAGATTAGATTAGATCAGATGAGATTCAGTGTAATTTATACTTTCCTACCTCCAATGTCTGTCTAAAATAAATGTCCATAAATCTCAATCCTGTATGTCCAGTATGCAACTTATACATGTGTGACTTAGAAACTTGAAGCCACCAGTGCACATACACTGAGAAAGGATGAAATAAAACAATAAACAAAAATAAAATATAAACAAAATTTGCATATTCATAGATTCTGGAATTTTTAATAAGGTAGAAGGATTTTCTTTTTAAGGATTTTAATGTTAGCTAAAAGCTTTGGCATACTTCTAATGGTGCCAATTTACAAAAATGTAAATAAATATAGGATAAGAAAACAGGGCTCAAGTGTCCAAACTACTGGTTTGTTTCAAAATGAGACAAACCTTAGGTACACATTTCTAACAAAATCATGGTAGGTGTGAAACTAAATTACAGTAGCTATAAAAACAGTCATCTCTTGTTTTGAATTACTGGCTGACAATAACCCTGAAAATGTTGCTTTGCCTTTTTTGAGAGTGATGGAGAGTTTATTTTTTCTTCTAAATAACTGTATATGTACTGAACAACTGTCTGCAGAAAGCAGCACGAAAGACAAGGTGTTTGTAAATGAATGCAGAAAAGAAACACCACCCCAGATGGGACTCGAACCCACAATCCCTGGCTTAGGAGGCCAGTGCCTTATCCATTAGGCCACTGGGGCAGACAATGAAGTACATTGTACCCATGTAATTTAACATTACTACCAGCAGGGGGCACTGTGGCATAAGTATTGACAGTTATACCACATGGCGGTAAACCTCCCTGTGTGGTTTTTATGTGGCTATCATTCTACAGCAAACACATTTTTAACTTCCACACAGCCTACCGATGTAATATACTCCAAGATATAGGGAACCTACATCTCTATTCCATCTTGTGATTTTGTGTCTTTGCATCATGTGCCAGGAAACCAGCGCCAGTGTCTGTGTGTATGTCTGTCAGATGAAGAGAGAAAGGTTTAATAAAGCTGTCTTTCACTGAGAGATGGCGTGGCCGTCTCCCTGTGTGCCTGTCACATGCCTATTTTATGAACGTGTAGCCCCTGACGTCAATACCAACAACATCAGCACAAGCTCTTTAAATATTGATACCCCTGACAACACCTAATGGCCGAGGCCTGGGGGCAGAGAGACACAGGAAGAGAGAGAGATAGAGAGACATCTGTGGATTTGGTAGTAGGAGTAAGAGAGAGAGAGAGAGCTGTTAATCAAGAGCCTGTCGCACAAATGATGCCATCAAGGAGCGTGGTGGCGGGTGGAGTGAGACAGACGTACACAGTCATGTCTCTTTCCTCGGACACAGGATGAAGCACCGTGCAGCACCGTCTGGCCTGCTGGGCCCGGGCCTGCTGCCATGGTAAAAGGGAACAGCTACAGCCGACTTCAAATCTGTTCATCGCTCACACGTTTGTCTCTCCATCCTCTTCCCTTTGATAAACCTCATTCCCACGTTGGCCATTTTAAACTTGTGTTATATTCAGGGTGGGATTTAGGGACCCGCTTCGAGCTGTGCACAAACAACAGGGTGGGAATCATCCTTTCACATATTCCCTGCAGAAAAATGTATAGGATACCAGCGGGGGTCATGAATATAGAGCTATGTGGTTTATTATTTTAAGGTCATATCGCTCCTATGTCTTTTCATCTGCTCTCTCTTTTCCACCTAATGCAGAAATAGCAAGTGCACATCCCATTTAAATCTAATCACATAATTAATGACGCTTATAGCAGTGTAGCCTATATAAGAAAACACATGTGGCTCTGTGTGTGTGTGTGTGTGTGTGTGTGTGTGTGCGTGTGTGCTGCTTTTAAAAAGAGCCTGTGTGTGTCTGTGGGCCCCCTGGGAGGCAGTGTAGCCTAAGTCTCTGCACCAGCAGCAGCAGCTCTGTAGCCAGGCTCTAATTTAGAACAGACAAAATAAGGGAAAAAAATAAAGTGCTGCTTTTGGCAAAGCCTGCCTGGCTTATATTTAGAATGGGCACAGGGCCTTTCATGCCTTTGGTTTCCTCCTCTTCCCCTTAACCAACACATATGCACAGAGTGTGTGAGCGTATTTTCATGTGTGTGTGTCTGTGTCTGTGCAGAGGACCAGATGTGTAGCAGACTGGTGAAGAAAGCTGCTGCTAATGCAATTGCTGCTGAACTGTGTCATTGTGCCTGAAGGAAAAGCAGATTCAACATCCCTCTTACCCGCCACGGCCCCCCTTTTGTGTGCATTGTGTGTATGTGAATGGACGTGTGTGTGACCTCAGTATCATCTTGTATCACCAGCATTCGCACAACACAATCCCCCTGCTCGTAATAACATACAGCCACAGTGACGTCAGCTGGACTTTAATAGCAGCAACGTTGCCGCTGAAACTCATCGCTTTCTCTCGTCCATCAGAGAACCTCATGAGGTTTTCTCGTTTCATTAAAGTCTCTCCAGCAAGCCGGCCATAAAGTGTTAACCTTGTAAAGGCGGTGAAGTCAGAGAGCGTGGTGGTTAGCTGAGCAAGGAGGCTGCAGTCATTGTTCAGTCAGATGCTAGCTGCGGGAGGGCGGCATTCATTCTCTATGACTCATGGCCTCTCGGAGCTCACAGGCTTTACTGTACGGGACCCGAATCACACCGCTCACAGACAAAGACGAGTTTCTGAGGGAATCAGAAAGTAAAAGGAGAAGTAAATGTACGAATAGGTGTACGCCTGATATAGACATACATGGAGCTGTATTGCTGTACATGTGGGGGGACCTTGCAAACACGTCTCTTAAAGCTTTACTGTGAAACAGAAGAGTCCCGATCTTTCCCTTCAGGTATGGTATTCTGCAGGATTTTGTTCCCTCCCAGGTGGTTAATGAGCTGACACGAGGAGAAGCAAATTAGCAATCAGGGAGGACCAAAACCTGCAGGACGTGGCCCTCGAGGATGGAAAGAAGTACTTGGGCTTGAAGGACAGATTCAACAGCATCAGCTGTTTTTCCTAGTTTTAGTTGAAAATCTTCATAGCATAGGGGGCATTTTTGGACCAGACATCCACTGCTACCCCTGAGGGTACTGTAAGCACCTGGCTTCGACAAGGAGGAAGAATGCGTGGAACAAATAGTCGGTATCTCTGGTTTCTGTGTTTTGTGGCTCAGTCAGCGGTTTTACTTGCACACACTTTAAAAGGTGTTATTAGGCATCTAAAATTATTACAAAAATCTGTATATCTTCTTTGCTTTCCCTTCAACTAGCCTGCCTGTGCTTAAAAATGCCCCTGTGTAGCGAGAAGTCTGCTTTACAGGGTGGAACCCAAAGAACACATGAACCACATACACAAGCACACACCCCTGAGACTGGCTTATGTCGACCTACTTGTCCAGATGAAAGGCAGCGATCTCGGCGTTGTGTCTTTCAAAATCTGAGAAATAGAAGAAGTCTGGTGGGGTCTCTTGCTCCCGGGTCTGCCTGCAGAGACACAAGGAAAAATGATTAGAGGTCAGGTATAACTGACATGCAAAGCCAAGGTTTTGACAGCCAGCAATATGCAAAGGGCTCAGTGTTAACCTGAAAATGCAGCATATTAAAAAACTGGAGCTATTATTTTCTCAATTCATGGTTTGATCTGAATGTCCAGAGCAAAAAGAAAAAAACACCTATCACAAGATCCCAGAGGTCCTGTAATAATTTGTTTGTTGGGAAAAAGCCAAAGATATTCGATTTACTTTCATAAAAGAGTAAGAAACCCAGAAAGGGTTCACTTTAAGAAGTTGGAAAGAGTCAATGTTTCTACTTTTGCTTGACCAATAATTTAATATTATTTTGTTTTGCTTTCTGTCAATTGATCTCCAATTGTTTCATCATAAACTTGCATAAAAAATTTTGGTATGGAGTTTACAAAACAAGACGGCACACTAACAGAAGTTTACAGTATTTCTTGAGTGTACTGTGCATTGATATTGGTATCTGGGATTCAAGTCAATCTGCTTGTTATTCAGACATCTTCAACACAACTTGACATTTCCAAAGATGTCTCACTCCAGAGGTGCCCATTCAGTGATAAAAAACACTTTGGCTTCACACCTGTGTACCCAAGACTGTGAACAGCATTTGTGAGCAATAACCAAGGCACAATAAACTACTGTCCTTGCCTCACAAGAAAGCCCTCGACAGAGCTACTGTGGGTGTTTTGTGGGGCAACAAGAAACGGGGGACAATTGAAGGTCAGAGACTTCCTCCTGAAGCATCCACTCCTGTTCTCGATCTGTACCTATTTCTGTCCAGCTTTGATCCTTCCCCAAAAAAGTGCTTTCCACACACATTCTGCCTTAAAGCTCTTACTGGAGGGAAAAGAGGCTCTTAAAGGCTTAAATCCCAGAGCTGATGGAACACGGGCCAGGATGGGGCAGGACAGACAGGACGGCCGGGGTAAAAAAAGGCGAAGTCAAAGGAAGTGGAGGTGAAAAGACTCCCAGAGAAGCTGCTGGGTATTGAAAATATGTTAATGTCTTTGAGGACAGCAGTGCGGCCCATCATCAAATTGGAATCTTTCTACAGAGGAGCTGCATATTTGAGTTATTATTTCCTTTTATGCATGGTGCCTTCTCTTTGCTTCTTTATTGACAACAGTAAATACTTTCCAGGAAGGCAGCTGAGTGTAATGATTTGGACTGCAGCCTCTGCCATTTCTGCTTCAGCTAGCTGAGGGAGGATGAGAAGAATGGAAACTATCTTGGCAACTTCTCTTTCTCTCCTTCTCTCTCTATTCCCTCCGGATGCCTCTCTCTGTTTATTTCGCTCAAAATCCTCTATCTCACCTCCTCTGCTTCTCCACTCTCCCTCGCGCAGAACTGTTTTCTCTGCTTTTTTCCCCTCCGCGTCCAACGGCTTAATACTTTATATCTGTCTGCCTCTCTCTCGCTCTCCGTTTCCATCCATCGCTCCCTTCCTCAGCTGGCTGGCTGATTGTAACTCCACAGCTGCGTGGCTGACATATGCACCAGTCATTAACTAACCCAACATGGAGCCCAGAAACACAGTCATCCACTAAAAATTCCTCTATTTCCTCCTCTCTTTATCGCTCTCGTTCTGTCTCGCTCTCATCTCTCTCCATCCTCTATCTCCCTGCAAGCGTTTGACAGGCTGCTACATGCAGATGGGTGGCTGAGTTTGACCAAAGTAAACAGAAAATCATTATGTGGTACGTTTTGTGTTAAAATAGCTCTGAACACTGTCATGAGCTTATTAGAAAAGTATTTAGCTCCCTTTTTCACAGCAGTCTGCTAAGATCAGCATCAAAATTTAACATATGCAGTCTGTCATGGTAGCCTATTCCTCCTCTTTACATTCCCAGTGTCCTCACTCTCTTCTCCTCTCTCCTGCTCATCTCTCACTTCTCTGCCAGTAAAGGCAGAGTGCCGTCTGTTGATTGTATCGCTCGCTTCTTCTGGATAGCCTTGCTTCAGGGACACAGCTCTCGCTCTACATCAAGGAAAAATGATACTGACTTTGAAAGCAAGAGTGCAGTGCCTATTTACACCAGTGCTGCTCAGCCCCGCAACAGGACAATATCATTCAGTCGAGCATATGAGGTGGCTACAAGTGTTTTATCGATGGGGACAGTTGTGCTAAGTCAGGCCCTGGATTTATTTCTTGCCAGATGTCAGGAAAATTAGTCCTGGGTGAATAAATCAGTGATGGTTTTCAAAGACTATAATAAATAAAGTTTGGGATAAACTTGTGATATGGAAGTGAAGTGAGTGTGAAGTGGAAGGCTTAAAACTGATATCCACTGAAATCATTTGGTGGAAGGGCATGAGAGGCTAAAAACAGCCTGTTTAAGAAGCTCTCCACTCTTGATTGAGAAATATTGATCTGTTCTTTTTTTGTCCAGTTGACTGGTCGATGGCAACTTTGAAGAAACTGGTCGACAGAGTGAGAGGAGAAGATTGATACCACTCTCATGCCTGTATGCCTTTAAGAAGAAACCATCAGTAGGCAATTAGCTTAGCTTAGCATAAAGACTGTAAAAAAGGGGAAACAGCTAGCCTGACTGTCCAAAGGGAACAAATGTGCCTACCATCTAAAGATCATTAATAAAAATGTTATGTCATGTATGTATGTCTATTAGTGAATTTTTATGTTTAATGTTATGTTCTATCTTGTTTGTTTATTTTACTATCATAAAAAGCATGATAATTAATATACAATTTTTTTTTTTCAGTGAACATGTTAGCATAAGTGCATTACATTAAATAAACAAAAATAGACCACTTTAAAATGCAGTTTTGTTTGCCATGCTAACCTTGTTTCCACTCTTTATGCTAAGCTGACTGCGGGCTGTAGCTTCAGCTTTAACGGACTGATACAAGAGTGGTATCGATCTTCTCAAGAATACGAATAAATATATGTAATGAATGTATTTTATTTATGAACAGATTCCCTGAGACATTTTTAGTCCCTGAAAATCAGAACTTGGGGGATACTGTGTTTTTATATCAATATGGCATAGCATCAAAAACAAGTAAGGTAAGTATATTCTTATGTAAACCCTCCCTTGGCATCTGATCAAGATTTCCAGCACTGACTGACATATTGTATCGTAAAATAAAGATAATATATTCACAAGATGAAAACTTGCAGTTGCGTACAAGTAGCACTGACAAAATGTCTGGTAGTGGAGTTCTAACTAGTAGTTCTATGACCGTGCTGACAGTATAGCAGTCGTGGATATTTCCTGGAGTATAAGCATAAGCAAACAGTCTAGTGCAGTGATTCATGGTCATTCAGCCTTAAAGAAATCCACAAGCATACTTCACACAGTCCCACTACATTGCTGTCTCTATAGGGGTCGACACCACAATAAGCTGCTTTATTCATGCTTCTGCTCGTAAGCTCCAATGTGCACCAAAGAAAACCACAACTCGACGAGGTGCACATGTTTTGTGTCACTGCTTTTCAATGGGTTTGTGAATGCTAATATGAGTGAGCGGCATGTGTATACAAGCATGTGTTTGCATTTGAGACTAATTTCTCTGCCTGTGGCCCGGCTTGAGATGTGGCTGCACTGATGCTCTCCTCTCACTGAATGCCAGCCAGGAAGCAGGAAGGCTGGATAATTACCATGATCCACATCCAATTCAAATGTCAATAAAGTTATTTAGAGCATGGCATGATGCCCCCACCCCCCACCCCCCCTGACCGGGAGAGAGGAAGAAGTAAAGAAAGGAGAAGAGATAAACTGTGACAAAGGCAGTTTAATGGGGAGAATAACCAGGGACAGTGTAGAGGACAAACTACAGTAGATGTCTCTCAGTGTTCTTTGAGCTAACAAATATGCAGCTGTTACGCGTTATGTAACATTATGTTTGAATCCTCTAACAGCAGCACCTGTGTTCGGGCAAATCTGAGCGTGTTTTGATCAAGCAAACCATTAGGGACATGTTGTCTCGAGGAAGCTGTGCCGTCAACGTAAGGCAGAGGAAACATACATAAATGTATGACCACATAATAAAGTCTATAAATGTTTGAGTACACAGTATGCACTGAGCTCGGAGAAAACAGAGGGGAGGGCAGAGATGTTGGTTGAGAGGAGCCATTCGTCCCTTTCACTGTACACTGCCTGGTTGAGCTTAACCTTTAAAATATTTAGTAGTCCACAGTGGATTTATGCTGAATGATAAATAGATATCTTGCACCAAGCTGCCAGAAAAAGCATTTCTTCAGAAAGGCATAGTAGAACTGCCAAATGCTGCTCTGTAAGGGCAGCAGAAAGAAAGTATTTTTTAAGTAGGATTTGGCGGCGCCACTAGAGCTGCGTGACAACGGCGCCATCAGATCCTTTATCACTTGCAGCAGGTGAGACGTACTGAGCTGAGCATGCCCAGTGTGACCCTGGCCTTGCTGTAAACACATAGTTTACACTGGGTGGCCAGACAGTTTCTTGGCTCCGCTCCCCGCTCAGGAGAGGCCCCAGCAGCAAGTGGGGCAGCGGAGGTCTAGCAGCAAACACACAGCAGTGTGAGAATATAAAGGTAAACGAGAGCGCTGCATCTGGAAAATCTACCTGTGCATACAGTTGACCTCTACAACACCAGCAGGAGAGACAGAGGAAGGACGGGGGGAAAAAAGGAGGAGGCATTTCCTTTTGCCCTGTTATTGACATCAAGTTGGAAAAAAGGTATTTTGCCTCGAGCTGCAAATAAAAATACACTCATCAGATTCACTAATAAATACAGTTCTGGTGTTGGTCCCTTTCTTGCCTTTGGCGATGAGTTTAAAGTGAAAGGCATACTCCTACACAGCAAAGCTGAACACTGGCTGTGTTGTAAAAAACCATCACAGACCAACCAGCATGGTAAACCTGGAGCATGAATCTGCTGTGTGCAGGATTTCTGGGTGTCAAAGTTCAGTTACGCCAGCAATTTAGTACTGCTTTTCCACAAAGCTTGGAGGTCTTGAAGAGACAGACAGATTAAATAAATAAATAAATGAAAAAGAAATGGTAAAAATTGAAGGTAGAGAGTCGTATTATCATGTTACATATACTTAACAACATTCTAAATATGTACAAAATGTTACTTTAATTGAACACTGCTTGTTTCCATTTCCAAGACACCAGTGTTACATCCCGGTGACTACAAGTTATTCATTATGAAGAATCCAAAAGTTGTGACAGCTCAGCATTATGCATGAAGCATTTCACTGTGAATTCCTTCCACACAACTGAACACACAGTGGGATCTCTTTCCTGTCTTTTTAAGTTTTTCAGGCCCAACCTGCTCTCTTTTGAACAATCCTTGCTACAGTATCCATCTCCTGTATTCTGATTTATCTGAGACTGACTTAAATTATGGAAACATCATAAAAATGTAGTTCCCTTTGACTTTACAATAAGAGTGAATATCTTATCCAAGGTAATGTAAAATACCCAAAGTATCACCGTGTCACAGTGCATCTTGGCGTAGCGTGGAGAGAGGATGTTTTATGTAGTTTCAAAGTCAAACTGTCAATTGATCACCATAAGCCTATAGCAATGGTTGTAGGCCACAGCGTAGAGGGGAAGCAGAGCCGAGGAGTAAAAAGATATGCTGTAAAATATGAAAGGACAAGGGCATCTTCCAGCCCCAGTGGGTTCCCACCAAAGGGCTGACTCCACACACTTGTCACACATCATCCGTCAAACCCCACGAGCACGGCGAAGTGAGAGCCCACCCGCCCACACACACACACACACAAAACTTACACACTCGTACGCATCTATATACCCATACAATATAGGCTCATACTGTAGTGTACACACACCCACACATACACAGAGAGAGTGTTTTTTTAAACCTCAAGAGGGGGGTGTTGAGCTGCGAGGACGCAGGTAAGCTTTAATGCATGAGAGGGTAACATAGCGAATCCCGTCTAAGGGTCAACAAAAAAACAAAGAACAAGCATGACCACCACAGGGAGACTGCAGATGAGAGGAGGCGGTGCATTGTTTTATCTCAAGCATAATGCATTTGAAGACTGACCTTTTGAGCAATGACATTTGATAAATTGAGAAAAAAATCTTTTCAGCAGCAAATGAGACAGGCTTACCTGCGCGTTTGCACCCGGCGATATGTGTTATGTGTTTACTGGTGTTGCTGCTATTACCCCTCCGCTGTAATCTTATGTAAGGATGTGGCGCACAAATGGGAAGCTGTGACAGGTTATTTTGTATGAGTGAGAGCTCTGTAGGTGGTACACGGAGATGACATTTTGTGTTTGAGTGGGAGAAGACATACAGAGAAAGAAAGTAAGGAAGGAGAACACAGGGAGCACATGGAACAAAGAAAAAAAAGAAGCAAAGACAGAAGGGAGAAAAGAGAGAAATAAATGAGGAAGGAAAGGAGGAACGAAGGTAAAAAAGACAGAAGGAAGGAAGGAAGCAAAGAAAGAAGAAAAGACAGAAAGACGGGAAGAAAGAGGCTGAATGAAGGAAAGAAAAACATAAGGATGCTAGAAAGAAAAAAAGAAGAAAAGAAGATGAAAGAAGGAAGAAAATACATAAAGAAATAAGGAAAAAAGCAGGAAAGACAAAGAAAAATGAAAAAGGGAAAGAAGTGGAAGGAAACAAAGACGGAAAGAGATGGAACAACGCAACGGAAGGAAGACGAAGGAAGAAAAGAAAGATAAATGACGGTGTAGAAGCCTTACATTTCATATCATCAAGTTGTTTCTTTAAAGTTGGATATCAGCCAGTTCTGTTATCTGCTGTGATATAACTGAAGTGTTTTATTTACTCATTTAAATTGATTATTACAAAGTCATTCTTCATTACAAGTCTCAGTAATCCTCCACCAGTGAACACAATAGAGAGTCTAAGTGACCCATGAGGGATGACTGTTGTTTCAAAGGCTTTTTCTCCGCACTGACAGTCAGAACATTTGAAAGAAAAAACCCTGAAACCCTTGAAATGAAAGCAGTCGAATATGAAAAACAGCAGATTTCAATCTTAAAATATCAGCATCGGCCTTCAAAACCCAACAAAGTCGTAGTGTGTACAGGCATAATGAGTCAGGTAGTAAAAATTTCACTCAAGGATTTTTAACTAGCACACCACAAACACCCAAGGGCTCTCTAAACAACCTTCACAACGTGATCCAGGTGTGTGTGTGTGTGTGTGTGTGTGTGTCATGTCTTTG
>NW_023339651.1:15036867-15037347 GCF_004916995.1 Morone saxatilis
TTCGTGTTTCTCTTCTGTTGCCATAATTTAAAAGCTTATAGCCAGTTATGTAATTAAACTTCACGAGCCCTTGAACATTGTGAACAAAGACTGTTTAATTAAAATATATACTGTATATATATATTTTAGTGTTCGGAAGTTAATTCTCTACAGATACATTCTGTGCTTGACAACAGCAATATGCTGTATGTGCCGTTGCTGGCGGTACCTGGGCTGAAGCCTGGCCCTCGGCCCTGGCATTCCTCCCCAGGGTACCGGTGCCAGCTCCTGGGAAGGAGTGCTGCATCCTCAACTCAGCCTTGCTCGGGTTCTGGCTGCTGAGATAGCCGCTGCCGGCATCCTGGTAGCCACTGTCCGAGTACGAGTTCATCTGAGTTGAGCTACGCGAATTCCCCGCAGACCCTGTGAGACAGAGAGAGAGAGAGAGACAGAGAGAGGGAGGGATACACAGAAAGAGACAGAGAGAGAGATAGAGGGAGA
>NW_023339651.1:15037361-15083843 GCF_004916995.1 Morone saxatilis
AGAGAGAGAGAGAGAGAGGAGAGGCACAGCAGACAGAGACATCATAAATGGTTTCATAATAGACATGACCTTTACCTAGACAGAATTACTAATGACAAATGGCACAGCAGGGAAAGAACAGTTCTACCACCCTATGATTCACTATGCCATGGTACATCATTCAGCCTATAGTGAGCTGTGATGAGGGATCAGTTGTTATAAGTGACACTCAAAGTATCAAGCATCAGTATGGAAAAGACAAAGAGGTAAGACGAAACGAGAAGTAAAGAAACTATTTGCAGTTGCTGCTTAGGTTAAGAAATAGAATGTGTGAGTTAGAGAAAAGGGGGGGCTGCAGAAGATGGAGAGAAGGCAATAACAGACCCTCACTTTCATGGGGGGAGGACTGCTCCGGGGAGTACAGAGACACCTGCTCTGACTCAGTCCTGATGCGGTAGCTGGGCGACTGGGAGCTGTCAGTCACCCGAGACTTGGTGTCCCCTGAGGCGGAGGCATCTGGGAAGACACAGCAGAGCAGGGAGTCAGACGCAGCGGAAGAGCTTTGAGTCTGAGACAATTACAATGTTGGCTTTGGATGGAAAGATTATAATAGTCATTAAAGCAGTCAACAATTCCTGGAGTTGAGAGGAAACAATAACATATGATAATTTCTGCAACATTAGTTTCACATTTGTATACAGTTGGAGTCATTAAATTTTACTGCCATACTAATTTAGAAAGGCAAAATTGGGTAGCACGTCACTTTAATTGTGTATACAGCCATGCTCTAAATAGTTCTAACATCTCCCTACATCCCTCTCTCTCTTCATGCATCATAACGACTGGTGTGGCAAACAGGAACTGGAATTAGCCCTCTAACGTCCCCGTGCACAATGTTTCTCCATTATCCCAATCTAGTTGAGCGTGACCAGTGTCAATGGGTTACTCTGCAATCACTAGAACAATAGGCCGCAAGCAGAGGGGAACAGAGAGGCAAACATTGGCAGTCAGGGTCGGTCAAATCCTGCCCGGTTAGCTGGAATGAGAGTTGAACCCCATGAAGGAGGCGCCTTGTTGCCCGAGCTAACCTGTTGAATAAATCTGTTGACACACTGGCCTAGTGTGTTTAACAACCTGGCATCTTGCAGTCACACTTCTGATGAGCTAAGGGTGTTTGTCCATTTACAGATGGGACTTTGGAGCTCGAGTCAGATTGTCAGAATACACATCTGACGTGACCTGTAGTGAGTAGGTCAACCCCCGCTTTTCTTCTGGGTTAGTACAGCGACTTACTTGCAGAGTCTGTATCAAACATCCTCACTATTAACTTTTTCTTATTTCTTCTTTCTTTCTTGACTATCTGTTTGTTTTGCTGTTAGCGCTGTCTCGTTATGTTGTATGAAGAAAATGGGTAAATAGTGTTCAAATGGATGAAAACACCATGCTAGTTGTATCACAACAGTGTTTCTATTTCTAATTCAATACATAACCGTGTAACCGTAAAATAATTATCATATAAATTTAAGTTTCAGTTTTTGTTTAGTCTTGCTTTCTTGCTAGCCCACTCACTGTGTCTCTCTCTGTTTGTATTTTTAACAAAATAAAAAAAAGATTTATGTGCGTGCCCTTTTTTAAAAACATTAATTTATCATTTAAATTAAAAATCCATAACAGGAAAGAATAGAAACGTTGTTATTTACATTTATTTCATATTTAATTTTGTGAGAAGCTTTTGCATCAAGATCTTAATGCAAGATTTACAATATTTTTCTGATATTTCTGATGTGATATGATTTTCTTAATTTATGCACGCAATGCATTTGCAATTTAGCCAATAAAACGACAACATTGCAGTTAGACTTAATAACACTTTTGCAAAAGACTTTCATAATACCCTCGCAACATGGTAAATCATGAACCATATGACCTTTTGACTGTGACGGTTGTAGTAAAGAAATGTAGGCGATTTTAGTCAGAAGCATAACTACACTGACAGCACAGAGTTTCGCTCGTGTCAATATGTCAAAAACGTTCGTGCTGCTGTTGACTGAAATCTGCATTTCGACAAAATAGTATAGAAAACCATCTGGAAAAGCTCACACAGCTCGCAATAAATAAAAGGAAAAGATAGTGTGGGTGACCGGGAGAGGTTAGGTGTAACGTGACAGAAAACAAACAAACAATACACATAATATAGCTAACGTGCATTGGCACATCAATCAACAATATTCAATACTCACAATGAATTTTAAAAAGCACTGCAGTGGATTTAGCAATTGTTAATCCGTCTCATTTATTTGTTTTTACTTGAAAATAAATTTTTGGCAGTGTGAGGGGGTTGTTTAATTTTGGGGGCACGCAATGCACCATGGGCAGGCATTGCACCCAAATCCCCCCACCAAAACCTTGGCGACGGGCCCAGACATACAGAGCGAAAGTTCACATTTGAGAACATTAAAATTTCATGTGAGTGAGAACGAGGAGGAGGAGGAGGAGGAGGAGGAGGGAGACGCTGGAAGAAGGATGTTCAACTAGATTGTTATTGAGAGGCTTTTTAGATGACGGCAAGATGCAAAGGACAAAAAGGTGAAACGTGTGTGCCATTAAGTCTTCATGCATTCTCTTTGCATTAATCCTTTATGGAGAGGCATGCATATACAATAATATCCCAGGCGCTACAATGTTCCACCCGGCTTCCTCTTCCTCTCCTGCTGCTTGAGCTGTTGTCATGTCATCCTGTAAATAATAATAACAGATAAACAGGCCATAAAGATGAAGCCATCATCTCAACATAATCTCAGACAGATATACCGCCGCCTCTGACAGCAGGATGCATCCTCCCAACTGTGCACGTCCTAATACAGCACCGCCTCTCATCTCTGTACCTCTATCTGCACTACTGTCTCTGTAAGTCTTTCTTTATAAGAGCTGTACTACCTCTGGCTGTCAGCTTCTCTCCCCATCTGGATGTACTGCTCAGAGAAAATAGAATCATCCCAGGCCTGATGCTTTTTACTTTTTTTTAGGGGGTGGGAGTGTGTTTTTTGTGGTTTGACTGGGCAAACACGCACACAGCAGCTCTTCAGACGACGCTTTCAGGAGTCATCCTTCCACTGCTGGAATATTCCTAGGAAATATCCAATCACTTTTTATTTCGTTTCAAATGCATCAAAGACGGCTGGAAATCAGGAAGGGCTCCAAGTTAATTAAATTGCCTTGGATTAAAAATTGAGCTTGGGTACGCAATTATGCACCGCAAAACGCCTCATGCCATTCCTCCACCTTTGAAGGTGGAGTGGAAGGGTTGGACAGAATGAGACGGGGATAGATGGATGTTTGGTGGCCTCAGAGTTAAGCGTGGAGCCGCAAAAATGGATGGAAAAAAGAACAGGTTATGGAAGAACAAGTTAAAAACAACAGGCACACATGAATAGGTAGACAGACAGACAGACAGACTATAAAATGCTGAAAATTTTCTTAACAGAAATGTAAACATGCATCATTGAATTCCCACATAAGCCATATAAGAGGACAACTGAACTGTTTTCCTAATCTCCATTTCTAAAGCAGAGGTGGATTACAAATGCGTGTGTCTCGGTGAGTGGGAAGGGGAGATGATGAATTTCCCCGTATGGCATAAAAGATGATCCTTAATCTGCACCATTCATTCAGTTTTCAAACATACGACATCAATGAAGCGGTGCCACCATCAGTCGGCTCACACAGAGCTGCTCACAGCATATGGGGCTGCATATTGACCAAATAATAACATTATGCTACACAATTGTACGGACTTGTATTGTGCCTTCTAAATATAATATGTCTCTGTCTTATTTCTTTATAGGAATATAATGACGATTTTAGGGCCGATTCTATGTCACCATCGACCTTGCAAGGTTCAGGGTGATTTAAAACAGTAGATGGCATGTTAAGCCATTTTCAACCCATGAACTGCCATAAATTTGGTAAGAATGTCAATATTAACACTATAATTGATGTGTTTCATCACAGTATTGTCAAATAATTGGATTTACAGCTAAAAAAAAAACATGCTCATGTGTGGAGTACCTCTTTAAACCAAGCTGCGGGTCTACAGCCATGCAAGCAGCTCTGTGGCTGTACTGCATTGCTTTGAGCTAAATGCTAACATCAGCAGCCTAACATGTTCAGAATGATAATGCTAACATGCTGATGTTAAGGAAGTGTATTGTTTAAGTTAAATTTCTACAAATTATCACTGATTAGCAACGTTCTGGACCAAAGTCTGGGTCAAAGCCCTATCAGATGAGACTGCAAACCAAATGTAACCAAAATGAAAAAGTTAACTTAATGTGATTCACTTTTTATGCAATTTGTAACAATAACCACCATCCAACATTTCCTGAACGCTCCTAAATGAAATTACACTACAGTTACAGCTGCAATAATAACAATTACAGATGACTGATTTTTATAGCAGTTGAAAAGGAAGTAGGCCTACAGACTTTTCTTTAATGCAGACCTTTGGTTAAACAAGCTTTTTCTCTGAGGCAGAAACAGTTCAACCTCAATGGCGGAGAGAAAGCAGCTACTGTATTATTATGAAGCCCCGCTCTCTTGATGAATGCTAGCCATTTTTGATCAGGGTTATTTATTTGCCATTCAAGCTTGCCAGCTAGCAATCTGTGGTTTTGGCTCTGCCTATTTAGGTTCAACTCAAGCACAGAGATTATATCTGTTGCCCTCTGCCTCTGAGTGTATTTAGATTCACTTCTGACCTGCTTCTGTAACATCCACACACGTCGTACTTTTTAGTGGTAAATAACAAAAGAGCATCAAACTGTAGCAACACACAACAAACAGTTTAAGATAGATGACGAATGCATCATCACACTCAATTATCCATATCTGTAATTGCTGCATATTTGACTTCATTTGAAGTGCATCAAGTGCCAGTTTGTAAAAATAGCCTCCATTCAGAATGAGAATCTCCACTGGATGATTAGGGGACAGGCTCGGCTAAGACTGATTGCCGTGGCCTTTCCAGAGCTATTCTGGCTCTGCTGAGTGTGTGCCTTCCACTCAACATTGATCTATCGACCCACAGTCCAGTAAAACCTCGCTCAGACCAAAAGGTGAATCTCATTTCTAAACACACACACACTCACGTACACAACAACAGCCGCACACGCGGACACAGCCGAGCCCATTCATACACACACTCAAACACACAGACACAGACTAACTAGCATGTTGATTTTTGATGACAAGATTGATGTAGCCTCTCTGAATTCTCCTTGCGTCAACAATAGCCAGCCACTCTTGCTCTCCGGTGTGCATGAGTGTGTGTGTGGTCGTGAGCCATTGAACACACTTTGTAGGCTTTGTGACAGCGCTGCAATCAGCGTAGTGTAATTGGAATTGAGCAGCTCATCCATGTAACTGTAGGTAGGGTTAGGAAAATGATTGCTATTGTCTGCTATAATGAGACACAGGTTGCCGCCTCGGGGTTAAAGGTTATTTATAGAAGACATCACCATATTCATGGAAAAAAAATCACTGCAAGCTACTGTAAAGATGACCAAAATGCACTGCTAGCAAAAAAACATTTAATAATTTTCAGTGTGTGTGATTCCCTACAAGACACTTTTTGATGCTTGGTATGCTCTATCAAAATGTATTTCTAAATAATTCCTTGTTAAGTACACTTATTATGACATTTTAAGATGAATAATTGAAGAGGGATTCTCATTAAGAGGCATCATCTCTAGAAAAGAGAGAAATACGTTTCAGACCTTGCTGAAAGCTTTATTTTGTCTAACTCTCTGTTCAACACTCAACTGCAATTTTCTTTTTTCCATCATCTCTGTGCTTTCCTCTCCAATGTGCAGCAACAAAAGCTTATGGCCCTAGCCTCTATGTAACTAAATAGAGGCCTGCTCCTTTACAGCGCTGTCATGTCCGCTCTTTCTCTCACTTTATGACTGCATTTCACCTTCTCTCTCTCTCTCTCTCTGTCTCTCACTCCTCCCCCCACAGGGCAGTCAACTGTGCAGAAGGAAAGCGTGCTTTTACTGCTCTGTTTACAGTGCACACGTGTCAGGAGCACAGGTCTTTCACTGTACACTTAGAGCGGCCAGGTCACCTTATTTTGGTCATGGCTTTTCTGTTTTGCTCAGATGTTTTCTTTGTGTTTTCTAAAGCTGCTGCGAATATTGGTCCTTCTGACCTGCTATGAATTGCAAATGAATATTCAAATCGAGATCAATCTAGATCATAGTCTTTAGTTAGGTGGTTATTGTGCAATAATGTCAAAGTTCACTGCCGTGCGGTTTGACTATCAGCTTGTAGCTTGCACAATAGACAAACTGCATCCAAGTGTCATTCATATTTTAGGATTCAGGATGTTCAGGCATTTTAAAACATGACAATTATTACGTGTTTTACAGCAAGACGAAGTGAAATTAAAATGAAACTTAAAAGTTTTAACTCTGTGTCCTTGTGTGAATTGTTTACTTATCTCTCGTTATATGCCAAATATATATATAAAATCCCTCTATTTCCTTGCAAAAATTGAGTAGAAGACAATAAAATACTTTTGAACTCTTCTTTTGAAAATCCACAACTGTAACATAATTGATGAAGGTGGGGTGGATAGCCCCGTATCTCACTGCAGCTCTGCACAGCTCCGTATTCACCAGTTCATACCCACTTGTAAGCAGTTCAGTCTTATCAACGGAACACGATTTAAATCATCAGGACTTGATTTAAAGGTCCAGTGTGTAACATTTAGGAGTATCTATTGTCAGAAATGGAGTATAAAATTCATAGGTATGTTTTCATTAGCGTATAATCTGGATCTGAATCAAAGAAACATTATGTTTTCAACCTTTGAATGAGCCGTTTTAATCTACTGTAGGTCAGCTTCCATGGACACTTCTCATTCCCAGGTCATCAAATACAGCATCTACTCTACCTGAGAAACTTTGGTCAGCATATCACGAATGCAAAGCAAATAAAAAACAGAGCTGAAACAATTAGTTTCAACTTATTACACAAGTAAACAGGCATTTGCTGGTTCCAGCTTCTTAAATGTGAGAATTTGTTGCGTTTGTTTATCTTATATTATAGTAAACTTAATATCTTTGGGTTTTGGACAAAACAAGACATTTAAAGATGTCACGTTGGGTTATAGGAACATGTGAGGGACAACTAACTACTACTTTTTGATGCTTAATATTTATAGTTTTATATAAATTGATTAATCGAGAAAATAAGTCCTATTAGAATTTTCACAGACTTTCTCTATGGTGCTTGGTTTGCATGAAATATAATAGAAAATTGTTTAATACAAACACAGCAGACAACAAGAGAAACTCTCCAACATAAACGGAGAAGCGCCTGAGATGAAACCCAAACCAATTGGCTTTTCTTTTTTTTTTTTTTACCCTCCCTGAACAACATTTACTGCTAATTATCAGCTGCTCTGCCCTTCTCAGCTTCTGAACTTAGCACTCGAAGCACGTAGCAACACATCCATCCGCTCACTTCTCAGGCCATTCTTCTCTGGTCCTATCTCCCTCTCCCGCTGCACACTCAGCCTTCATCTGCCTGTAACCAAAACAGCACAGGAGGATGCCGGGGTGTCGCCGGGGCCTGATGGGACAGCGTGTGTTCTGGCGCTTTTCATTATTCATGCGCAACCCTCCTCTTCCCCGCACTTTCTCTTCTTCCCTCCCTCAATCCCCTCATCCGCCCTTTTGCTCTCACAGCGTGCAGTGGATTTATTAGAAGGTATTACGAAGAAGGCCCAGTGTTACCGTGCTTACATCCTGACGGTGGACACAATGCAGGAAGGAGAGCAAAGGAGAGGAGGTGGATCAGACATGGGAGGGAGAAACCTAAGAGGTAACACAACAGGAAATGTGTTCTTTAAAATGCATTTTTTATCATCTGTGCCTGCAACACACGATTATGTTTTAATGATGCCGTGTGCCTTCACTGAGTGTTGGCCTGTTCTGCCTCCTCTTATCCCCTCTGATACTCAATCCGTCCTCGTATCAAACCTTAAATACATGTGTGACTGAAGGGTGGAGCCTACAAACGCAGACATTGACACATTTTCACGACACACATGACATGACATACACATGTTGCTGACAGAGCTGAATCTTCTAAATCTAGGCAGAACATTAATGATGACCCAGTCAGAATATCTCCATGCCAGAGACTGTTCAATCCAGATTATGGCTCTCTGTTTGACACAGTTTAATGGCGCAAACACACACTGCAGACAGGCACAGGCAATATTAATCTTCCTTTGAGAGAGTGGCCCAGTCTCACACACAAATACGCACAAACACACACACACACATTTCCTGAGGCATCAGAGCCGCGGATGTGCAAGAGAATTTGCATATATGTCTCTAGGTTTGCTAAATATGTGTATGCAAGTGCATATTAGTGACACACACACATACACACACATACACACACTTAAGATGCTATATTGTGCCATTTGTGGCATCAGAAACAGAGCATGAAAACCCCAGCAAAGACACAGGCGTCTCCTAAGCTCATCAAGCGCCTCTCAGAGCTGATAGACTGCAGCTTACTGTACCAGCAGCAGTAGCTGCTAGAGGCTACACTACAGAGAACAAAGCCATGGCTCTCAGAAACATCACACAGGCCAGCGCCATCCAAACCCCAGAAGAACCTCTCCATCACGCCACTCATTGTGCCGCAGACTTATCAGGCCATTCCTGAATAGGACGCGCTAATAGAATTATGAGGAGGGGGTGAAAGAAGAAGAGAAAGGCTGCAATGTTTCTGTTGAGAGCGGATTCTTTTCCAGAGGAGGCGAGACGGTCTCGTGGACATATGTTGTAGCCATTGTGCAGACTCCAAGTCAATAAGGCTGGGGCTGACACTAAATGAACTCCCAGGCAGAGAGTAAGAGCTCCCACGGGAGTCCACGATCCACATCTGTGATTGGGGAGCGGGCAAGAGAGAAAGAGAGGAAGAGATGTGAACTGCAGGCAATGCTATTTCCAGTGAGGCTTAGATGCTGAGTGAGCAGGTGGAAAAGTAGAATTTCAAATCGTACACACACAGGCCACCAGCTGTCTTCCACACACACACACACACACACACACACACAAACACACAGTGATGCTTGTGAGGAGAGTGTGTTTCCCCAGGAGAGAGGCTGAGGCCAGAGCAGTCTGACTATCTGGAAACAGCTGGACACGCCGATGGACACTGGTACACAGCACACAACCTCACACAGGGGTCAATCAGATCAGCAGCACGACACAATGTAGTTTAATAGTTTATAACGCTCTAGGGTCCTGTCTCACGTTATTAACTTTGTCGTAAAGTGCTTAAGGTCATTTAAAAGGCATTTACACAGTGTACATGGCTTCAAAATGCATGTTTCTTAAATGGATCTCGATTCAAAACACTGATTAAGAAATCCCATCATAAAAATGTCAAATTATGAAAGGATTATAGGTGCAAAAAGATCACTTGTGTTATTGCCATCTTAGTTTGGGGAGTAAAATGAGAATTCACTAATACCGCTCATCACCAAATGACTGCTGGCAAGAAAATTAGAGTCACGCTCAAAAGGAAAACCTCTCTTCACAGCATGTTCGGACATCTTTGCCGAGCCCAGCTTCCCCCTCTACAAAGTGCTCGCTTGCTGCCATTTAGAAGACAGCTCTGTGTTTTGCTCTCGCTTCTCAGCGCTCAGGACCCAGCATCAATGATTTTGGCAAATAAGGCAAATTACTGCATCTCAATTAAAAGAGGACAGCGTGTTCTTCTCAATTGCAGCCATCATTTATGGCTGATAAAATTGGAATATTTTCATACACAAATTAAGTCTGGTGCAATTCTAAAATGTGCTATTTAATTTACTCCAAAATGGATTGAGTGAAACCATTTGAATTTAAATGTAGTCCTTTAAATTAAATCTGTTTCGGTTTTTCTGTTGTTAAAAACCACCTTGGTCGTTTATTTGTACCTTTGTGTGTATGTGCAGGCAGGGACAGTACAGGTTGCTTTTATATTACTCAGGTTGACATAAAAATGGCTCCACTGGGCACGCACTACCATTGTGAACTGGACGGATAACAACATGTCTGCACTGTGAGCACATGATCAGGTTTTATATGACACACCAATGCCCTTGGGGACATGCATATGGCAAATTGGAAATTTGGTTATCCAAACGTATAATGGAGCCAGAGCTTCTCTGGAGGCAAAGCTAATCTCATTGGCTGAGATTAACCTCAGTGGGCAGAGCCAATGTACCACAGTTGTTGACTTGATAAATTACATTGCAAATTGCAGCAAAGAAAGAGCTCTCATCGGAAAAAGGAAATAAAATTTGCAAGTAGTACTTTCTTTTCATTCATTCATGACATGGCATTTATGTAAGTCTGCCACTAATGATTATTGTTGGTTATTTTGGTCTATAAAACATCAAAAAATTGACATTGAAAATCCCTTTGTCCAACCAAAAGTCCAACCAATGGCCCAGAATGCAAAATCATTCAAATTACTACAATGTAAGACCAAGAAAAGCAATATATTCTCTCTCAAATTTGAGACTTAAATGATTGAAAATGAATTTCCATTGATTAATCAACTAACTGTGCACCTCTGCATCAAGGATTTTAGGGGGGCAACTGACATACTGGTAAAACGATATGTTGTGACAAGTCTTAGCTAACTTTTAGAACCAGTTTAGTATGACTAAACTTAATTATTTAGTACTTCCTGTACCGTGTGTCTTGTCTTGTCCACGTCACTTACATATGAACAAAGGTGCACAATGGAAACTCTGTTAAACGTTCATTTTACTGGACCGGTCTCTCCGGCTTTGTAATATTATACAATGTTTTAGAGCAGATTGTATGACTAGCTGCCACACCCAATGTGTCTACAAGCATGTGCAGATTTTTGTAATGCATCTCAGCTGCTGAAGTATCAACCCAACAGCAGACAACGCAAACAGCAGCACAGTGAACCCTCTGACTTTAGAGTGCCGATGAAGGGCAGAGATGAGAGCGAAGAGCCTGTAACCAATCATGATCCAGATATACGGATGAGAGGTGGGCGCTTTGAGGTTTGTGGGTGTGGATGAATAATGTACGTGTGCCCCCCAGAGCATTTCTGTGTGCTCCAAATGGCCTGGCTACATGTAGATGCCATCAGATTGCCTCTGATTGGGGCTGAAGTCATCTCTCTCCTCCTTGTCTTTCATGTTGGCTACATTAGTGACAGGAGAGTAATCAAAGCTGCCATTAATGCTGGCCATTTCCTCTGCCCTTGTCCTGCAGGCCCACAGGGCAGGACTATACTTCCACTGGAGTGGAGTACAGTACGGGGGGGATAGATGGCTAAAACCACCCGGCTAATGGATTTTCCTCATTTCCTGTCGCTTTGGATACGAAAGAAAGAAAAACAAATTACAAAGAGGCTGTTGATGGAAGGAGAAGTGATTTGTTAAGCACGCTCATTTAGAGACTTTTAATTATCATAAACCTAAATCAGAAATCTTTAATGCAGCAGCCCATCTCAGACCATCGCTGTTTTTTAATGTGCTGTATTAAACCTTTTAGGTTTCCCTATTTCATGTTTCTATCATAAATGGATGACAAATATCAGGTAGCACAGGCCAATTAACTTTTTCTGTTCTTTAGTATTAAGAAAAAAAAACGTTAATAAATATGCTTATTTGCTTCCTTGCTGAGAGTTATAGCAGAAGCTCAATACCACTCTCATGTCAATAACGGAAATGATAGCCTGGCTCTGTCCACCTTTAATGCTCACTAACTGACACTCATAAACTTACATTTTGGTTTGCCTAATAGTGAGTTAACAGATTTTCTTTACCTTTGGACAGTGCCAAGCTATTTGCTCCCCTCTGTTTCCAGTCTTTAAGCTAAGCTACGCTAATCGCCTCCTTCCTCTAGCTTCATATTCAGCATATAGAGATAGGAGAGTAGTATCGATTTTCTCATTCTAACCATTGATAGTATATAAATAGTGGACAGAGTTCCCCGATCTGTGAAATGAAGTGTCTTAAATCTGCATTCTTTCTAATGGCCAGCAGGGGGCAGCTCCATGGGACCGATAGTATTGAGTCTTATGGGGAAGTCACAATGGGTTCACACGTGATTCTAACTCTTGGCAAGAAAGTGAATTAAAGATTTAAAATCCCAAAAATATTAAACAATTACTTTAAAATGTTTAACAACAGCCGTATTATTATACATATTCCTATTTTCGACAAATACTCTCGTATTATAATAATATAATGAAAAATTCACCGACCTGATTATGGGAAGTATAACATGTCAAGTACGTGACTATGTTTAACCTATATATAAATGTCATTAGGGTGGGATGAAAGGACTTATTTCTCATATGCGCCTGTAGTGCCTCGCCTCATTCAGACTGGCTGAAAATGAGGATGGAGTGGAGCTGAATTAGTAGATAAACCATTCATACATCCGTTAGCAACGTCCCATTAAATCCAGTTGAAGTGGCCCATTCTGCCAGGCAGCGCTTCATCCTGTCTGCCTCCCACGTTGTCTATATCTCTCTCGCCCTCTCTCTCTCTCTGAGTCATACAGCACACTACAAACTACCAAGATGCTTTTTTTTTTATTCTTAATCTTGTGGCTGCTGTGCACAATTTCATTTAACTGTGCCTCAACTTGTGAGATTTACTTTAATCAACCCTGGCTTAAAATTACCCACCATCCACCACTGGCAGTCTGTGGCATGAAACCTACAGTAGGCCTTGTCCCTGTGCTTTGAACATGGGCTGCAAACTATGTGAGTAATTAGCAATGTAAACCCCACCAAATTCTTTCGTGTCTGGATGGAAATTTATTGCAGAGACAATTAGTCTAATTATACTGTTTGCTGCCTGGCTAAGAAGGCGGAGGCATGCCACTGTAACAGGATCCAACTTGTGTGCTTCTGTGTGTCTCACATGTTATTGCAAAAGCACAAACACAGAGATTGTGTAAAAATGTGCACCGGTGTGATTTGGCAACGTGCTCTGGTAGGCGACTAGCGTGTCTGATTTATGACACACACAAATCTCCGTGGATCACAGTTCACACCTCATAGCTAAAGTAATAGACACACGACGAGAACAGAGGAGAGGAGCGTTTCAGCTGGTGTTCTTGTGTCGTTTCTGGAGGAAACCACTGAGGGGCAGCGAGGGACTCGGGAGTCTCAGAGCTACGAACGTCTTGAGAGAGAACACTGACTGACAAGGGAGAAACCCCAAAAAGTGGGTTAGCAGCAGGGAGACTGAGGCGGTAAAAGAAAGAAATAATAAAAGCTGGATGGTGAAAGAAAAAAACATGAATCAGCAGGACACAAATCAAGGGATTTGGGAACACTTTAGTAAAAAGCAGCGAATGAGAGAGAAAGGGAGGACAGGCATCAAGGTCTGGTGAGCTGTGAGTGACTACAGCCAGGGCCTGTGGTGTCCTGAAAATCCCAGGGCTGTGTCTGGTAAATTGGTGGGTGGGGTACATGGTGGCTGTTGATAAGCAGATAGAAAACAGGGCTCAGTGCCTATAAATACACTATAAATACACATAGGGAAACCCTGGAGCCATGGGGCTAGCATGGCAAGGGCACAGAGGGAGGGAGAGGAGGTTCCAAGCTGGAGAGTGCTGCTGCAAAAATATTCAGTGGAAAACATCAAGCAGTGGAGATGGCAGAGGGATAGATAGAGGTAGAAATAAGAGGAAGAAGAGAAACAAAACAGAGTACAAATCAGATGGAATGAGGAAGGTATCCAAGAGATTTAACAACAAAATACACAAGCAACAAACTTCACCAGATCTCACTAACACCATGAGTCAGTTCTTCTGTTACGTAAGACCAGCAAACGAAGGGAAAGGGCGCATCTTACTCCTCTAACCTCAGAGGAACCAACCTCTTTTTTATTTCACCACCATTATAACCCCGCAAACACAAGAGGAAGCCGAATGGATGGATGCTGCTGGAAAGTACAATCCAAAACTGACCTTGTTAAGCATTTATAAGGACTGTCTGGGTGGCTTTATGAGCGGGGAAAAACAAGTTTTGTGAGAGGAGGAGCAATAAAGGACAGATTCATATTTTCCAGGGATGTGAGGGCAGCACGAATAAGTAGAAGAAAAGAAACTCACAAGATAGGATGGAAAGGGACAGCGCAAAGTGAGCCTGTTTCTCCCAGCTGAATCACTCATATCATATCAGGAGAAAATGAGAGGACAAAGGTGTCGTTGGAAGGGAGTGAGAGACTCGCTCTGCTCTCGCTTTCTATTCTCCCAAGACCAGAGATTGAGAGGTGTGGCTGGAGGAAATAGGAGTGATGGTGAAAAGGAGTGACGGGGAAAGAAAAGGGACAGAGAAAAACAGGAAATGGCCTAGGGAGGGTTACAAAAGAAGCAGAGAGGTGAACAAGAAGTAAAACAGTAAAGGAAAAGAGATGAGGATGAGAAGAAAAGGAAGGCTAAAGTTACTGATTCAACAAGTAGAGTGTAACCATGGGTAATTTAAGATCATGTTTTACCATACCAAAGATACTACAGGACAGGTTCACATTCCTTTAAGTCTGTTTTAAAACAATATCCGCATGCTCATATAACATTAATCCCGCCAATACCAGCCACAAAGAGATGCCTTACTAACACAAAGAGATGGTGGAAGAAATCCATAATACTGGCTTTGTGTCAAGATTCATTTCAGCTGGAGCCATTGTGAGGCCTCAGCAGATAAAACTGAACCGAAAAGCTGTGAACCAATCCTTTAAAGTCCCCCTCCACTCAAAAATCTGTTTTTCTTCTTGTTCATATAGTTGGATGTTTGAGCTTCACTGTGCAGAATGATGTATGAGCAGAGTCTGACACTAAAAGGATGTTTTTACATTCATCTGCTGAAAGTGGAATGTTTCTCTGTGATCACTGAAAATCTGATTTTAAGGGGCGGGGCCTACGAGCATGATTAGTGACATCGCAAAAAATTTGGAAGTCAACCATGGTCCAGTATGCAACTCATACAACTGTGATGTAGAAACTTGAAGCCACCAGTGCAACAAACACTGAGAATGGAGGCAAACTATTTGTATATGTCGTAATACATGTCTGGAGGGGATCTTTAAACAAGACGGACTGTTCCACAAAAGTTCCTACGGTTTTTCATGTCTACAAACAGGAGGTTCAGTGAAGCAGATCAGTGGCGTGCAGTGTTGTGTATCTCTTAGAGAAGAGACTGTGCAACTAAAGAGGGACAAAAACGCAGCCAACTGGCCACTGAGACACAAACTGCCGTTTAGTTCCTTGTGTGCTGTCACGCATTTTCCAACAAGAGAACCAAGTAGTAAATCGTGGTGTAACATGCCAGTTTCTCTTCTGCCTTGGGAAAAACTGGCTTGAAATGCAGCTAGCAACAGTTCCTAATGATGTACACACCATGACAGATGCATGCACATTAATCTAAGTACTAAAAAAAAACATGGTCAAAATGATTTATTAATATTTAATAATATTTAATATGCAGTCTTTTTTTTTTAAGTCTGTTGCACTTAACTGCAGCTCTTCCATTACTGTACTGCAGAATAAAGGAGTGAATATTGGCTGAGAGCTCAAACAAACTGCTTTTAATGTTTCCTTACACGGCGTGACAGATGTGAAAGCCCCTCTTCAGACTGACTAATAAATTATGAGTTGTACTCTTTATATTTAGCAGAGGGAGTGTTTTGAGTAGTGAACGCTGCATGTTTAAGTAGTCTGCCTGCTTGAGTTGTTCATGAACAGTGAATTAGGGGAGGACATGTGGAATTAGAGGTGAAAGCAGCGCCCTGTTCCAGATGCCAGGCTTTGATTTTACCGGATCATTACTTTGAATGACGAGACCGCCACGCCCCCCTCTGAAGTTAGCTCGTGCTTGGACAAGAACTCAGACTCCAAAGCTCATATTTGAATAAGCACTGGACAAACACCATAAATACCCCCCTTCTCTCCTCCCACCCCAACGCTGCACTGAGTTAACTGAACACACAGCATCACAGTTGGTAGGAAAGCGCTCCCTCTCGCAGCACACTAATCCGTGCCATTTTGCCAAGCTGCTTTCTCCTTGCCGGTCCTAACAATGCTGAAGTCACTTTTCCTCCCTCACTCTCTTTTTTTGCGAACAACAACAAATCATAATCCTTTGGTGAGCCCGACCATATGGTCTTTTCTTTATCCTTTCTTTATCCACACCCCACTGACATTAATAATCTGTAGGACTGGGGAGATGGTATTGGGCCAAAAACACTCCCAACATTCAAATAATCCTACTTTCATTTTTTGTACTTCTTTTAGCTGAAACTGGCATTCTCATTAAAGAGAACGTTTTAAAGATCATTGATATGCCATTATTGTAGTGTAAGTGATGAGGAAATCATTATGCTCCAGGATTCTACACAATTAACTGAGCAACATTTAAAACTACTACAGTCAGTTTTTATTATTTTTTTAACCCACTGTACACTACTAGTACCAAGCGGCAAACAACTAGCTAGAGAATGCAGTTGAGCATTTAGCAGCTAATGACCTACATATTTCCCTCAGGAGTTGGTGGAGACAAAAAAAGAAGTTAAAAGAAGCAAGAATATTATAATAGCCAGAAATATGACTCTAAATGAAATGTTATATTGTTATATCTCTAAGCTCTATATCTGCTGGAAACTGTTTGAGAATAAGTTCTCCATATGAACTTAAAAAATGACTGTGTTTACAGATTGTTTATCTAGTTATACTATGTTATAGACTAGCGAGTTAGCTTTGTTCAGGAGTTTTATCCTTTTTTTAATGCAATGTAGATTAAATTTGTAGGGTGGCGGAAAACAAAACTTAAAATGAAGATAAAGTTGCTTCTCCTTGTCTGCTGCTACTTTAAAAACAGTCTGGGCACATAAAAAGTATTAATAATCTCTCTTGGAATCTGTTAGAACTTCAGACAGACACAGTATTCATAATGAAAAAACTAAAAACACACATATTTTATGTTCTTCAGAGTCAAATTACTTTGTAACTGATGAGAAGATGATGCTGTATTTTTTTGTCATTTCTGTCACAATGGTTGCAACTTTAGTCACTGTATAATCTTTTATTTGATATTTTTGTTTCAGCAATAAGTACATTTGTATTTTGTGCCCATAAAGCACCTATAAACTGTAATGAAACTAAATTTTTATACACAGTTAAAATCAAAGTGTGCCAATAAAAAATAGGCAACTGAGTCTGAGTATATTATTGTGCTGCTTAAGCAGCACATCCCAACTGAAACAAATTACATGCTGTCATCACTTTTAAATTATGTTCATTTCCAAGACAACCGAGACTGACTGGTACAGTACAGTACATGCAACTTCTTCCATCCTGTTTCATGTAAAGCAGCAATTCATGTTGGGACTTGGATGTTATGGATGACTTTTTAATCTTCCCATCTGAGGTTGGTTGCATCACTTGTTTTGACTATGCAACCTCCTTCTTTTCCTCTGAAGAGGACATCAGTGGTGGAGCTTGGGGGATATATGCAGATATTGAATTGTAAGCAAAGACTACTTTAATCAATCAGTATGCAGCAGTGTGAAACAGATGTTGTTTAATCTGCATCTATACCACCGCCAGAGCGCTGACAGCTGTGGTTCACACAACCTCTTTCCCACCATAACCTTAGTCGCCGCTCTGCTGTTTGCTCATTATGTATTACAACATGCCCTCAGAATGCCACGCTCCTGAACGCCTCCCTCAGAGGGCCACTCTTTGGGGGAAAAGAGAAAGCCTAATTAGACCAAGTGTCCATCTGCTGAAAGGGAGAGGTGGAGGGTGAGTTGAAGAAATTAGATAAATGCAGTAAAAAAAACGTGACGCCCAAAAGACCTTGCGGCGCTATAATTAAACCTGACAATCAGGAATGTTGGAGAGCGACGGGTGAACATGGTATTTTACCTCCTGCTTCATTACAGTCTAATGATCCCCCTAAGGTGTTTTCCCTGACACTAACTACAGCTTATAAAAGGGATCAGTTTCTGCCACCGGGACAGTGCGAAGAGAGGGAAGCTTTAATGGCCAGTGAAGGTGAGGACAGAGAGCAGGAAGGAAGATCACAGGAGAAACCTTGAGCTATGGAGACCAGAATGAAGCTCCATTCTACTATAAAATGCTGGATACTTCTGTAAAACTAGAGTCGGCTCGCCCCGTGGCAGGATAACAAATACTGTGTTTTATATGAACCACAGAGCACGGCTGTTTCTTGGGGCCATCGCAGCTTTCAGATCAAAAAAAGCACCAAGCTTTTGGTTCAATTTTTTGTAGGTATGTTTGCCTGATTCAGAACTTCTCTCTTTAACTGATGATTCAAAGTACATTCTCCCCTCTATAATTAATGACACTGACGGCACTTTTATCCACAACACATTTGGAGCAGTTTCATCAAACTCTGGGAGAGTTTACAAGTCTATTTGGCCAGAACATTCAAATAACCCACCCAACACAGGTGGAAATTCTTCTTCCAAGAGAAGTCTGGTGCTGTTTCTCAAGTGAAAATCCATCTAGGCCAACTCCAGGAAACAAAAACGCAAAGTTTGAATGGTACACAATGACGGATGTTGACATCTGATAGCCAGTGACTGAGCAAAACAAACTGCAGTTCGGAGTGATGCTCACGCTCAGTTATGTCTTCACATGCTCTTAAGTGGTATAAACAGCTGAGAAAGTAAATGAGTCCATGACTCTTGGCTAAAGTTAAAAGGACACAAGTTTTAGATTTATTTAGATTCACTGCTGCCAAAATCTCTAACCTCGTAAGATGACAGGTTTCCAAAACTCTGTCCAGTAAACGAGTGAGTTTGTGTGACTTTTGTTTATAAGTCCTGGTTTTCTTATAATCATGCAGCCTGAGACTAAATAAACCAAATACGGAAATGTAATAAGATTGGCCGAAAATCAGCATATGGTGTGATCACGCCATTAAAAGTGTAAAGAACAACAATTTAAGCTTTACATATTTGTTTAATGAGGTTCATTTTTATCCTCATGAATATTCAAAATACTGTTTCCACTTAACTCAAGTATGCAATACCAAATACAGGACACATGACACCGTCCTTTTCTCTCTTTGTTCACTGATTCACGAAAGACATAAAAGGCTCATTTCCAGTCATGAAACTGCCTCCATGCCTCTGCTTTCAGCATCTGGTCCTCAATAAGAATGGCAGCGTGGAGGGCCCGGGCCCAGGCCAGATGAATCAATGTCTGCTGCGATTGTCACATCAGCCGTTGAGGTGTACTGTGTCCAGACAGAGAGTAAATCCTGTCTTTGAGTGACAGCTTCTTCAAAGAAAAGAGACAAGATGACAGATGGTATCAAAGCCTGCATTCCCACAGAAACACAGAGCTGGATCAGGTTCTCTGAAATGTTCATGGGCGAGTAATTAAGCTTCTTTTTTATTATTTCTAAGAAAAACAATGAGGGAGTTTATCAGGGATGAACTGCGTTTATGGCGGCCCAGGAACAACTTGCCTCTGAGACTGCGGAGAAATGGCAGCACAGCACGTATTTAAATGCATGCATGCGTGTGCCTGAGTGTGTGCAGCTCTGTTGGTTGCTCAGGCACATAGACACAAACGTGCACACACGTGCGCACACACAGATGGCAGAGGAATTTAGCCGAAGCTTTGATATGCAGATTGGATGCTGGCTTGTCATTTCTGCTGGCTGCAACACTGTGTTATCGTTCCTTCAGCACAACATTAGAGCTGATAACATTTACCTGAAGGGGGCAGTTGACTGATAATATCGTCAAGACATTTCTGCTCCTGGAAGGCCTGCGTGGAATTTGCCATAACAGTATCACTGCAGAGTGGTGCTCATATGCACAGGCACGCACATGAGTATAAGCACACACACATACACGCACACACACACACAGATCAGTACACTAAGACAAAGAATATGACCACTTTTTGTCTCCTAGGCAACTACAGTATGAATACTGTGACAGTTTGGAACGCTGTATGTCCAAAGTCGTCAGATGTGGCAGTAAGACCGTGAAACTCTCACACACACATCTCAATTGCAGCGACGGTGGTGCAGAGTGAGGAAGTCGTGAGAAGACTGGATGCTGAGTTTTATAGAAAATGCAGGAAAAGAGTGTAAAACAGAAGAAAGGGAGTGGATGTTAGCATTTTAACAGACATGTCAAACTTAACGATTATGCTAATCAACTACACTGATTAAAACTGGCACTGTGTGTTAGAATACATTACTGGGGAAAACATCACTGGTTTAATAATATCTACATTGTACATAAATCATGATGGCTGATTACTGTAGATGGCAGAATGCCAACCGTACATTAACAGATTATTACAGTGGGCTACTTGCTCATGTGCAGCTTTTTTCCCCCATCCCCACTAGACCATAGATTAGTTGCGTAAGCTTCTGCTACTGAGTGCTCATAGCATGTTTTTCTAAAGTACAGTTGGCCATAGTTCTGCACTGCTTATTGTCCATTACCATGCCAACTTCAGCCCCATATTAGGGGTTTGTTATCAGCGTGGGCCAGTTTACCTTTTAATTACAGGGTATTTCATAGCTGCAGCCTGCACCTGCTTTGTAAATAGTTCCTCAACCACTTTTATATCAGAACATAAAATTCAATTAACGATGTAAACTAGAGGGAGATATTTTTGTCTAATGGAAAATATGTTCCCCATGTACAAGAAAAGTGGTTAATTTAATAGTCAGTGTGATATGGGTTAAAAAGCGTTTCCATGTGTGCCAATCTTTGACCAATATGTACTGAAACACAGACAATCTATCTATAAAACTGTTTTTATACAAATAGGGGAACAATCCTGTTTTGGGCTTTAACCGTCTGGTTGAATAAAAAGCGATGATTTATTGGAACCAGACCACTGAATAACACAGTCTGCATCAATGCCCTATGGCACTACCTTGTACAATATTGATCATTTCAGTTGTGCTACTTTCTATCGAAATTGCACAGAATAAAAATGAGCTGGTTCATTTTTCAGCACATTTCCAAAGATGTGAATCTGGCAAAATGGAAGCTTCATCTAACTCTACCTTTTCTTTTTCTTATTTCTGACATGGAAGCCATACAGGTGTATTAGCCTGCTATCCAATATATTTCTTTAGATATATTCGCTCTGTAGTAATACCACTTTTGTTGTCAGTTTTCCTCCATCTCTTGACATGTGCTAAGAACAGACTAATACAGGGGAAAACACTGTGCTCGACATGATCCCTGTGCACCAATGGCCTGCAGTGTGTCACAGTCTCTGCAGGGAAGACAGTAAGGGGGTCAGACTACTAAGCCTAAGGGGTTTATTTGATCATACTACTGCACTCTGAAAAATATGTTCAGCTACTGCAGATTTTATATACAATACATGTGATGGCTGGTGCGTGTGTGTGTGTGTTTGTACTGTACTTTTTCCTTTCAAACCGAGCACTTGAACACACATTTCTTCAGTTACTCCCAAAATTTTAGCTATAAACACTTTAATTTCTGCTTCAGCACAAACTGCAAAGCGCACAATAATACCCTAGTGAAACAATTATAACATAGGGGGAACAGTCAAAACATTAAGCAGGGAGCAGTGCAGAGCCTTAAGTGCTGCTAAATCACACATCTCACAGTGGCTGTAATTTTAGATTAATTATTCAACTGTTTTCTCTAGCAACAGAATCGGTGGTACAGCAGAAATGAATAGAACAGAGATATTTCCTGAGGTCAGCCAGTACGTAGTAAGTGATTATAATACTCTACTATTATTCATGATCCCCAAGTGTTTCGTTTAAGATGCGGAGCATGTGCACTCTGTATTGCATTTACAGTCCAGGTAGACTCATATCCTGATTATGAGAAACTTGAATGTGATAGCTGGGAGACACAGAGATATAGAAGTGCAGTTAATTCTTTTCCATTATATTCAGTGTTTACTTGACTATACGGGGATAATTGTGATTGTAATTTGAGTATGCATAAAAACTGCTTATATCAGATATAACCTTCACTTGAATTAAAAGTGTGTAATGCATGCAAATACATTCACAGTGGATTTCACTGCCTATTGTGTGCCACGAGCTTGTGCAGTATATATCAAATTATTCTTGTCATGTTAAAATGCTTTATGTCATGGTTCAAAGCATCATTTCAAGATGTTGTCCAGCAGTTTGTGGGTTAACATGGTACGTTCTACCCCTCCATTCACACACACACACACACCCCACAGCTCTTTGCATTGCCACTGTGCTGCTGTGAATTTCCTCTATTTCCAAACAGAGCTGCACTCATCATCTGTGTTCTGAATGACTTGTCCTGAGGCTGTTCATCCCTCTATTTCCTGACTCAAAGTCAGAGCACAGGCACAGAAGACCTTGTGAATACAGTACAGTAAACAAGTGCACATGCACACACGCTGACAAACAACCAAACTGACAAATATATAGGAAAAATGAGGGGCAAAAACAAAGGTTGGTCCACAGAGAAGTCAGTTTGTTTGACACGCTTTTGTTCTGCAACATACAGGAACAATCGTTGAATTGTCCTGTCTTTTATCAGGCTTTCAGTGTTTGCCTAGTTCGAGGACAAATCTGGGCAGCTATCAGCTTTAAGCAAGGATAATAAGGGTTTTTGTTGAGACTTGCCCTCCCCATCTTCAGACAAAGCTCCCTCAATCTTTTTCTTTCACCTCCCACGGCTGATGCAGCTTGATGATACAACATTAACTCTTATAAGCAGCCAATGTTCCACTAATATTTCACATTTAACACAGACATTTCCTCCAGGCTGTTATTTGTGCTGCTGTCAATATGTTATTGACACAAACGAGGTGACATTATGTGGCTCCCGTCTCTTGTCTCTCCGACCTGTCAAGCTAAAATTACTCATGGAGGCACAGATATAGATCGCTCGACGGGGAGGAGCAGCGGAAAAGAGCAGATATCTCTTCTAGGAATACTCAGATTGATTTGCGTATGACTGAGCCAACAGTCGGCTGATTGACAAGCGATACAATTAAGTGGAAGCGGGAAGGAACGGAAGACCATCATTATATCAATCATCAGTCCCTTCCTCGCCTTCCTTTGTCGATCATCTGCACTCATGATCTAATGAGCTTTGTGTGCTCTGAGGCAAATTTCAATGTAAATATTACAATCATGTCTTCCTGAGAGAGAGACAAGAAAAAGAAGACAAAGAAAATATAAAAATAAAAGACTAATTTTCACTGTCAGTGTTCTCTACCCAGACACTCAGGTTCAAAGTACTATGAAGTACAACGGTACAGCTGGAACACAAACACACCGTACGACACACGGCCTATTTCAGTACACAGAGGTACTTGTAACAGAGGTCCCTTGTGGTCCTTAAGATATTACATGCATGCATTTGTATTGCATTGACATTTCTGACAGCAAAAGGCACATTAAATGTATCAGTATTATTTGAACTTGAAGGTAAGCTTTTGAAGGTACAAAATGTTTTGTTGCTGGAGCACTCCTCCCAAAGGGACTGTACCTTTTCAAATGATTTTTTTTCTACAGCACTACAGAGTGCCGCCATCGGCTACCAGTCCAGTGTAGTCATTTCCTCATAGCTGCTGGCCAGAACGGTCATAATTGGTGACACTTTCAGCAACATAGCTTTAAGATTTCTGCTGTAAGTTACAATTCAACAATACTTACAGTATGCTCAATCAAATAGCTAAAAGAAAAAGAGAATAATTATGCACTCACAGCAATATTAAACCACATGAGCAGAAGGAGCAGGCAACAAAGCAGTTGCCATAGCTCTGTGATTTAGGAAGGTTGATGGGGACACACAAAGGCTGACAGGAAAGGCTGGGAACACCACTCAGCTCACAAGAATTAAACACAGCGTACAAGAATTAAATGAAAAACATCGCCATTTTCTGACTGGTGTCTCCCTCAAGGATAGCACAGCTAGCATAGCTACAGCATAAGACTAAAAAACAGGTGAAATTGGGACTATTTTGTTCTTCTTCCACCAGCATTTTTTTTCATTTGAGGTAGAAATCTCAGGTTAAGTCCCTGTACCATGTCTTCTAGAGGTTTCTAATGTTTTGTGTTTATGTTTAGTTTTTTATTTGTTCGTTTTTATGTTTTCTGCGTGCGCTGTCATGGAAGGTTGTTGTTCTTGTCTATCATTATTACATGCACTGATTTAAAGATTTCTAAACTATAATGCCATTTTAATGGTTGCCTGAACTATAAATGCCCATCGAAGGACTGGCATTGTAAATTAGCTCATGCTCGCATGCAACTGTCTGTACTTCTCCATTACAAATCAACAAATCAACAACAAAAAAACCCTAAAACTGATCTACTCTGTATATTTTGACAAATCAACATGTTTTCACCCACATATGTTAAGTATACACTCCCAACATGACAGCGTAAACTGTTTGTTTACGAGAACAAAAGCAGAAATTATGGAAATGCCACAATTTGGGGTTATTTCAGTCCCGGCCACAGGCATAACAGGATGCGGAGGATGACGGAGATGATAATTGAGCTTAGTCATCAAACTCAGCTTTAGTCAGGTTACAATGCAGTTGTTGTGATAGAGAGTACAACTATGATGATTTCATCTGTCTACGCAACACAGGGCTGGGCATCAGCTGGGAGATTTAGTGCCATGCCTTGAAGCCTCTGTGATCTCCCACTATCTGTAGACTTAACAAATAACAAAAAACAAGCCTCTTGTTGGATTAGACTAGTTAAGAGTTGGTTTATTCCATGTCTGGAAAACTGGACCGCAGACAGTGGGCTGATTCATCGATGTTACATCATAGTGGACAGGTACTGTAGGCCAAACCCCACCACGACAAAACAAAAGCACTGACCGTAGTATTTGATCATGCTCTCTCTCTGAGGAAAAACGAAAAGAAGAAAAGAGAATACCTAAAGGATCGATACGGCAAGCCTGTTAATGGATTTCTTCATCTGTGCCATTCATTAAAGAACGTGCGAGGGAGAGAAACAAACGGCACAGAGAGAATACTGAGAATGGGAGACAGGAGGGCCGATAAACAGAGGGAGCAGAGCACAGAGAGAGAGAGTGCAGGTTTCCGCAGATATGGATGGTTGGAGGGTCGATCGTTACCCAGACACTGCATGCATGCCTGCCTGCCTGCCTTCGCTGCCTGATTGCCTGGCACACATTTGCATTAGAGTTGAGAGGAGCCGAGCAGAAGAGCACAGCCGGGGAAGTCTTTGATCTCTCAGCCTCTGTCTCTTTGATGCACCATGTGGAAACACACCAGCAGATTTGGGAACTCGGAGATGATGTTGGGTGTTAAGTGGGTGTGTGTGTGTGTGTGTGTGTGTGTGCGCGCACGGATGGATCTTGGCATGTATGCAAGTGCGATCTCTGCAAGGGAAATGATGTATATCGCGGAAATGACTGTGCAAATCTGTCAAGACCTTGATTGCAGTTCAAATGAGCACACCCACACACACACACACACACACACACACACACACAGACACATGCCAGCATGGGTTGCCCTATTTTGTTAAAGTCAAGTGCATTCAAGCAGGAGGGAATGAAAAAAAGCCCCCCTTCACTCTTCAGGATTATCAAACATCACGGCGGCTCTGACAACCACAACTGTCAAGCAACAGATTTACATCCAACCCCACCACCACGCGCTTTTCCCGGAAAATGTCATTTCACATTCCCGTCTGGGTTAAAATTTGAGGCAGTGCACCGAGATAATCTGTGGATTTTCACTCTGTGCGTGTATCGACAACTCTCCCTGCCCATGTCTCTCTCTCTCTCTCTCTCTCTTCTTTACCCCCCATCTCCTCCTGTCCTTGCCCCCTCACCCTTCCTCCCTCCTCTCTCTGGCGCTCCACACCTCTCCGCTCCCCTCCCTTCCCTCACCTCAGTCTCATCTCTCCTCTTCCCCGGCCTGTCAGAATGATTTCAGGCTTGTTGCGTCTGGCCTGACTTAGTGTGGTACGATTGAAGCAGTAATTACTACAGTCTCTGAATAGCTTTTCCTCCCACGGAAAACCTCGCTACCTATCATCCACAGGCTTAACCCCGCTCTCCACGCTGACATGTAGGGGCCAGACAACAGTTTTTTTTGTGTAGAAAACCATTAACCCACAATTAAATTACAATCACCATAACAAAGGACGGGTGACATTTAAATCCACCAATCGAGGAGGGATTAGGAGCAAAGAGCACTTCTCTTGGGATGCGTTATCGTCTAAATATGACAGTGTGCATAAAGGAATCGTGAATTAATCAAATATTACACAGTATCTACCAGTGGGGCAGTGTTGGTTAGACTTATCTTCTTTACAAGTTAAGCCAAAGTGTATTACAGGGTGTGCAGAGGTAAGCTTAGCTTCAAAAGGAGAGGAAAGTGTTGCTTTCACTCCTCTGCACCTTTTTATGTGAGATGTTAATGATACGCTGTATTTCACTGGTTCTCGTATCACAATTGGAAAAGGATTCAGAAGAAGATGAGGCAAAGAACTGAGGCTTGGCGGTTGGATCACAAAGCTCCCAGCAATTATGTCTGGCACCATTATAGAGAGCCGGTTAAAAAAAAAAAAAGACAAAATATGTAGGCCTGGGGTTAGCAAGAGCGGTAAACCAAAAATACATACCATAAATTCAGCTGTTAAATCATCACATTGGACTAAACAATAACACAAACAAAAACTGGTGCTTTTGATCTTTTTCAGCTGCGTTTTACATTTATTTCAGGATCTAATATGGGAATAATTCAGCTCTATAATGGCTTTTTCAGGCAATTACACTTGGGACAAACATAAAAAGACAACAAGAGTCTAGTCATGCAACTCTGTGAGGTTGTACTTAGGCACAGCGGTTCTTTGAGATGGAGCTAATTTTAATCATGCTAACATGATCCCTATGACAATGCTGACATGCAGATGTTTAGTGGGTATATTTACCATATTCACCATCTTAGTTTAACATGTTAGCATGCTAATATATGCTAATTAGCACTGAATACAAAGTACAGCTGAGGCTAATGAGAATGTCATTAGTTTTGCAGATATTTGGTCTGGAACAAAAGTAATGCCCAAATTAAGATTCTGACCTAATAATGGTGCTAGATAAATGTCAGGGGATCACTGAAGGTTATTACTCAACCTGAAGGGGACATTAATGTGTGTACCAGATTTCATAGTAATCACAATCTATAGAAATTGAGACGTTAAACTCAAAACCACAAATGTCAAACTCATGGTGGCGCATATGAAAAAGCAGTTCAAGGCAAAGTCATTAGGATTCATCCTCTGGGCACCATAGATATATGTATCAAATTCCATAGCAATCCATCCAATAGTTGTAGCGATATTTCAGTCGGGACCAAAGCGATGGACTGACCGACTGACTAAAAGATCAACATTGGCATCCCTAGAGCCACACCGCCAGCATATGGCGAAAAAGTTCCTGTACACATATCACATGTTGACAACAAGACAGTGACATTTAGCTCAATGGATGGTTTGAGATTACGAAAACACAGAAAACCGATCTGATGAATCCGTCACAAAACGACACAGCCAGTGACGCCTGAGGGCAGAGGTTCCAACACGGCCACTGAAAGATGTGCTGTGTCACCTGACAGCCCTATGAGGTGAAATGCCTACTCAACATTTGGCTCTGACACAGCAGAATGATGTCGGCCTTCAATCGAATATCAAGGTTGTGCTGAAATGAAAGCAATTTGATATAGCCAGAGAGGAGAATGAGGAAATGAGATTGATGTTGTGAGGAGAATGAGTAGGTGGTGGGATGCGAAAAGGAAGTCAGTAGAGGTAGAAAGCTGCACAGTTGCTGTTTTATGCTGAAATGGCACTCAAGTTTTAACACGATATGAAAGAGATTGCTTTTTCTTAAAGAGAGTGGACCCGACACTGAACAGTAGAGGAACAGAGATGAGAGGGCAGTTTACCCAAAGGGCCGAACACATACGACACGTAAAATACATTTCCGCTGAGGATCAAACTTACTTCATGGGTTTGAAGAGAGCCTGGCCGTAGTTCTGGAAAGTCATGATGAGCTTGAGCTGAGTTCCTCCAGACTTCATTGCTGTTGAAGTGAAAGAGATAACATTGCTATTAACAGTACATTAACTTAAGGCAACTATCAAGATTTTACCAAATAAATGAGCTGTGTGGGCTTACAGTCCTTTTGGTGTTAGCTAGCTAGCTAGCTAGCATAGCTGTGCTTCAAAATTCAAACTAGCCAAAGTATAATTTTTAGGAAAGCTAATTAAGTCGGCTGCTGACTGTAACATCATATTGAATATCTCATTAAAATAAGTCACTGCCTTCAATTTATTTGACCAGTGTTTAGTACTTTAGTTTAGTAGTTAGTGGTAAAATAAATTGAGGGCCAATTTGTATTTGACAGAACTGTAGATTTTAGCTTTTAGCTTTCTTCACCTCCAGAGCAACGCTGCTTGGAGAATAAAACTGATTTAAATAATGGACTTAACTACAGTCGGCAATAAATTAACAAGATGATACACACATTAGGCAGCAGACAATAACTGTAAAAAGTCAGAAAATAGTGAAAATTGACCAGCACAAGTTCTGAAAACTCAATGTAATGTTTTTAAATTGTTTGTTTTGTCCAACCAGCACTCCAAAATCCAAAATAAATCCAATTTCACAATATAAATCAGAGAAACGCTGCAAATCCTCGCCCTTTAATGAGCTTTAAAAAGGTTAATGTTTGACGATTTGGCTTAATAAATGATTAATTATTACTGTTGCTCCATCTATTTCTTGAAAATGCCCCCTTGAACTTTGAGTCCAAGCAGTGGATGCAGGCTTCAGTAACCCTCCTCATTTCAACTGTTTACTGAAAACATTTCTGCCTCAAATATACAAAAAAGCAATTGCAGGGAAAAAAAACTTAAGCTAAGCATGCTAAGGCTCCATGGCGTCATCTAAATTAACTACTGAGAACAGATGTATCCTGCATACAACTGAGGGTGTAGTAGGTCGTTATTGGCCAAGTTCTCTACAATTAAACTAAATTAAATAAGACCAAAAATCAGCTATACACAAACACTTCACTCACACAAACACATCAGCTATCCACTGTTCAAAGATAAGACTATGTCCATAAAGGCATGATAAAATGGGACTATTTTCTGTTCATACAAATGTAATATTGACTGATTTGAATTTACATTTTAGAGACATGTCATTGTACACCTGTAGACTGAAACATCAATTTCCTCTGCCATGTTGAAGTACACCATTTTGTATGTAAGCTTGCATATGTGCGTGGATGTGTGTTTGTGCGTCTTTGCGTGTGTGTGTGTGCTTTGAGTGCTGATGTCACAGTGTTTGTTTGATGGGAAGGCAGCATGAGGGGGTGAAGGACAGCCAGTGCTCGCCCGACGATCTCTGTTCCTCCGCTGTTTACTCTCTCTGTGTATTCTCTGGAGGGTCCATCTCTCTCTCTCTCTCTCTGTCTCTTTGTGTTTCTATTCATCCTCCTATCCTTCATGTTTTCTCCCTTTTTGTACATGATAATGCAGTCTAAAGGCACTTGGGGGACTGGGCTCAGTGCTGGGGAGAGGACTATACGGAGCTAGAATACAACAAAATTCGCAAAAGCCACTGAGCCTGTTCCTTTTCTTCAACTGATCGATTGAAAGCAGTGTTTTGGTGGCCCTTTGCCAAAGAACAACCTTCTCAATCAATGTTCTCATTTATTTTTACATATGGGAATCATGAGGACAAGCTAAATGTTTACAGAGAAAAGATTTACAAGTGGAAAGATCAATGTCAGTCTGACCTCACCTGCTGCTCTGTGAAGTTGTGTGTTGGAGACATTTTAAATAAAGGCAAATCTAACTGTAATTACTAGGAACTCATGCATGCAGAGCAACTGTATATAGCGCTTCATTTCAACCTTCACACACATTAAGCAAACCGTATTTGTCAAGACTTCATGTTGCAAGAATGTTTATCTTCTTTTTTTGAGCTGCAGCCATCAAAGTCACAGACTTTTACTATCATCTGTAATAACATTTATCATATCTGCTGCCTTTGCACGATATGTTTTCATTGATGAACGCTGCTCAAAAGAGGTTACGGTGTATAATACATCCAAGCACTCCTAACCTTAAGTTTAGATAATAACTGACTACTATTGGCTCCTATTGGTATTCTGCCCCAGGCCTGTGTTAAGGCTCTGTAATTACTGAGCCACCATGTACTTAGCTGGCTAGAGACGCTGAGAACTGCTTCCTCTATCCACCCAGCCTAAGAGACAGAAAGCAAAAGGGAGAAAATCTGAGAAAATGAGAGAACATCTGGAGTAGAAAGACAGAAAAGAATGAAAGAAATTGTTCCTTTAGTGACCAGACAGGGGTGCTGGTTTTATAAACAGCTAATCCAAGATAAGCATTTAATCTTTGCTATAGGCCAGTTACAGTTTTGTCATTGGCAGACGAACCTAAAATCTGCAATCAGTTTTTACAGCGAGCGCAAGATGGGCGACCATGAGTCGACAAGCACTCTTGGAATGTGGGAGCTGGACCGAGCCAAAAAGAAAGACAATCCCCCCCAAAAAGGGAAGAAAAAAAAGCAGAAATAGATTCCATATAACAGCCCCAGCATGGATTATCGCCTCTGTCAGGTATCTGCTTGCACTTGCAGCAAAGGCTTTGCGGCTTTCTGTAGAAAGCTACATTTACGCTGCACACACATAAAAAGCCACAGCATTTGATTTGAATCAAACTGGGATGTGTGGCTGACTGATTTGCATCGAGACCAGGTGTTCTCTCAGGCTTCATGTTTTCTACTCTGACGCTTTGTGGGGAGACATGAGAGAAGAGATTGTGCTGTTTTATTATTCCCTCAGCCTTGTAAGGCACGCGTGTGCAGGCTGATCAGATTCAGCGCTGTCGTACGATAGCCTGCAGCTGACTTCCATCTCCGTGCATACTTTTGTGTGTGTTCACATCGCTGTGGCGGCGGGGGGGAGCACAATTGTCCATCACTTAGGAGCACCTCCCTTCACTCTTAACCGGTAGACTCAGTTACATTAGGCACGAGGCATGCATAATGTAACATGAGGCATACATTCCCCTTTGGCTTACTGTTAAGACTGACACTCATTGTTTCTGGATTGGGCTCTTTTCCACCCAGCTGGGCTACTTTTTATTTGACTGGGCAGATAAAATTTGGGCCACTTTTTGTTTATTTGAATGAAAAAGCTTACAGATACAGTCCAATCAGCCTGTTCTCTTCGTATGGTACTATGATTCATACTGACATGGCACTGATGACCAACATTTCAGCTTCACTTTTCCTTTTTATTTTTATCAGTTGCAAAGTCATAGCTCTGTGAAGCCTTGTGAAAGCTTATGTCTGTTCGTATATGTGTCATATAAAATATAACGTTATGCACATGGAGATTGTCTTTAATTGCTCTAACAAAGGTTTCCGGTTCACCTAAATACCCAAATTCCTTTCTGGCACCACAGAACAAAGCCAATAATGTCCGTTCTTGGTACGTTACATTGTTATTAAGATCAAATGTTTATTCAGTGAATAAATATATGTAAATATCATCAGATACTCCACTATGATTGGGCTACTTGGCGTCAGTCAATCTGGCAACAGAGCTGACTATGTTTTCTCAAATAGGAGACCCATTAAACTGAACTTTCACCTCTGCACAGCACACAGAGACACCTAGCCAAAAATGGCACAGGTTTAATCAATGAGCACAACCAATATTTTGGTCCATCAGCTGGTGGCCTGTCGAAGGGTCCTTGATCAAGACACTGGACTCCCTAATAGCTTGTTTATTATTGGTCGCCAATGACGTGGTGTTGGTACTAGAAAGGTGGGTAAACCATTCATCCTCCAGCTAGTGACATATGGCAATATGAACACAAATCTGATCACCATTAAACCTCAACAAACCTCAAAAAATGAATGTCATGGTGACTTGTGTGAGCCTAAATGAAGAGTCAGTTTGGTGTCTTTAGACTAAAGTATAATTCTGACCCTCCATCTCCGCACTCCTCCTGGCTGCTGCTGCCCTCCCTCTGCTTTCTTATGACTCACCGACGCTGGTGATCCTCTGGGTAACCAGGTCCTTCAGGAGAGCATCGATAACAGGGTTGTGCCTGGAGTACAATTCATATCGATTAATCCCAATGTGGAAGCGGAGCCAGTTGGGGTACGAATCGGCTGCCAGCTCTCCTGTTGGGCTGAACTCATCCATGTTGCCTTCAGCATTCCTGCGTGAGAGGAAGAAGAGAGGGGAGGGGGTGAAGGGATAGGGAGACAGAGGATTGTCAGGTTTTCATGTGAAGAGTGACAGCTGTTGTGCAACAGCCCAGATGCACAGTTACATTAATGTGATTGCACGGAACTAAACCATAAGCCTTTTAATGTGATCTTTAGACAAATTATAAAATGTTTATTTAGAGCTTTAAAGCACTTTACCATGCCTGGTCCTCTGCTGCTTTGGGGTCAAATCTGATGTCCGTGTTGACGTTGAAAAGCGTGTCCTCGTCCGTCAGAGGTGGCACGGATCTTTTATACAAGGGATGCTCGTAGAGAGCCGACAACCTTGAACCCTTAACCGGCATGTTCTTGGTCACCGAGGCGTCCTGGATGAACTGCCTCTTCCGCTGCCCGAGATGCTCGAGTCTCCTGAACGCCTGCGTCTTGTCGCCTGTAACCGGGATCCTCTCCAGGGAGTGGGAGGAAACGTTTGAGCTGGGCTCGTTGCTGAAGTCCTGGAGGATCCGCAGGGTGTGCTTGTTAGGCCAGCCCTGCTTCCCCCAGCTCTGAGGCTCCTCGCTCGGTGTGTGGGAGCAGGAACAGCCGCTGTTGCTGTGCCTCTCCAGCTTTGGTAACAAGTCTATCATTATGTGCATCGAGCATGCAATAAGGAACACCATGAGGATCAGAAACCGGAATTTGCGCAGGAGGATCATCTTCATGGTCTCCCTTTTGAGCAGATGTGAGTATTTACTGCAAATGATGAGCACGCAGATGAACAAACTGACTACATCGCTGATGATGTTTATTAGACTGGACGCCAATCTAATGAAATATACATTAAACACGTAGGACCCATCTTCACTTGCCGTCTTGAGTAAAGGATTCAGTGTTCAGCCTTTTGTATTTTCAACATCAGAGTCCTGCTTTATCCGCGCGGGGTGTCCAGGCGAGATTTGTTGAAGCGCTAAATCATCCGCAAGCGTCCAGGTAAAGCAGGTCGAGTCGGCTCAGACCAGCGGTCGATTTGCGCAAGCCACATCCTCTTCACGCCGCCGCTCTCCCCTTCTCCTGCCGACCACCAGATACCTCAGAGGGAATACAGAGCGGCAGACGAGTTAGTAGGATCCACAAGCAGCTGTGACACGCGGAGGGAAATGATCCGTTAAATGTGCGTGTCCAAGAGGTTCGAGTGCGCGCATCGGTCTCACCATCCGACCTCGATCCTGTGCGGGGAAGAGCGGCAGCGGATCAGCTGGGACCCGGAAAAATAAGCACGGGAAGTGCAGCACTTCACATTTAAATGTTATTGTCGGGGAAAGTCCCCGAAAAGTAGTCGACGCGTGTGCTCTCATCCACCTCGGCGATCCAGGGTGCGTAATTCTGTCAGCTCGAGTCCCGAGTAATCACCCCGAGGCGAGCCAACGGAATACACTGCACAGGTAACAGGAGACAGGAATCCTCCCGCAGGACCAGGCAACCTCTAGCAGTACAGCGGGATAAGAAAATGCACCTCTTGTAGCATGTGTGAATCTGGGTGGGTGTGTTAAATATGATGATGAAGCCAAGACTAGATCCAGCCTTTGCGCAGCGTCACTGTGCGCAGATTGGCTGAGGGAGAAAGAGAGAGAGAGACAGAGAGAGAGAGTGAGAGAGACACTGCGACCATGTGCGGCATATAACTGCTCGTCTGTATTCCACTTGGAATAAATCCTCCCTGCACATCCCGGCTGCGCAAGAAGAGGGCGTCTTCCCCCTGGCCAATATTCAGCAGCAAAGCGGGCTTCTTTCTGTCTGAAATTCTTCTGCTGGAATCCCTCTGAATGTCTCCTCCGAGACGGCAGTCAATCCATCGATGATACATTAGACAGGCCTATTAGACCGCTCATCAGTCTGAGGATCCACTTCCATCCTGCACTGCTGCCACTCAGCCGCAATCACATCTTCAATAATGTTGAAAGGCTGCATGAAATGAAAACCACTAAGCACCTTTCAGCGCTGCGCTTTTTTTTTAAGAAAAAAGGAACTTACGCAGCAGAAGAGAAATATAAACTGACTCCACGACCTCTAACCTATATACCACATGGTGCACAGTATATCTCCAGAATGCAGTTGGCGCACTAATGTTTCTTTTTTACGGCTAATTGGCACAGCATTATGACTGCATCCATGCTTCCCAGTGGCTGTAAACAGGCAGGAGAGACAGGGTAATAAACTGCTTGCATTTTATAGTATGGCATATATGCATGAGTAACTGATCATGCTGTCTGTGATTACCTCCCTAGATTAGTTTATAATTAAAAAGAGCGCAGGGAGGGAGGGAGAGAGGTGGCAGTGGCTGTTGTACTAACACAGGCAGACTCATAAGAGAGAAGAGTGGAGATGGCTTAGATGGCTCTATGGGGGGATTTACCCAGTGGAACAAAACATTAGCTGTGAATGTTAATGAAGCTGATATAGAGGCAAACTTAAAACAGCAGCATAGAGATCTTTGCTAATCTGAAACTCTGAAGTGTGTGTGTGTGTGTGTGTATGTGTGGTACAGTGAGCAGGGGAGCTGATTGGTTTATTCCAGAAAGAAGCATCAGGTGTCAGGTGACTAACAATTGCTTCAGGAAACCACCACATTGTCTATTGTGTTAGACACAGAGGAAAGCTTGTTGTATTTCCATTTTAGGAAGTATTCCCCCACTTGCCTAAATTACTGTGTAATGGAGGGTTTACATACATAAGATACACTGACCGCTGACATTTTGGGGCCCTTTAACAGTGACTAATTCCCAACAAAGCAAAAAGGTCCATCAGATCGCCTCCTCTGGTGTTTGATGTCAGTGATAACGCGAGAGCGGAAGACAAAGTGATGCTTGTTGCCTGTCCAAATCTCACGCCAGCCACTGTAGCCTGTGGCCTACTAGCCCGAGGTGAAACAAGCACAGATGAATGTGTATTGATGTCGGTCAGACATGGATCACAGCAGTCGATGGGTCAATGGTTACTCACAAGGCCTGTCTTGTGCAATTGTAGCTGAGGAGTCAACAGACGGACTGCTTGATCCTCTCGCTCCCTTGCTGCTGGGCTGATACGTCAACAGATTTTATTTTTTTTAACTCTAATATAATGTGCTGTCAGATGGAATTAGTGCATCAGATCTGGTAATAAAAGTGGACTGTTGTGAGATGACAATTTGCAACTTCTAACTAATAATCTCACCATTACTTAGAAATGTAAGCTATCATGAGTGCAATAAAGCAACACATCCACGCACGAAAGGAACCAACTCTATGATTTCAAGTGTCAAATTTCATCCTTTGTCTGCAGCATTCATATTTTCTGTGACCAAGCTTCTTCCAACAGAGCTCCTGATCACAATCTGTGACATAACAGGCTGATTGAGAAACACCATCCTCTGATATCCCATGTGACGACAGTGTTAAAAGCACCCAGACCTTGCACAGACAAGATCAGGAGGAGGTGGAGGAGGAGGAGGAGGGCAGGGCATCCTAACAGATACCTGACTACAGCACAGGTTGTAAATACACAAGATTTATGTCCTCCATGCCGCACAGTGTCTATAGCACAGGGGATAGCAAGATAGTACTATCCGTGTTCCTATCTGCGCTATCACAGTGAAGGGTGAGCTTTGTCACTGTACAAAGTCTGCCAAATGGATTCAAGGCAAGAGGTGATTCAAGTCAAAATGAAAAATGACATTTTTATTTTGTTAGGATATAGTTCTATTTACTGTCAAAAGTTCTGTATAATTATTAATTATTTTACTGTATTTTTAAATATTTAGTGGTGATTTCATGTGCCGATAATAGACAGGTTTGGTTCCATCCCAGTGGCAAAGAATCAGGAAGTTGTGCCAGCTCAGTGCATTTTTAACTTGCAAAAAAAAGTCCCTTTCTGGATTTTTTCTTGAACTTGAACTTGAACTTCCTGTTGTGATGAGTGAATTGAATGCAAATGCATTGTAGTAACAGCATGCAGCTAGTCTGATTTGTTATCATGCTAGATTCAGTTGTTAAATGGATGGTTACAATTAATGTAAGACTTATGCAGCATTTTCAACCACTGGGTAAATTGTAAGGCGTTGTAAGAAATGCACATGAAGTTAAAATGAAATGTGAAAGTCACCCTGAAGGAAATAAAATGCTGACAGTTGTTTATTATTGTTAGAAAAGAAAGTGAGGGCCGGTTGGACGGTGTGCTGAGGCATGGACCTCTCTGCTTCACATCCCTCCACTGTTTCTGCCATTCATACATCCCTCTGTATTTCCAGCGCTCCATATGTATTGTCTGAGTAAATTCATTTGTCTGAATTTGCCCTTGGCGTGACCAGGGCTGAGTGGGGAACAAGACTAATTTCCATCCCTGAGCAGTGCCGCACTCACTTCATCTGATACGGCACATTTGAATGGATATTACAGATAACAATGCCCTCTGTTGGCCCCAATAAGCCTCACGCCGTTCTCCGTCTTCTCAACCCTCCTCCTCCTCCCCTTCTTTCAGCCCCTCCTCACCATTTACAGTTGCTCAGTTCCGAAGCCAGGTGTGTAAACACAGACACATTTAAACTGTCATGATAATCACAATCACAGGAGACCTGGTGACATTTTGAAATCATCAGAGTTGAATTGAATTGCTCCCGCCCAAAGCGACTCTTCTTTTATTTTCACTGTGTGGCTCTTCTTGATACTGTTTGTATTCTTTTGTTACTCCTTTTCATCTATTTCCTTATAATGTTTGCATGAACAACGCGCCTTTTGTTTACACAATCATCACTTGTGAGTGTCAGCACAAAGCAAGGTTGACATTCTGCTTGATTGCGTATTAGAGAGTGTTAGAGAGACGTGTGTTCTCTCAGTGATCATTACTTTGTTCTTACTTACAGAAGGATGGAAGTTGTTGATAAAAAATAATTGGCATCTCAGTGAAAAGAAATGTAATATTCATAGAGAATTCATTGTTCCTCAAGATGATGCCCGAGGGTTTAAACATTTTGGCAGCTCTTTACAGATCAGTAGCTCAACAGCAGTATTAGTGTACCTATAAAATATACAACGTATTCCTTCATGAATAAACAGTAAAATTAAAGTGGGCTGTTTTGCTCTCATTAGTATAATCACAATCACTGAGTTGACAACTAAAACTACCTGTAGCCCATATTTTATGCCAGTACAATATTAATGGCAGACAATTTCATTTTCATCTCACTAGCCCCCTCCCAGACACTTCCGCCCGGACAACCCTTTTCCTGGTTGGTTGTGGGTTCCATTTCAAGGCTGGTCGGGTGATGTTTGTGGCAGGTTTTCCGAGGGTCCAATCAAACTACACTTTCTCCTCCAAAGTCCACATTGCTTACTTTGTCTCTCTGCCAGATGTGGTAGTAGTATTCTCCTGAGGCAGATGTTAATCAAAGTGTCTTTGCTGTATTGGGTCTAAGAGAGTCTGTCTTCTCCTGCATTTGTATCTGTGTGTGTGAAAGGAGAGCAATGTCATCCGTGAAGTCAAGGTCATCCAACTGTTCCCACGTTGTCCGTTGAATCCCATCTCTTTTCCCTTCAGTTGTTTCCATCCTGATCCAGTCAGTTGCCAGGATGAACAGGAATGGTAAAAGAAGACATCCCTACTTGAGACTTGTCTTTAAAGCTCTGGGAGAGCTGGCCTGCATGCATGACTTGAGGTTCCATCATATGAGTTCTTGATTAAGTTTATCTTCTTGACGGGAATCCACAGTGACCCATTAGGCTGAGTCCTTGCTGCAGCGGTCATAGGTTTGAGTCTGACCTGTGGCCCTTTACTGCGTGTCATCCCCTCTCTCTCCCCCATTCCTGCCCATCTTGAGCTTTCCTATAAAAAATATATGACCCTATAAAATAAAGTAAAAAGATCCAGCCTTTGCGGAGTGAAAGTCTACAGTGCAACCATGAAGCTCTATTAGGCTGTACTTAGGTATAGCAGTGCTTCAAGCAAAGCAACAATGACAATGCTAACATGCTGATGCTAAGCAGGTGTAATTATTGCGACCATCTTAGTTTAGCATGTTAGTGTTTGACAAATTGAAATTTAGACCAGATGATGGCCCTGGATGAAAAATTAAGGCATCAGTGTTTAAATCTTTAGAGGGATATAAATACGTGTACCAAATTTAACTAATTTAATTTAGTCCATCCAATAGTTACTGACAAATTTAACACAAAAAACACAAATGTGCACCTCATAGTGCGTGGGACTAAAGGAAAACTCAAAGGCTCATCGAAGTAGTAGGATTCATCCCCTGGGGGTCTCAAATGTCTACAAAATCTAGTGCCAATTGATCAAGTTTCATAGGATAAAGTGAAAATTTTGTCCTGCTGGTGGCGCTAGAGGAAAAGTCAACAGATCATCAAAGTCCATAGGATTCATCCTCTGGGGACCCTAAATGTCTGTATAACATTTTATGGCAATTCCTCCAACAGTTGTAAAGATATTTCAGTCTGGATCAAAGCAGTGGACCAACCAACCAACATCATCATTCCTACAGTCATGCTACCAGGTGGCTAAAAGCTAGCATGACTAATTAAAATTGAGGGCACAGTTCCTAAGAGTTTGACTTCCAGTTCAAATCTGAATAAAAGGCAGGTACAATCATTTCCTCATTTCAGTCACATCAGCCACCATGAAGTTGTTTACTGATCTAACCCCAGAGGGAATGAATGAGGAACCAGAAAGAATAAAGGAACGGAAACAGAAGCAGGTCCTGTGCACTAAAGCTGCCTACATTATACCAAATATCTAGAAAGAAGGAAAAGGAAGGATGCATGTTCCCTCGCAAATCAGGACTCTTAAGTGGTGATACAGGCTCCCCAGGGTCATCTCTTCAAACATCTTAAAAGCCCAGACTGTCTGTGGCTATAATAAGATGTTATTGAGAAGAGTTGTCCTGACCCTGTCTGCCCCCCTCTGCTATCAGACTGTGGGACTGACTCTCCTTGCTGCTCCACCTTGGGGTTATTTTTAAGTCTGTTTGGGAGGCACACAGTCAGCACTATACTTACCCAGGTATATGTCTTGTTTGGCTTGTGTGTGTTAGTGTGTTAGTGAGTTCAAACCCTGAGTGTGCTGTGGAGAGAGAGCGAGAGAGAGAGAGAGAGAGAAAGAGAGAAAGACGAGCACTGTGCAAATTAGTGTTTGGGGTTTATGCAGGAGTGTGTGTGTGTATGCCTGTGTGTGGATACCTGGGTCACTAGGTACAGTGATCAGTGGGTTTTGGGGCAGCTGCATCCAACCAGAGGCCCTTGCTGTGTTTGTCCTGCTGGCTGCCCTGTAATCCTATAATTAGAGGTTGGGTGGACCACTTTAATGAAGGCTGGCTTGGATGGATGAGTGTTTCTGTTTGGATCATTTCGGTAGAAGCGTGTGTTTATTTTAGAGTGTGGCTCTGTTGACCGCCAGGCCTCCCCAGCATGGCGCTTGCTGCTCAGGTCCCGATATAGCACCATTCCTGATCCTTAACAAATAACAGTCATCTGTGGTAAATTTGTTTGTTAACTTTCACTCTGATTGCCTGAGATGCCCCCCCGATCTGCAGGCGCACCTTTGAAAATATGCTGCATCATGAAGAGACCTGGGTATTTTAAAGGACTAATTTAACATTTAGGGGAATATGCCTATCTTGCTAAGAGTTAGATCAGAAGATTGATACCACACTCATGTCGGTAAAGTAAATAATAAGCTAACACCAGCAGCTTGCTTGCTTGGCTTAGCATAAAGACTAGACTGCCACTGTCCAAAGATAACAAAGTTGTACGTTGTATGTGTTATGTATATGTAGAGAATAAACAAACAAGATATATAATGTGTTAATTACAGAGCTTTGGGGATGATGGTAGGCAATCTCGTCTCTTTGCTGCAGTTTTATATTTAACGCACAGACATGAGGTTGCATTGTTTTTCACATCTCTCTCACTGAATACAGTTTGCAGAGTTGGTTGGACAAAGCAAGCAATTTTAAAATGTCATCTAAGGTTTTATCAAGATGTAATGGGCAATTTTCATTTTTTTCATTTTTCATACATGCAGATCAATCTATAAAGAAAGTAGTGAATAGTTGCAGCCCAACTTTCAGTAGCTAATTTAACTGAGGAAGTGGAACTTAACTGAAACTGCTTTAACCAAAAGTATTTTCTGCCTTCAATTTTACTACTTTGAGTTACACTGTTCTCATTTTCATTTTTAATGAGGAGTTTCTTACTTTTAACTAAGCAGACTTTTGCACCAGTTCTACTCAGTTTAATTAGAAATGTAATTTAAAGTTTAGCAAATGATCAGTATTGCTGCATTTCATTTTTAGGATATGATACTTTTTACTCTCACTCTTAAGTCTGTACCTTTCTGAACATTATTTTTCCACATACCCACATATTCAATTTCATGCAAATATTTGAATTAATCACTGTAACCACAATTTGAGTCAAAAAACATTCTTATCTTGTGACATGCTCCTTTTGCTAAACAAATTTTTTGCTCCCTCTACGCTTTTACGTGGACCCTTTTACAGATACCATCTCACAAAATCAACATTTATATTAGAACATTTTATGGGTTTAGTGGAGACCGCCCTCACAAGTAGAGGGTGTGCTGTAAGAGCAAAGCCTCATGTTGGGACCTGAAAAGGATATTAACATCCTGATGGTTTGAAAACACTGAAATCTCACTATTAATCCAGCTGTCTGCTCGCTAGAGACACGTTTAGGTTGCTAAATGCACTGGGAGTAGAGGAATCGCTCTGCAGTAAATCTCAACAGTTATGACAGCCGAGCTAAAATAGAGCTAAATGGAGACAGATCCTGAAGTCGTTAAGTAATAATGAGAGAGAAAAAGAGATATCTCCAAGATTTGACTCAGGGCCAACACCATTAGGAGAATGATATATGAACCTATTCCATCCGGGGTACTCATAGTGGACAATGCACACACACACACACACGTGCACTCACACTAACTAACTTGCCTATACCAGCGGTTCTCTGGAGCTCCTCTAGGAGCTCACACACACACACACACACACACACACGTCTCCTCACTGTTGACTTTGCAACTCATGCCTCCCCCTTCTTAGTTTGTCTCCACCTCTTTATCTATTTCTTCTACTCTTTTCAAAACACTCCCAACTGTACACCTGTCACCGGGCCCCTCTCCCTTCATTATGTTCTGATTTCTTCTTTTTTCTTTTTCCTCATATTATCTCATTCCTGCTTTCCTTTTTCTTTTGCTCATCTCCTCACTGCTGCTGTGGCACATCAACAAAGTCCCATCACTGTCAGCCAGAAACACACAAAATGTCTCCATAAACATGAGGTTTGTGAGAGGACGCGGGCTCTACTTGGCAACGCTGTTCAGTGTGTTGCTCGTGTGTGTGTGCTCTCACATACATATGACTGTGTGGGAGGATAACCCGTCACGGTGACACAGTGAAAGAGACACTTGTCTTTGTTTTTCTGCTGGAGGTACAAGTCTGGCTTTAGACTCGCACACAGTGTGGAGCCACAAAGCCACAAAACTGCAGTTAGGGGGATTTCAGTGGATAAAGTGTATTTTGAGGATATTGTTTCAGCGAGTTATTGTGTTTCTGGGTCATAAAGTCATACAAAAACACTTAACTTGTTATGTTGTAGCCCGTTTTATTATCCGTTTTATACGTCTGTTCAACAAAACGGGCACTACATGATCAATGACGAATTGATTAACAATGCACCATTCATTCAGGGGTTTGTCCTACTGCCAACATTTTTATCTGAGTACTTGCTGGCTTGCAGTTGTATCAAGATAAACTTTGTGGTAGAGTGCCTTGTTGCAAGAAACTCCAGTATGTGAGTAAAGGGAGAATTAACTTCTTTGTTACAGTAATTCACAAGGCCACTAGACCAGTAGTTTGTACAGTAAGTGGGGAATGATTTAGCAGCAAATCTGACCCCAGTCCAGCAGTCAGGTGTAAAGCTACCCGTATAGTCTACTCCATCAGAATGGATAGTCGGATTGTGGCGGTGGACTGTGTCTGACCATTTTGTAACTTGCCTCAACAGTCAATCTGGCATCCACACGTCAGATGGTATAAACTTCTCCCTTTTTTGTTCTGTTTCTGTCACTGTTTATGTGAACAAATGAGTGCATCACCATGAATGTCTTCCAGGACAGACTGAAAATGTGCGCCATTATCCCCATATTGCAAATGTGCAAACTGAGTCATCCACGGTTCTTGTTGTTGATGTGTCATCTCAGCCAAATAGGTTACATTTTTACATGTTGTTTATTCTTGCCTGTTAACTAAGACTGAGAGTCTACAGCAATGCTAGTGTACTAACAAGGTCAAAATGACAATGCTAACATGCAAATGTTGGCATGGTATAATATTTACAATGTGAACGATCTTAGTTCAACATGTTAGTGTCCAAATATTTGCTAATTAGCATTGAAGAAATGTTAAACGCTAAAAACATTTGAACTGATGATGGCAGTCAGCGGGACCAAAGTTAATACAATCCATCCTGTGGGGAACATGAATGTCTGTACAAATATTCATGGCAATTAGCATGTCTTAACATGGCTAAATACCTCTAGAAACATTTGGTGTGTTGATCCAGATCTAGGATTTATTTAATTTGACAATTTGAATCATTGCGAAACAAGTTTTGAAAAGTCTCACAATGTCCAATGATCCATTCAACATGTGCTTTAAACGACAGAAAGCATCAGCCTTGGTGCTTGTTTGCTCCATGATTTCAATTAAATTTCTTCTATATTGCTGTTGCTCCTTTTGTTTTGTTTTGCTATGTAACTAAAAATGTTAAATGTTCAAATTGGCTGAGTTAAAGAAAGACACACACAGAGCAGTCACAGAGCAAAAGGGCACTGTAAATGCGAAAGACACAGGTTGCATTTCTGACATCAACAGAGTGTTAGATGCCCATCTATATTCACGACAATCAAAAGGTCAAAGCGTTGTTCTGACATTCTCTACACCTCTGGAGCTCATATCCCCCCACCGTGTCGTAGAAATGTTATTGTAACAGAGATGATAGTTGGACGGAGACCAGTATGGCACAAGAAGTGTGTATCCAGAATGGAGTTTCCATGAGATTCGGAGAGGCTTGACCTTTTAGTGATAGCCTCAATGTGAGGTACTTTCCCCTCAGGTTGAAAAGAAAAGACGCGTCTGCTGTTTTCATCCCTTCAATGGGTGCTTTATTGAATGAGCGAGTGAGAGAAAGAAGGGCGGCTGTTTCTCCTCAACTTTCCTTATCGAATGTCGGACAAAATTGCGATAAAGTCTGACCTTCAACCATTTCTCAACCTTGGCAAGGAAACTGATTTTTTTTCTTTTACAGAAATAGTCTCACCATGCAAATGCATTAGGGATGGCAAGTGTATTAAAAATTGACACCATTCAGGTTATGGGACCTGTTCCAATGTACTCCTTAATGGTGGGTGATATGAGCCATGAAACATGCATGCCTTTATACCTGTGCTTTGTGCATCCATAATTTTATTGTTTTTGTGATTTTATACCGTAGCTTACAGTATTTTGCTTTACGACATCTGCTGCAATATAGGCGGTGAAGGATATGATCAGCTGGCGTAAAATACGACAAACCTTGAAGTATTATTGCCTCATAAAACATATACATCAGACACTATTACTGCTAACACTATCAAATGGGCAGTGCATGCAAGACCTCTGCCGTCTGTGTTTTTGCCATTCAAAGGACATATTGATTTAGCTTTACACAAAACCGTTCCTGTCTTATTTCCCTGCAGACTGCAGTGACTAAAGCCCCCTCTGCTCATCTTGTAGATATTGAACTGTTACCCTTAATAGATCAGGAACACACCTTTGGCTTCATCCTCTTAACCTACAGGACACTCATCTGTCATCTGTCAGGCGAACAACTTCACATGTAAAATGAATGTTAGCGTGATAACAGTTATTTTCTCTTTTAAATGGTTTCTTATGCTGGAAGGTGTTAAATACTCTAAACCTTTAAAGAACCATGTAATACTTCAATTGCATTTAAAATTTAAGTAGGGCTTTCACATGACACCAAAATGTAAAGAAGATTTGAAATGAAACACCAGTGAATTAGCTGTGCTTATAATGTGTGTGTTTTACTAAGTCCCATTTAGTTCAACATAAAGGCCGCACAAACCTGCACTGGATTCAGTTTCTGTCGCTCACCTTCCCTCCCATCTCCCATTCCTTCCACTTCTTCCTTCCAGTTCTTCGAAAAACAGAGGCTCTGTGTCTTTGTGCGTAAAGACAAAAGCTCTGTTGTAGGTTTGCGGTGGCCAGGGCAGGTGGCCGGCCTTGATTGCATTAGACTGATGACGAACTCGAAACGCCAGAGGAGGAAAAAAAAGGCAGAGAGTTTGTTTCCTGCCACCTGCCAGCGGTTTTCTAGAGAAAAAAAAAGGAAAACGGTGAAGTATGTGAGCTACAGAATGGTATGACGCAGGGGATAGAGGTGGGATTAAAGGTGCAGACTGAGAATAAAGTCAGATGAAACTAAGAGGAAGACATGATGATTGTAATGTCAGAGCTTGAGAGAGCACGAAGAACAAGAAAAAATCCAGTATCAGCATTTCCAGATCCTTTATTCATATCAAATGGTAACACATTCCAACACAAATTTTCCTCTGAACACACAACGAACATTAAAGCCTCAGTTTTCTGTTTTCCCCCAGATTACGGTGCCTCAGTGTATCTAAATGATTTTCCTCTTTCTGATTCCCTGTTGTCTGAGCTCCCACCTGCCTGCCTGGGCTTTTTGCCGGAGCTTTGTTGGGCCCTGAGAGCAGCTTAATACCTGTGGCTGATCTTAAACCAGTAAAAGGCTTTCTCTCAGGACTCCTGGTGCATCTCATTTCCTTCCACTGATGGTTCTTCACTGGCAAGACGACACCGGAACACTAAAATGCAGAGGATGAAGTAAAGGTGGTTCAGATGGGTTACTGTGAGTCACCAAGGTCTTTCAGGACAGATTCAGGCTCTTCTTTTGAATCCCAAGTGGTCCAAGAGGGCTACAACTGAGACCAAGGTATATCCCACTGTCTGTGGCTGTAGAGTGCCTCGGTCTCCATCAGTGCAGGTATGGACGTCTCTCGCATTCACCCAAAAATAGGGATGAGGTTGAAATGGTTCTCGGCAGGGCTCATATTTGTTGCTTGTTTGTCGAACATAAGAGTCAGGGCCCTGTTGTGTCCAAGGCAGACTTTCAAAGAGGGTTGAATTGAAAGGAAGGGCCTACAGCATCTAGCATGTCTCAGAGCAATGGATGCTAAGGAAAATACGATGGGAAGCCAGCTGATTTGTAACAGCACTCACCTAAATGGATACCACTCGCTACCACTGAAAAGAGTCTCTGTACATTGACAAATTCAAACCAAGCGTAGATGTACTCTGGCCAGTGATCACAATCAAGCTCAAAGACACTAATACCCTCTGTCTCTATCTGTCATTTAGACCACTTTAAATTAAGGAAAGCAAAGGAAAACAATTCGGGTCCACTGAATGGTCGTGGTCAAATGGGGGTAAAAAAGCAAATTGGATTAGTAGTCTTCAATCATTCAATCCCACTATTGATCCCCAGTCAGGGGATATGTCTGTAGGGCTGCTGCAGTATCCAAAGTGGGATTGATTGGGAAAATGCGATGGACAAGAGCTGATTTAGTTGATGCATCCAATCACTTTTAGGCTTCACAAACACACAGTAGCCTCTGAATTTTGTTTACCCCTGAAATTCATGCACACATATACAATACAAACTATATTCAAAGAGAGACAAGGTCACTCCCCCCCCCCCCCCTCTTTTTTTTTGTTATTTATTTATTCATTTTCAAGTCACTTTTAAAATAAGAAATAACACGTTTCTCTTAAAAAAAAAAATTGAACTGCTTACCTTGGTCAGTTCATGATACTCAAAAATAGTTTTGTCTCTACAGCCTAACTTTGCCCGGTATGACCTGTAGCTTGGCTAATGTTAGCTAACTTTTAAATTTAAGGTTGATATTTCACTGACTGCTGTTACACTATGTTTTCTGTAATGCATTGTTGGGCAGTAGCTCATTACTTGTGATGCATTACAATAATGGTAAATGGTAAATGGA
>NW_023339651.1:15083882-15088749 GCF_004916995.1 Morone saxatilis
ACTCAAAGCTCTTTACACTACATGTCACATTCATTCACCCATTCACACACATTCATACAGAAAATAGTACGCATTCAACCACATTTATACACCGAAGCACAGCACTGGGAGCAATTTGGGGTTCCGTATCTTGCTCAAGGACACTTTTACATGGAGCGGGAGGAGCCAGGGATCGAACCTCAAAAACCTCTGACACAATTTGGGGGTTGGCTGGTTCGTTGTCCTACCAGGAGTTTGATAGAGCGTTGGTATCAGTTTGGCATCAGTTTGGTCTTTCATTCACAGGCATGCTACGTAGTTTGGAAAACATATGACATAGGTAGACATAGACATTTTAATGCGAAGGTGTATATTATATTATATTATACATTAAAGCCTACATTCAGGAATTAGTGGGTTTACTTTAGAGCTGGAGGGTGTGTGAAGCCAGAGATGTCACTGCAAGGACGGCACTTGTAGAGTGCTGTCCCTGTGGGCTGGCTAGTTAAGCTTGCTGTTGTTAGTACATACCTCTAAACTGTAGGCCGGCTTCTTGTTAAACCACGTCTCATTTTCTATTTCTACACCTGTTTATACAGAATTTTTACAAGCACCTTTTTATGGAGCTGAGTTGAGTAAGTAATGTATTGAGTAATGTAACTAATCAGTTTTGCTGTGGGGTAATTAGTATTTCTGTTGTGGTGAAACAGTGATAATTCGGCAGAAAGTGGTGTTGCCACCCATCCCCCACCAACACATCTGAGACTTTACCCACAGCCCTGCCTTTAGCATGAAATGCAACACTGCAAATCAATAAAACACTCATATGCTGAAAAATATTTCGATTTTTAGCAGAATCCGTCTCCTGAATGTAGACATGTGATATGCAGATGCAAGTTTCAAAAGATACAGCAGGCTATGTATGTTTGAGCAAGCACCCCCACACACCTAGACACACACTTTAAAATTACTTATATTGAATGAATTTGATGGATAAAACTCCACATTACCACTGCAGCTCCTATAATTTAAATGAGAAAAACCCTCTAAATGCAGGGTTTCCTGCTTAACTGCAGCACACTGGCCTGATTGGACTGATTTCTGTGATTGTGTGGTGAGGGGGGGGCAATCAAGGCCAATTTCAGGTTTGATGTGTTTACTGGAGTTTGGTTAAATTTAGTTTTTGAAAAATGCAATGACTTAAAAAGTACACATCCAAACTAAACGAATTAAATTGTCTTCATCAAACATTTTTGTTCATATACAGTGTATGCAGCTATAAGTAGACTTTTAGTGTAATGATATGCACATATATAGTACACTAACAAATAACAAAAGATTTTTTTTACAGCCAACTGATTAACACCCATTAAAAGAAGCTATAATAACAACTTATACACACTCCTGTTTATTTCCTGGATTTTTTGTGAGATAATCATAGTATATAGCTTTTAACACTGCCTAGACAGTAATTGAAAAAAATGAAAGGATCTACACTACAGTAATATGGAGGAACAATCCAAAATCCTTTCAGTAAGAATCAATATAATTGTAGAATTGATGCCAAAACCGGTCTAAAGGCTTATAATGGTGCAGCATTAAGACCCATTATGGTTGTCACCAGCAGGAATTCCAATGAAATCGACAGAGGCTGAATATAAGACAGGGGTAGGATTATTAAAGCCAGGACACAGCAAAAATGTTTAGTTAGGGGCTGAAATATCACCATGCACTGCTCTGCCTTGCTTTGCTTTTTGGCTGGTGAAAAGGGCTTTTTAGCCTTCGTGGTTGAGCAATCATTGAGTCACTGGTATTGATCAACAACCCTTATCGACCCCCATCAGGTCATTTTGTTCTGTCGGGCGATAAAAGTCTAACTTGTTGGTCCTTTTGAGTAGAGCTAAATGATGCCATGAAAACATACTACACTATGACAGATCTGCCAGATTTTGTCGTGTTTTTCTCATTTTCTCAAGTGTTTCCTGTTCATTACTGTGTACAGGGAAGTTGACACTGAGTGGTCGGACCAGTTGAGCTGCAATCAAGTTCCCTGTGCGTCACGCAGCCCTCCTCAGCCTGCTTTTATTGTGTCTAGTGAGACTCAGAGTAGTTCATTTTAGCTGAACGGCAGCCAGGCAGCACAAGTCAAACATGTGCACACACACACACAAACACACAGCAGACCCTGGCCTTGAGAAAAGAGCATAACTCATAACTCCATTGGTTGACATGTAGGTGAAATCATATCTATATTACTCACAGGGCAGGGTTGTTAAGATTTGTTACATCCAGCCCAGCACATTTTTTGGTGAGGTTTTTCTCTTTTTTTTTTATCTCTCTTTTTTATCTTTCTCTTTTTGTCTTTTATTTATTTTTTCCTCACATTTTCTCTACCTGGCATTTTCCTTTCTCCTCTGTTTCCTCTCTCTCTTTTGCCATTTATGACATGCCCCCTCTCCATCCTCGCAATTACGAGGGCGTGATGTGGTGTTGAAAGGGTAAGAGACTCAATAACTCATTTGATCTGGCTGTCAACATGTTTCCCTGGCTGCTGGAGGGATGCTGTACACGAACGTGCCTCTTGGTACGCCTCTAAATTTAATAAACAGCCACCGGATGAAACACAAGTTATGTCTTGTTGAAATGACTATTACAGTTTCATCTTATACATAAATCAGGCATCATATTCATTGATTCTTCTGTGGCTTTAAATGGGATGTTCCTGCCACTATCTTCTCAAGTGGAGATATTTCAGTGAAAAAATAAAATAAAAAACTATCTCTGCAAAACACATTATTGTTTTATTCCCAAGATGTGGATTATTGATCCTCAAATGCAAGTCCGGAGAGCTGATGTGCATTGATGAATTCATTTGTTTCCTCAAATACACAAGCATTACAGTTTTTAAAGGGCTGGCAAATGTTTGCATTTCAACCTTCGCTTCAAAGCAGTGATTACTCAATTTATCTTCTGAATTTGCAAAACCGACGGTAACCGATGTTTTCATTAAAATGGAAGGTAGACGCATTAAGCCTGCGGCATCTGTTATTTGAGAGATAGACGCATGGAGATTGTGATAACATACATGAAATATCACCATCATTATTAGCCACCCAGCACGTCTGACAGACGGTGCCCATCTCAAAATGGCCGTCGTTGTCTTATCTGGGCAGTGGCAGATTTAAATGTTAATGAGGCCTTTTGATCAACAGCAGCCCTGTCTGTCAAGCTAGCCTTTAAACTGATCGGTTTGTTTGTCCAGAGGATGAAAAATCAGGCCTCCAGTCCGATGACCTCTTAGTTGAATTAAGAGATACAAATAGTTTTGTCTGTTGCTGCCGGTGGTTGGTTCCTCACCTCCTGCTGTGTCAAGGTATTGATTTAGTCTTGAAAAGAAAACCAGAAGAAGAAGGTCTTTGATGGGAAAGAAGGATTTGTTCAAAAAATTCCAAATGGCTATGAGTTTCAGAGAGAGAGAAAAAGAAACTGGCTCCGTTAACAAGCAGAGAGCGACAGCAAAGAGACTTACGCCTGAAAGAGAATCAGAACAGAGAGGAAGTGCCAAGAGAGAAAAGGAGCAGATTGAGAGGAAGAGATGAATATATTCATCTAGAGTTGAGAAGGAACAAAGAAAAGATCTTTGATGTTTCTCAAGCTCCACAGTTACAATGAAGAGTATAACTTCATTATGACTGACAATAGACACAGGGATGAATGGCTCTAGCATGTCTCACTATGTGGCTATCATCAACACTGAAACCATCTTTGAGAGCATCGGCTGCACGGTGTTAACATGAGTGCTGATTGCAAATTGGTCCCCGGAGAGTAATTTGTCAGACAATTTCCCACAGATCCAGAAATCCTTGTATTTCTATACTTCCGATAAATTGCATAAAGTACAAACGCAAAGATCAATCTAAATACCTCAATCACATTTCCTCAATCAGAATGTGTTTCTCCATTTTATTTTCAGTTAGTGTCTTAGGCCGCGTGTGCTGCCATCCTTCACTTAACAGGTTGTGGGAGCCCTAGTGACTCACAGTTGAAAAGACACATCTGCCTCCTTCAGAAAACAATCTCTCATTTTCTCCCATCTCACCAGGGGCAAACATTGTGCTGACAGGAATTTATGAGGTCTAGGTAGTCTAGGTAGAAGGCCATGCCATTTTTTCCTTGAATTATTATTTATTATGCTGAGAATTAATTTCCTTTTCCTTTCTGTTTGTTTTGAAGAAGTTTATTTATTCATGATTTATTGATTTATCAGTATATTTGTTATCAATGTTATTTTGGTACAGAGTGATTAAATTGTTACAGGAGGTTGATTTATGCAATATCTATGTGGGCAGGCACTGAAATAGTCCATAATATCACTTTAATTCCAATACAGGCATTTAACCAGCTGCACTGTTAGCAGTTGCTTACCTGTCTTAATTTTGAGCACTCTGTATGTTACTCTGTTTTGGACAATACAATGTTTTTTTTTAAATGACGAGTTGTGTTTATTGTTTTATGTGTCATATTTATGATTATTTGACAAATGATTTAGTACTGCAGGGACATGTCTGAGTTTTCCAGTATGGCGGCAAATCAGGTCTAACCGGCAAGAGTCATTATCGGGACGAAAGTAACAAGCGTTTCTGTGGTCCCTCTTCTACAGTAACAACAAGGATTTCAATCACCCCTTATAGGGCTGTTTTTTCTCTCCATCTGTTGTCCTTTTTATGGTCTTTGTTTCAATTTAACTTGGGCAACTAAATAAACAAATAAAAAAATGAACGTAAAAAACTTATGTCAGTAATATAGAATCAGAATCAGAATCAGATTTATTGCCAGGTAGGTTTTTACACATGCGAGGAATTTGTCTTGGTGCAATGGTGCTTAAAAT
>NW_023339651.1:15088854-15092106 GCF_004916995.1 Morone saxatilis
CATTAATGTAATGCATATATATAGGGTGTGTATGAGAGTCAGTGTCAGTGGGGGATCCGGGCCTTGTTAATGAGCAAATATAGCAAATAAATGTAATTATTTTTTATACATTTTTAATATAAATGTTGTTTTTCCACTTTTATAGTGTTAAATTTTCTCTTAAAGCCATTTTACTGTTCATGCTGTTGTTTTAAAACGTAAGATAAAATTTAAAAAATGAAATGTAAAACTTTTGCCAGAAGGACATTGTCATAACTTTTATTTTCGTCCCAGCTGACGGGGTCGAAATTTACAATGTTGCATTCATTCAAAGTCAAATTACACCAAATGTTTATGTAGGATAGAGAGAGCGTGTGCACGTGTTGATATGAGTAAAGAAGATTTGGGAAAGGCCCATTTACTGGCCCTTTTCAGTAGCCCAGCCATTTCTGTGGGCGGCCTGCTTCATACTCTGAGTTTTGACAGTCTAAACGGCTAACGCTAGCTACAGCAGACTTTTTGTAATGAGGACAAACACAGCACTGAGTGAGCAGGTGCTGCTGCCAATGACTCAGCAGGCGTCGAAATAAAACAAACCCAAAGTAATGTCTAGTGGGAATCATTGCTAATGTTAGCAAATGGAACCCAGTTAGCCTGGCTTGCAAGCTTTCCCTTATGAGTGTAATACAAACTTTTTAAAGGGACAAAATCATGACAACATCTTGTATCAATGCTCTCAGCCCATACAAGCTATTATGCGTCCTATAGGAAAAGTCCTTTCAGAGGCTTAAAGCTAATACAATTTTTGAAAAACAAATAAAAAATTATGCACAAAAACTGTCATATCATTAATATCACCTTACACCAAATGGTGAGGAGAATTAACTAGTTTCAGCTGGAATGGCATTTTTTACTCTACATTTGTCAAGCTCTCACATTTTTCTCTAGAGATACACTGCAGTATATAACTCTACACAGGTTATTTGTGTGCTCCGACTGCATTTAGAAACTGGATGTTGGATGTTGGATGAAAGGATGAGGTAGACATGTCATGAGGTTATCAAACTGGCACCATGTTCCATTGAATTAAACCAGCAACAGCTCCCTAGGGCTCAGCTGTATGTTCTATTACCCCAGAGCCTCCACTGCCCCTGCTTATTAGGCCTATACTTGTCCACACCTACACTACCCTGACACACTGCACCTATACATAGTCTATCACGTGTTCACATAGTGAACAACATGATCACCTTGTACAGCTACAGTATGTGAGAAAACTCTTAAAAGGTCACCCATTCATTATTGTCAGACCAATGATATACTTTACTCATATGGATGTGTTTAATATGACTGAACATCAAAATGACACAAAACCCTTTCACTGCTATTGTTGCTGCTTGGTGAAAACCTTGAGTGGTTTGTTTAACTGTTTTCCCCTTAAACTAATGGATCATAAACTGCTTTATTATCTCAGAAAACTTGGGTTTAACTACTTTTTCAAACCCCACTAAATAAACTCAAAATGCCTTAGCTTCAGCTCAAGTAAAAAATAAAAAAGTTATCACTTTTACTGCCAGAAATGGACCATTTCAGAGCTGCAAGATTTTCTTTTCACCTGACAGTGACAATATCTTATCATTAATTGAAGGACTCCACACTTCCGTTGGCTTGTGAAACCCCTGTCACAAACCAGCTATGAGGATATACTCAATGGCGAAGCTGCAAAACAAGGCTATTTTTAATGAATTTTACGTATTAACAAATCTTTTGCTCTCCGTGGATGTACGCAGGGGAGGGTTACCACAGTGAGAAAAGAAGTTTACACATCCCTGTAGCCTCAGAGCAATCTGTAGGACAAAGACCTAATCAGCGCCCCCAAAAAAGAAATAATAACCTTAATTATTATTCAAAAACATTTTTAAGTAATGCCTCTTCAGTGCTGTTAGGACAAGGGTCATGAGCAACATAGCTGCTCCGAGTGCACCTCGACTGCACATCTAACGTCACTCAATCATTGTTCCGACATGAAATATACAATGTCTCATTTATCTCACTGTGCTCTCCTCATTAACCATGCTAGACTCTGAGACGGTCTCTGGAGGCATAATAGCTGCAATTAGCCAAAGAGCTGCTCGGAGTATCATGGCACACATGACACCCAGACCCTCCTCCACACATAAACACAAGCGCACACACACATACTAGGGCTGGAAACCTGTCAGATGGAATTGCAGCCCTGGTGTGTTGAGTGAGAGTAAGATGGAGGGAGAGACAGACCCAGCAGGCAAAGGCAGAGTTTCTTGTGCATTTGCTAATAACGTTGGGCTGTGGGTGCCAGGCTTGATTTCATTGGCTGTCAGGATGAGGACCACTGGTCCTGGATTAGCACTTGGGGTAGAGGAAGAAAAAAAACTTCACCATGAATTAAAGTCTGTTGTAAAAAGAGCTGTTTTTAATTTCACTAAAAGTACCTCCATTAGCTGTATTTAAACCACTTTATCCGTTTAAATGTAATCACAGCCCTGGTGGATAAACAATTGACTTTGTGAAAGCCTCTGGCACAGATTTTCCATAATTTTAGTTTCATTAGTTAATCCTCATTTCACTAAGTGTTTCTAATATACAGTAAAGTAAATTGACAGTCCTGGATGTAATGAAGGATGTTATGTAATCCGATTATGCGTGTCCTGTGCTTTTTAGTGACCAGCACTGTTAATTCCATTTTTGATAATTGATTTGTTGATCTATTGTTAAATTAATTAATTTTCCTGAGTTTGCTCTTTTGTTTGCTCATTTTGACTGTAATAGAAAAAAACAAATTATCTTCAAGAGCTCTCCTTAAGATGAACTGAGGTTATGTTGAAGTGTCAAATAGTGTCTACTACTTTGAACACTGGACAGAGCCAGGCTAGTTGTCCCCCCTGCTTTCAGTCTTTATGCTAAGCTAAGTGAATCAATTGCCAGCTCTTGACAGAAAAGTGAATCAGTACATTTAGACATATTAGTCTCACAAGCCAGTCTCTAAATGCTTCGCTCAATAGAGACTTTCTCCTGGCTTTTGTTGCTGAAATGGGTGGAAAAGGAGTTTTAAAAAAAAACCTGCATTGCAGAACCAATCCAAAGATTTTAGGGCGGTGATATGTGGAAGTTGCGTACTTGTAACAAAACAAAAGCTCTGTGTTACAAAGGGATATATCTATATCTCCCATTTGTTGGGGGAGAGCATTGTTTCAGGTGAGGCATGTCCTTGCAACATTAACATTAACTGGGAGT
>NW_023339651.1:15092188-15118859 GCF_004916995.1 Morone saxatilis
ATATCTGGCTCTTTAGCTGCACTATGTTCACCGGCTAGTTGCTAACTTTGTCTGTCGGCAGTTTAATGCTGGGCAGGTCATCAACAGCCCGCTTTGGACCCTTTACACTGAAAACAATGGCATGCAAACGATGAGAGTGAACCAAAACAGTGAAGTTGCCTAAAAACCAAAACAATCCGCTGAAAGTCACTATAAAGTATGTGTAGAACTGACTGAATAATCTGTGGGTTCATCACCATGAGAGACAACTTTCCCATGAACAGTATACATATAAAAATATCGATTATAACCGCTTAAAGAATGTTCTTTTATGTTTGAGTGCAATGCCTAATAAACTAATCTTCCCTATTGTAATGAATTCTCCAAAGCAGAAACAGAGGCAGCAGATCAACGCAGGAGAATTACACTCAAATAGTGTAATTATTAATCAGGTCTCCTGTGCAGCCAAGTCCTTGCCACAAAATGCATCATGGGACTGGACAGGGTCTGTATTTGTCTCAGTCTGAGCTGCAGCTTTCTCCATGACGACAGCTGTCAAGGTCTTACATAAAGGAGAAGGATGTGGTGATAGGCGAGAGGGGAAAGGATGATAAGGAAGGAAAGAGGAGAAGGATGAGGATGAGTGGCTGATGTCCAATTTCTTTCTTCCTGAAACTTTTGCCGGTCTATATACAGTACATGAAAAAGAGAAGTAGGAGAAGAAGATACGGAGAAAGATGGAGAGTGAGCAAAAGGAAAAAATAAAAATAAAGAAGGTGACAGGGACTGTGACAGAGAGGGAGTCAGTTTAATTGCTTCGACAACCTTACCAGGAAAAAAAAAAAAAACGGGAGCTGGGAGAAGAGGAGAAACTGAGAGGCTGATGGGGACGGAACAAGGCCCAGTAATCTTGCAGAGAAGCTCCTATTATCTGCCATGCTGTCTCTGAGCTGAGAGCCCGATCCCCGGGGTACAGCTTGTGCCTCTCGCACACACACAGCTTAAAACACACAGCTACACACAAGAGTGCGACTCACACATGCAACCGTGCAGACAGACAGGTAGACATGCAGACAGTCAGTTAGAGGTGGGCAGGCAGACAGGCAGGAGGGCAGGCCGGCTATGCTCAGGCACCCAATGTCCCCAAGCAGCTAGAGATATTGCTGCTCCACTGAACAGCATAATGACAGTCTCTTCTACTTCACATGGGCCGGCCGATGTGAAAATCTACTCATAGTCGCTCTTTGCTTCAATTTCATCAGGAGAATACACAGTGGCGGCCCCCTAAAAGAGCAAATATGGGAGTGAATGACTGCAGGGCTCAAGGAGGGGAGTTTTTTTTGGCTATAGTAAACTGAATCGAGGGCAGGTTACTTTGGAGTGTATCTACATGAGGGTAAACGAACAGAAATGTTCAGTTCCTCTATTTGAACAGAGCAGTGGAGATAAAGTCAGTTTGTGTGTGAGTGTTTGTGCAGCGCAGATCTGTCTTCAGATGAGCTCACAGCCCATACTACGCTCCATGGGGGGCTTAGAAGGGAGAGCAAGGCTTCTGGTGAGGTCCTAACACACACACAGAGAACACAACCCGCCCTCGATTAAGACAGATGAGCACTCCTTGCTGGCCGTTGCTATGGCTACTTCATCAAACCAGCTCAAAGTTTTTGAATTATAGCTGTGGGTTCGCGCTACAGTCCGCCTTACACATGCACAACCACACACACACACGCTCGCATTTAGTCCCCCGCTCAGTCACTCACTGTCTTCCTTTCGCTATCCAGATGATTCAGAAGGAAATTATATCATCTGGCGCAATGATGCAGACCCCGGAGTGTGATAGCGTGTTTTATTTGGTCTGATAGGATGGCAATTAGCCACATAATGGATGGGCAGCCCATCATATCAGGCTAATTAAACAAGCATTCACGCTACAGTAATTGGGTTTTTAGTTCAGAGAGCCATCCAACCAGTTTCCACCCGTAGTTCAAGGTGCTGTACACGGTTCCACAGCACCTCTATTCACAATATTTGGTTTTCTCAAAAAACAATGTATCGTGTTTTTATTTATTTTACCCGGATCCCTACCACAGTCCTGTATGGTTTGAATTATTTGCTCAGGCCTTGCTTCCTTATGGTAATCTCTGTGTTTACCTGAGTGTATATTTGCTCTTATGGTGTGTTTCTCTGAAGGGAAGTGTGTGCGTGTGAAATAACCCAAAGAACTCTGAATCAATTAGGCTGTAACCACAGATAGATGAATGTTACTTTTTCTTTGCTTTGTTTGAGTAAAAAGAAATTCTGCACACAATGCCTGAAGGCCTTTATTTTTCATTTTCAAGATTGCATAGCGGCCATTGTGGTTTTTAAATTACAGTAGTTGCAGGATAGTGTGTATTTTTTTGTGCAGCACAGACTCAAACTTTTAATGCACTATTCATTAATGTGCTTCTTCAGCAGATAGTGCGGTGAAGATAACCCCAGTCACTCACAGCTATGCCTCCTCCTTTTGGGAGGGAACCGAAAAAGACAAGAAAGCAATTATATCTCTACCACCACACTGATTTTCAGGTACTCTCTCTCTCTCTCTCTCTCTCTCTGTTCTTCCAGGCTGATGACTAATGGAGGAAGAGGAGCCGAGCTGCAGGTGCTGATGGTGTGATGGTGGTGGCGGGTGGAAGGTGTGGTGGTGGCGGGAGATCATGCTTCATTTCAGCTCATGTTATGGTGGTGGAGCAGCTCTGACCACAGGCACTGACAGTTTTTAGGGCTTTTAGCTGCCGCTCTTCACTCCTAAAATCAGACGTAATGGCTACATTTTAGAGTGATGCTGCGACCGGTCATACTGACTGACTGAGATCTTTTTCTGGTTAAGCTTTGCACCTTTTCTACCCTGCAACTGACCCTGTAACTGGGTGTCTCTGTCCCCACAAATAGACCAGTTAAAGGGTCTGTTCAACCAAGACATGAAAGAACATATTTTACCACTTATCTTTAGTCACTCATATATAGTAGTTTGGATAAATTAGATTTTTAGAACCAGACTAAAATAAAAAATTGTTTGGCTTGTACACTTACATCATTGGTCAAAACTGTGGTAACCAAAGATTTTATTTATCTTTCTGCAGTAACAGCGCCTCCTACATAGTGTTCTCTTTCTCTGAATTGTTACTACTGGCTCTTCAGGTAATTTAACAAATGCAATATATCTCTGGCTGGGAACTAAAAATGGTTCGTTGCGTCCCTTCTGTGATTTGAGCACTTCCTACTTACTTACTTTGACGACGTTCGTTAATTCAGAGTTTTAACAGTTGTGAGAAACAGGAAAGGCAGGGGAGAAAGAGGGGATGACATGCGGCCAAGGGCCTCGGGCCGGACATGAACCCGAGCATGCTCTACTTGGTGAGTCACCAGGGCGCTGAGACAGTTTTGTTATTTTAAAGAGAGACAGGTAATGTTAGCTAGCCCCAGCTTCCTTTGTTTAATATGGGACAGCAGGAGCTGCTGATGACTCAGCAGGTGTTCAATAAATATGAAAAAAAAAAAAAAAACGTGTAGCAATCATGTGTTAACATTGGAAAGCTAACTAGCTTCCACTTTCTGGGTGAAATTTAATTGCTAATGGTACACAATCAAGACTATGTGGGCTTGTTGAAAAAGGTCGGAAATACTATATAACAGTATTCATAGGCTATACAATATGATGTTCTTCAGATCATTTGCGCTCTCCAAAAGTTGACAGTTGGTCTCCTAGCAACACCAGGCCTCAGATGCCAATCAACGATTGCCATGGGAACACCCACCCAAAGGCCTAAAGCTTAAAACCTGCTCCCCCAAATACGTCTAAAACAGATTGTATTATATTTTGAAAAGTAGAAGTATCAATATGTTCAGGTTTCCTTACATAAAAAGTAAGGAGGATTAAAATTTAAAAGTCTCCTCCTACTTCTCTATTTAAAAGTTGCCATTTATAACAGGCTTATAAAGATTACAACAGGTTCAAACAGTAAAAGAAAGCAAAGTTACACAGTGCATATTAGTTTGAATATAAACTGCTCACACTGAAGTTTTTATTATTTTCGTATTTCATTCACCACTATTGCATTATAGAGTTGAGGCATTTGTAATTCTCTGAGAGAGATATGTCAAAACCTGGACAAATGAAACCAAAAATATCACATCAATAAGTTTGGGTGAATGTACCATTCAATTCATTCAAATATTCCTCTCAACAATGTCAACCTACTATGGGGGAATTAATTGTGTTGCCAGTAATAGTAGCATTTGTAACATTGGTATATGGTGGGAATAATGTCTTGTAAGAAATGTCCTAATTCATATGATCATAACACCTTATAAGGTAGGGGTGCACAATTCATTTAAATATTATCAAAATCGCAATATGACCACGTGCAATATGCAAATCGCAGAGGCAATAAGCAACCTGCAAGAGCTGCAAATTTATGATAATGCAAAATTTGTGATAAAACAGACTATAATGAAGTACTGTAGTGTTGCAGCGATGCCCTGGTCTACAAATCTTGTTCTCTAGATTTAAAAACAGACCCCAAAATTTCACATCATTATGATTTTAATAATTTTTGGGTGAAAATTAAATTTGCAAAAGTGATCATTTCCACACTAATCATAATTCTCATCGCAAGCACAATAACTGTCCAAATAATTGCAATATTATGTTTTTTCCATATCGTGCAGACCTATTTCGAGATCAAGTTTCCCAGTTGCACATTTTGCATGAGAGTTTACAAGGTTTCATGAACATTAACGTGCTTTCAGTGACCATAATGGCTGGAGAGCGTGGTTATGGCTTGTCATTACGTCTCCATGGCAGCTCATTGTCTGCTTCAAGTGAAGATGTATTGTTATCGACTGAATGTCCCTCTCAGACGGTGGCAGGATATGACCATCATACTGCTGATCCTGACAACACATTCACAACCTTGAGAGACTGTGACAGACAAGTGACGAAGTGGCAGCGCAGAGGACCAAAACCAGCCCTTGTGAATAACATAAAGCAAGGATGTCAATTAATTACAGAAATTCTAATGCCTGTCTTTTTGTCTGCCTTCATCCTCATCTACATATGCATGACAACATGTTGATGGACTGATGTAAAAATCTTGAATAGCAGGAAAAACTGTGTAATTTGATGACATACTTCTGTATGTAAAAACAAAATCCAATCATCCAAAATGTCTCCTGAAAGAACCCTAGTGCCTGTGAATATAATGTGCAACCATGATACTTGACCTGAAAAAACATTTAAATCATTGTTAGAGCCTTATGATTGTTGTTTTAAGACATAATAAAGCTGGTTTACAGCAATGCATGTAGGATATTTAGTTGCTTCTTCAGGTTTGTTGTAATAAAATGTTTAATGTCTGAATGATCTGATTAAAATTATTTGATTCCTTAAAGAGGTTAGGAAAACTGATAATGTTGGCACTTGACAGGACTGCCAGTTCACAACAGAATTTTGCTTTTCCTCGTTTTCCTACTGATGTGAATTTCCATGTCTGCTTGCGTTTGTTACATGGACCTGCCTAGCAAGACTCACCGCACTCTTTATAAAGAGGAGCAGCAAAAAACGTAACAGTGGCGACCCTTTGTAAAAACCTGGAGTATTGTGTTCCTTTGTTTGTTTACGTCTTTTCAACAATGCTACTGTGCTTGCAAACCACTTAAGTGAACCCATTAACACAGTGTATCGATGCATTTTCAAAGGAGTGAAGAACAAACAATTTGGTACAAGATCTCTCACATCACAAAAGATTCAGCCTAACAGTATGCATCAGGGTCTCATCAGGACACTGAAAAACCAAAAGTGTTGCTTTTTCTAAGGTGTTCCCATTTTTTTCTGTTAAAGGTATTTTTGTTGAGTATTTCCTTGTTTTTGAGCAAAGGATAGAGTGTGTCACATGAACCTGTAATTTTATGCTATACAAATAAAATCTAACTTGACTAGACATGGCAGGTGCTAATGGTTGCATAAAATACTATAGTAGAGACAAACAGTATATTTTTAGGTACTTGAAGGTCCAGTGTGTAGGATTTAGGGGCATCTAGCAGTGCAGATCGCAACTCTCTTGCTTCATAACAATAAACACATATTCAAAATTCATGATGCCAAAAAAAAAACGTTCTCTAGTTGCTTTTTGGTGAGTTCCATGTACAGTAGGTTTGTATAAGAAGTGGCATAGAGATATGTGTGTACAAAATTAAAGTGCAGGTAAGTGTATGTGGTTAATTCAAAATGTTCAGTGATACTGCATTATTGCATTTTACATCCTGTAAATGATTGTAATCAACTATGAATTAAAAGCCACAATTATTCAATTGCTCCTTATTGACCGTCTGCTAAACCCCAGCCCTGAAGAGTAATATCTCTACTCTTCAAGTATCAAGCTTTAGATTTCTCCACATGCTGAAAAGGTGTGCATGTGTGTGAGTATTACTCATTGGTTAGTCATCCCCAAATAATTTTCTCTTTTAAAGTGAAGTACACCGTTTGAAATACAAACAAAATACAAACATTAAAGCATCCAACCACTGTGTTGCTTGTCTAACTGTTTGTCTATACTTTTCAGCATCCAGTGGTATTCTAACAAGCTCTACCCTGCAAAAATCAAATTTTATTTCCTGGTATTCTGTGGATCATCAGCTGAGGATGCTAACTTTTTGACTGAGACAGCAATGCCTCAGTTTTTTATCACGTATGTAGCCATTATGTGCACATTTATGACGCTTGTTTTACATGCTGGAAACATTAAAAAGTCAGCTTGAGTGTTTCAACCAACTCACAGAGCTTTAGCGCCCAAGCTAATAAAATCTGCTCGAATCAGTCGCCACTTCAGCCGACAAGCGAGAAGGCTGCTTTTGTTTACTTCAGCGTGTAATCGAAGACCTATTGTTTATAACATTACTGTAAATTTTGAGTGGTAAATACTCCGCCACAGCCATTGTAAACTGCAGACAATTCATTGTGTTTCTCATCATCAGTGCATGAACGTATTATACTTGAGTTATTCACACTGAGTCCTGTACACGTAGACGTACAAATGTAGCTCATAACTAGGGCTTTCATCCTCCTCAGTTCAGAAGCTCTCAAAATCAGTCAGACTTGTGACTTTGTAGATGAATATTGTTTTTCTGGCAGCTTTTCAAACATGAAAAGATGGCTGTTGAGTTTGTGTTTGGTCCCCACTGGATGCTGAACACCAATAGCTGCTGTACACTAATACTGTAGAATACAAAGCATTTATTCGACAGCAGCCCTGTGTTATTAGGAACATAAAGATACAAGATATCATACACTTGTACATGTAACAGGAGCCGATTGCTTTTCATATCTGCGGTGACAGTGCAGTGATGAGAAAGACGGCTGGAAGAATGCTTTTCTTCTTGAAGCGATTTAGGAAGGCTGGAGCAATGACTAAATTAAAGCGATATTGTCTCTTCTTTCCCCCCTCTGTGGCTCTTCCACTCACTCTTCTCTCATCTCTCTCTTTCCCTCTATCATCTTTCAATCTCTGTCTCTCTGTTTTTCTGATTGATACACCCATTTCACAAAGATTTCACGCTTGAGGAATCCCAAATGGGTCTCCTCTCATGACAAACAGATCAATTTTTATAGACTTGAAAGTTGCTGGTCTTGAAAATTGTTTGACTATCTTCAAGACACCGCAGAGTTTTGTGGCAGCGCTCTCTCTCGCTCTCTCTCTGGGCTCCTTCTGAGTCATGGGCTTCATATACTGTTGTGGTGTCAGTGTCATAAACCATTTATGAAGTTGCTAATATCTGTCGCCGCCCAAATATATTTCGCACAACCTTTCACACTCAAATGAATTTGCAAAGGTGAACTATAAAATGTGTCAAAAGGGACAAAATGCAGCACTTTTTGGAGTTTGAAACATTGTTAAATATGCTGACACAAAGACCTGTGTGATATGCTTTGTGGTATGGAGGCTTGTAATGTAAACAGCAGGTGGCTGAGCCTCTGAGCGCTGTGGCTAGTGCTGCAAAAAAAAGATGTTTCTAAGACATCCACCTGCCTCTTTTGAGATACCATTGGCAGCCCGGGGTCACACTTTAGCCTGCTTACATTTGCACATAAACACAACAGAATCAAACCTTTAAACACTGTATGGAAACACACAAAGAAATGCTAGAATGCAAACACACAAAATACATGCACAAACGCATTCACGTGCCCGTGTGAGTCTATGAGCGCACCCACACACAAACGATGTAATTAAAATGCTTGTCTTCACCTGCAGTGATATTTTTCTGAGCAGATTTTCACAGTGAGCTGAGCAGTCACGTCTCTAAAAACGCTTTGATCACAGCAGGATTCTGCGGTGGCAAGGTGAGCAGCACATTTACATCTCATTCACAGAGTACACAGCAAGGTGAGCCTGCCTGCCTCACTGCTCCCATCTCCATGTGTGTCTGTGTGTGTGTGCTTGTGCATTCTCGCTTTTCATTCTCTATAATACCGTCTCCTCTCTTGTACCATTTGTGTGTGCATGCATGTGTGTCTGCACTGGCACTAAAGCCAACAGGTGGAAGCATCTTTTGCAATAGGATTTAATGCATACATACATTGCATTTAGGCAAGTAAAAGTTCCTCTCCCAGCAGGCCCTGTAGACTAGAATGGTGTTGTTTGTCTCTGCCACCAACTATCTTCCTTACGCTTTATAACTACATTGGTTGGTTATTTTTTGCTTGCGTGGTTTGTGTGGAGTTGGCACTTTCTTCTACTGCAATGGTGCCAACATTTCCTACCACCTCAGACTGCATATTCAGTTTTTTTCTGATCAAAAAAGTACTCTCCATCTTGGATTATATTGGCTGGAATGAATTAGCTGATGTAAATATTGAGAGCTTAAAGGAGCAGTGTGTAGGATTTCAAAATATACCTATGAATATTATATTATATTTCTGCCAATAGATCTTCCTAAATGTTAAACACTGTACCTTCAATGAATTTTTACGGTATTTTACTCAAGGGTATTTTTGTGCCCTTGTCATTTCTAAACCTGTGTTTTAAGCCCGTGTTTGACACATCTTGATCTGACTCCTGTGTTTTTGTGAGTGACTGTTTGCAGAATGTAGGCAAACCAGAATTTTCAGGGCTGTAATTCTCCATCTGCCTGACTAACAGGACTTTCTGACACGAGGAACGACATAGGCCTTGAGTTTGTATGTGTGTGTACTATGGATGACATCATTTACAAGTCCACTAAATCCTGAGCAGGCAGCCACATAAGCAGCCAGAATGGTGGATTGTGCTCCGGAGAGCAATGACTCGTAACACTGATGGGGGGGACAGTAGGTGGAAGGACAAGTTGAGCTTGATTTACTTCTCAGCCAACAGTGGAGCCACTCAGCCTGCTGAGATGTCAACAGTCTTCAGTTTGTGCTTTGGGCGTGTTTGCAGCTAAACATTCATTATTTCTGCAGTCATCTCAGGAAAAACGCCGAGCACAAATTCAGAGAAAGGAGTGAAAGTTTTAAAGAAGGAAGAAAAGAGGAAGAAAACAATGGACAAACCAATCAGCTAACCAGCTAAAATGATGGAGCAACAGGAAGTTATGATGCAGTTTTATCTGGCAGATGAAGCAGGTGCAGAGCCCCGTGGTGGCCGTCTGCAGCCATCCAGGTCTAATCAGACCAGGTAATGATGCGCTGCTCGGTTTGTCCAGTCCCAGACGGGGCCAAAAACAGGTGAGTCTGATTAATCAGGAAGCAGCTACACAGCTCTGGTAAACACCGAGCAGACACAATTCATATATCACTGCATGATTGTTCTCAGCTGGACAGGATGGAGCTTATTCACCCTCAATCCTTTCTGAAACACGTCCCTGTTAGCATGCAAAGATCAAAATCAAAAACAGTTTTGCCGCCGTGGAAATTGATCTTTTGTTTGAAGCATTTCTTCTAAAGCGTAACTCCAGGCACTTTGGAACATTTCAGATAATATTTTCCCATCATGCAAGTTGATTCTGACAAAAATCTCATCAACTGCTTCACAAGCCACTGACATCCAATACTGTCCTTCAAGGCCAATGGCACTGAAAAAGTCTCACAAATCTTATCTTTTCAGCACATTTCTTCAAATAGGGTAATGAGATACATACGGAATCAAGCTGAGGTTATTTTTATTTCAAGTCTGTTTCCAAGGACAACGGCCTACATAGCATATCAACAGTATTTAATTTTAAAAACATTTCTCAGCTGACAAGAGCTGAGACAGCGGTCAGTGTTCAAAGGCATATCCCATTACCGAGCAAACATCAATATGTTTAGGAGATGTGCTTTCTGATCGATTCTGCACTATATTGGAGATATATGCACACAGGCATGCCAGGCTATAGTCAGGCAAATGACAATATTTTGGTCAGAATCGATTGGTGTGATGGAGAGAGGTGGGAAGGTAGGGGTTGGAAAAAAATTGGGTTTTTTTTACATTAGAGAGGGGTCAGATTTGCAAACATATCAAAATAATGGTTGGGATACAAACCTACATCACGGTTACTTGGTTACATGTATTTTGGTCAGCTCAGTATCACGCTTCCTACCATTTTACATAGAAGCACAAACCAAGTCTGATCATTTTATGTCAAAAATAAGATAGCTGAAGATTAGACACAGGGAATTAAGCAACCTGTCACACATCCCATTTCCTAGTGAGGTGCTGCATGTCTATTCATTTGGAAAAATGCTAATAATGTGCATAATTTATTTTCCAGTACACGATTCAGGACACATCCAAACAACAAAAAATGCAAAAAAAGTCAACCAAATTTAGTGCCTATAGGCATTATAAGTCAATATGCAAATCATCTGAATACTTTTGGATTACTTGAAAATCAAACATTGAAAATGGACACCACAAAAGTACAACAAATATTATTTTTGTCTGTAAACATCTCAAAACACTTTCAAAGAAAAAAATAATAATTTTGCATATTCAGCAATCAAATAACACAGACTGTCTTCTGTAATAATTTATACATTTTTAGCCGTCCACTGGCAGTCCCATGAGCTCCTGTTTTATTGGTTTCGTGAGCATGCACAAGGCAAACAGACATACATCAGTTTCAGGCTATTGCTGATGAAAAGTTTTATGAGGAAGGAAATGCATTCAACACATTTGTTGATTTGTAAATCCTGAGGATACACACAATGCATTTTGATAAATACACCAAAAATTACACTGACTGTAAACATAATTTTTGTTTACAAGAAAACTCTACACAGACCCTCTAACATGCTAAAATGCATCCATAAAATCTACATTCATAAAGACCTACAGATAAATACAGCACAAGCACTGAATAATATGCAACAATAATAACATTATACCATCTGATGGTCAAGGTACTGCCACGGAGGGTGCAGTATAGATACATAATAATGTACAGTATATCTCTCTGCACCTTTTCCTTCGTGTGATACTTGCTGTGGCAGTTGGTGGTAGGGTCGTGCTGACAGAAGGAGAGGGAAGACGAGGAACAGCACCTAAACCCAATAACCTCTCTCACTGGATGTGAAGCATATTCCTCTGATTTCAATCTGTAGGTGTTTGGAGGCCTGGAAAGAAAAGGAAACTGCAGGTTGTGACACAAGTAAGCTGTAGAATATGAATTGTGCTGTTTGGGAATATGTTTTTTTGTTTTTTACAAGTAAGTTTCTTTCAGAAAAGAAAAAGAAACTATTTTCATATCATCTGTGCCAACTGCATTCCTGCACTATAGTAGCACTGAAATCTCTGTGTTACAGAATACTATATGCTCGTTTTAGATCAAAATGTGAAATGGTTTGTTGATATCAGGTCGAGCTCAAAACTGAACACAAACAGGCTACAGTAATGTACAAATGCAAATTAAGTCAGAAGTAGGATTCTCAGCATCAATAAAGAACATTTTTGCTCACAATGAATCTTCTCTGCATTGCTCATGTGTGGATATTATCATTGTGCAGATATGACTAGTCTCCATTTTCAAATGATTTTCTGTCCATGTTGGTGCATAACACGCCTTCCATTATCTCCTGAAACTCAAGAGCTCCACCATAAACGACAATTTCACCAATCAATACTGTAATTTCATACAGGAATATACAAGGAGTTACAAATGGGGTTACAGAGGGTGTGTGGGGGAGATATGTCACATTTTATCCCCAAGACACAGGGGATAAAAGCAGACATCAGTGAATCTGTCTCCCGGCAGCGAGTATCAGTAGGAAAATGGACAACTGGACACTTTTATCTGCTGGCTTTGATGTTGGCGAGGAGGCTGATGGAGGTTCAAGGACAACTGCAAAGCCATGGGAGGATAGGGACTGAGAAGGGAAGGGTGGGGCTGATGCATGGAAGAGGTGGGGGTAAGAAATGAAAATGTGCACATATGCAAAAGAAAAGACGAAAGAGAGAAGAGAAAAGAGAAAAGAGCAAAGAGCGGATGAGATAAAAGAGAAGCAAAAAAACAAGAGTGAGAAAGGAAGAGACGGGTTCCTCAACAGCGACTGGTCTTTAAACATTTACCTGTGCCTGCCTATGCTGAGGGGAGAAATGGCTGTTTGATTCCATTACACTTCTATTACAGCTGTAGTTAATGGCTGTGTCACAGTCTATTAACTGCATTCATCTTTGCCTCTGATATATAACAGGAGCATCACCGTTGAACAAAGACAGATGACTGTGGCTCCCTGCTTCACTATTACAACTCACACCTTATTTCCAGCACGGGACGAGGTGGAGGACGCACTCATACACACACACACACACACACACACAGTACATTACATTTACCACAAAACACATATAGCCTACAGCCTAAAATACTGTACACTGTGCCATACAAACACAGACATTCATCTTTCTGCCCTCTGAACACTAACATAGCAGTGACAGCCAGCAGTCTAGTGTGATAAAGAGAAACAGAGAGAGGTGGTTATTATGTCAGTACGGATTGTGGGATCAGAACACATAACTGTAAGCATATATTCAGTTTTGACAGAGACGAGATAAACAGCGGGAGATATATACAGTAGCGCACATGACTGATTGTGTGCGTAGCCTATATATATATATATGTATCAGCGGCTTCATTCACAGCTCAGCTCCAGATTGCTGCTTACATCTGACAGTTTTGAATGACTTTATTTGTTCAACAATGTAACCGACTTTATTTTATGCTGAAATGATGTTGCAATACAGGCTTTAACTTAATTCAAGAGTTTTTCCTTCTCTGTCATGTACTAACACTGGTATGGGCAAATGTCACATACCACCAAAACAATAACTCTCTGGTGAATAGAATTTAATAACAAAGAAATCCAGCAATAGTTAAAACATTTCATTTGGCTGTCTCTGGTCCAGAATCATTTTGAGAAAAATAGGGAATCTACAAACCTGTGAAAAAATATGTTTTACAAATCTCACATGATTTGTATTAAGCTAAAATACGAAGGGCAGAAATGATTTGACTCCGCTAACACAAAAAGAAGAAACCATCTTTATACAAACTGAGGATGATAATATGAAAATTGCCGGGTTTTTTGACAACTGCTAATCTGACACTGAAAGTCTGAGCTCAGATTCAAATCTTAGTAGTATTTTTTATGGTGGATGCGCTTGATCAAATTATATAAAGTTAAAGACATTAGGCATTTGTGGCTTAGATGGGTTAAGTTTGAAAAAGTTAACATGAACTTAGAGGTCCAGTGTGAAGGGTTTATTTGCATCTAGCGGTGTAGTTGCAGTGTCACCCTCCTATTCTAAGTGCGAAAGAGAAACTACAGAACACGATTTAGTTTGTTTTGTGTTTGGTTTGTCCGTTCTGGGCTACTGTAGAAACAAGGCGGCTCAACATGGTGGAAACCATGGAAGGTGTCCCGCAGCGTCTGTAGTTTTTGAAAGGTTAATCCAAATGTAACAAAAACACAACAACTCCTATATTCAGGTGATTATTTACAAATGAAAACATAGGTATGAATATTTTATTCTATTTCTGCCAATTTCTGTCTAAATGTTACACACTGGACGATTAACAAGAGGATGACAGATGGACCTAGAGCAAATCCTGCCAGGAATACCTAAAATATAGTTTTAAAAATCACACTCTGAGGAACCAAAAGTGACATGTATTTGCTTGTTGCTAACACTGCCACATGTCAGTTTAAGTTATCAAATACACTTTTGTACAAAATCATTTCCTACTTACTTCCCTATATTTATATGTGCCATTTTAGAAAAAATCTGAAACAATCCCACAAAGGAACAAAGTTAAGTGTCTACAGCATATACAGTACTTTCTGCTAACAATGCAATATGTCACATTTAACAATGATCTATAAGTGTCCAAAATCTCAATTTACCACTGAGTGTCTATTATACAGATAATAGTGAATGAATTAACAAGATTTAGGACACTGCCTAAGGGTTAAGCTAAATGTGTCAATGTGTTGGGATGCTATGATCCAATGTTCATTTGTTCCAACATCCAAACAACTTTTGTCACACTGATGATAAAACATCCAATCTGCAGTAAATCTGAGTAGACTTTCAGCAGCAGTGTGCAGATCTCACGTATCTGTATTTGTATGAGTCAAAGGCAGACATGGATAAAGAGCTCCTTGCACGTTTAGTTAATTTCATAAGGGGATTATACATGGTCTCGGCAGTGCCTTCAAATAAGCCGCTCTGAGATGAGTTGCTGCTCTACTCCCTGCTGGCTCTCGCTGCCCAGCAATAACCTATTTAGGGCGGCTTTTAGGCCTCTGCATCGCCCCTATACTCTTTCACAATTTATGAGGCCTAATCAATACGGAGTGGAGCACCTATACATGAAAAATGGTTCAGGGGGAAACCGCAGAGGCGAGCACATCAAAGAAAGGCCCCCCTGCCCTGTGAGAGATACCACTCTCCAAATTAATATAACCTAATACACAACTTGAAGAGCCCAGACCCCCCAGAGGCTAATACCCTGTTAGAGCAGTTTTATTTTACCCTCCTTTTTCCTGCCTTCGTCTACACCCCCCTCATAAAGCTTTATCAAAAGCTAATTACGCTCAAAAACAATGAAATAACTCATAGGACGGCAGCCTGTACAGAGCTTATTGTATGAGCCTCTTGGCAAGAGTACCCCACAAAAATTATATTGTCACTTACCTATTAATGAAGACAAGTTTGCAGGCACTCTTTGGTCCATTTTAATTTATATTAATTCTCTGTCAGCCCTCGTTATGGGCATTATTAAACTGCATCCGGAAGCAAAACAAGGCTTTTGACCTGAGCAGGAGTTGGAATAAATCTCTCTCTATCATTTAGTGGCTGTGAGCAGGCAAAATACCTTAACAAACAACCTGGCAGAAGGAGGTGTGTGAGGAGAATTTAGAGGAGCTAACAGAGAGTTTTGAATATATTTAAAAGTCTCTGTGTTAACTATGCAGATTCAAAGTACAGGTCCAAAGAAAAGAATATGAAAGACAACTTGTGTTGCATATCGCAGTATTATTGTACCAACCTCGCGTGATAATAGACTTTTTCACAGACATTTTGACAAATCACAGTAGGAAAAACCATAATAAAATTAATTGTGTCACACAGTCATGGCTTACTGGGACACTTGAATAGACATTGTTAATGTGTTGTTAAAATCAACTGCTTTTCTACTATCTCACGTCATTTTGTTTGATTTCTTTCATTGTAAGAATCAGTGAAAAACTGGACCAGCAGCCACTTGGAAATCCATGAAGTCGTGTGTAAGCCCCTTCCTAAGTTCTTAGTACAGTTTCTATACAAGCTAGTAACAAGTAACCAGTAACTAAATAACTAGTGATTACCCAATGTAGTCGTACCATTACAATGTACAGTTTAACAGCAGCCAAAGGATGAAATAAACTAGATCGTCAGTCCTTTGTATAGGTATGACAAATTATATACATTAATGAAGAAATATGTGTGTTTCAGAGTTAGTAGTGTTCATGCTGTAAAGAGCTGGATTGTGCCAACAAAAACAGAGCTAGATATAGGGCTTTGCAATTCAAGGTATATGTCATTTCTGTGGAATTTCATTTAAAATCTTCTCAGTTTACATTAATATTAAACAGCATTTTATTCTGTCAGGTCAGATGTGTTGACCATAATATTACTTATTCACCTATTTTGCTCTCCAGCCTAAACGGGACGTATACTGCCTATTAGCAACGTTAATTTTGTCTGTTTGTTAATTCAGTTACACCGGGTTACTGGTGCAAATATCTTTCTCTACATAGGAACTAGTTTGTGTGGTGCAACCTGTTTCAATTTAGGGATGCATTTGAACTTATTAAACGTTTACATTATATTTAGGAGAGGTTTAAACTTCTGAACAGATCCAGGCTCCAGGCTGATACTGACCACATTGAACATACACCCTAACTACTTCGGCTTTAAATGTCACCATGGTGTCCATTTGACGTATTTCATGTGTATCAGTGCATATATCTGTAATCTAAATGCCAAGTTATGTTTTGACAGTGCTTCCATCCATCATAGAAGAGACAGTGATATATCAATTTCTCCACAGAAACTGCTAGATCATATTGCATATTTAATAAATGATTTTAGTAAAATAACATGCCATTATGCTCTTACTATTCTGCTGTCACAATTCCCCTCTACGCCTGCTACACTAAAGTAACAAAGGTGATCTATAATAAGATTGCCTGATCACTAATGTTGTTGAAGAGAAGGTCATGGATAATGTCCACACCAGAAACTCTGCATCACAACATTAATTCTAATAGAATTAATGGGCAGTGATTGGCTAATGAGGCTGAAACTGCACCATTCCAGTCAATTTAACCAAACACTCGGCCCTCAGTTTGCATTGTGATCACGTAAAGTAAAAAATATACTTTATAGCTCTCCCCGAAGCACGAGGTTTTCACTGTGAAGTTTACTGGGCGCTACCTGCAATTTCATCAATAGATGCTGTGTCCATAACCAGGACAAACCTTGCCACGCGCGTTCTCCAGTGTTCACAGTTGTCTCTCTGGCAGCCATATTGGTCGTTTTGCCCCCCCACCCCTCCAACCATTCCAGGAAGAGGGAGCTATTGTTAAATGATCCATTCATTCTCTGTGGCTCCGTTGGCTCGTCCAGAGCTTCTGGTCAGTGGAGAGTGGCTAATCTGCTGTGCTGTCTGTGTTTGTAGGGCTGTAACGGCGCTGACTGAATGTTATTTGTATTCCCTACACAGCAGCCTGCCTACCAGTCTAACTGCTTGTCTCGCTGACTGGCATAAATATCTGCACTGTCTGCCTGACTGCTGAACTGAATGACCACCTGTCTGAACACCTGATTGTGTCTAACTGCCTGTCTGACAACATTAACACTGAATTTCCAAAATGTCTGCCTTTGTGTCTAAAAACCTGACCATTTGAATTCCTGCGAGAAGGATGAACTGCGTGACTACCTGTCTGTCTGGCAGCTTCTCTGCTTGAAACCACAAAATGCCTGAATATTTTACCTTATTATTTACACCTATCTGCCTTCCCACCTACTTGTGTCAAAAGCTGTCTGCCTGTGTGAGCCAGAAAGTGAATCACACACAATCACATCTACTGACAGGGAAATAGAGATCTATTATTGACAATGGTTTTGTTTTGGCAAATGATTAACACAACCTGCCATCACCCATCAGATGTTCAAAATGAAACAAAGCAAAGTAAAATTAGCATCTGTCAGAGCATCTCCGCAGACACCTCATATGTGATTTACTGCAAATGATTTCTTTTGAACTTTTCGTCCTTCAAACCAGGTCATTAACTACTTCACGTTTACTGCAGATATGACTGGACATTCAAGGTGAAAAGCTCAGTGCCACTGTGATAATCAGAGCAAGGGAAACTGGCCACAGCTAGTGCCGAAATGGATCTCTCGCCGGGGGAAAAATTGCATGTGGTGCATTATTATTATTTTTTTATTAGGTCAAAAATGCTTTGTAAAGCATTTATTGCAGCGAGAAGGAATAACAGATGAATTTCTCACTGGGATAATGTGCAGCAGAGCTTCTTCCCCTGCATGTTGTCTCTATAAATATTCAGACCCACAGTCCAGGGGTCATGTTGGGCAAAAGGAAAGCAGTGGTTATTCAAACAGTGTTTTTGCTTGCGTGTTGCAAAAGGTTTAAATAGGCCATGTTGACTGAATGACCCTACAGCCTGCCTCATTTCTTATTTAAAAGTATCCTCTATTCTACAGTTTCTCTGTCCTCTCTTTCCCAAACCTTCCATCCCTGTTTCTATTCTCATCTTGTTTGCTCCCTCAGCCTTTACTTTCTCATCATTGTTCTCTATTTACCTGCAATTGTCTTTTCTTCCCGTCATCCTTCCTTGCCTCCCTGTATTCTTCTCTCTGACTCATCCTCAGTCTCTGCTCCTGTATTTCTTCTACCTCTTCATCTCTATGGGAGAGAATACTCATGTGAACCACAACCACATCATTGTAACGCATATGTACCATAACAATATTATTTTTGTACTTTGTGTTAATGTGTTAATTAGTAAACTTTAGAGCTGCTGGTAGGCAGATTTTGCTACCTGTGAACAGTGTCAGGCCAGCTGTTTCGCCCTGTTTCCAGTGTTTCTGCTAATCTAACCAGCTGCTGGCGTTAGCTTCATATTACCGTACAAACATGAGAGTGGCATCCATCATCGCATCTATCACTCATCAAGAAAGCAAATAAGTGTATTTCCCCAAATATTAAAATGTACTGGTATGTAGGATTTGGTAGCATCTAGAAGTGAAGTTGCCGATTGCAATTAACTGAACTCGCGTCTGTATTTGACGACCTGGGAATGAAAACAGGTTGTGAAGCAAAAGGCCTATCTAGAGCCAGTGTTTGGTTTAGCTCTTCTGGGCTACTGTAGAATTATGGTTTTACATTGTTTTGTACTTTGTACTTAAAAGTAAAAGCATTACTGCAGGAAATAATCTTTATTTGAATAAAGTTCACATAAGCCAAAGATTTATCCAGATTATCTACCCTGAAATATCCTAAAATATATCCAGAAAGGTTGGTAATAATCCCTCAGTATAGCATGGTAAAACTATGTGCAAACACAGCAACTGATCATTTTACCACTTTTTTTCTTTTGAAATGAATGTAGCTATAACAGTCAGGAACAGTTACTAGTTAAAGCATAGACATTTTGGGAAATATATTTACTCACTTTCTTGCTGAGAGTTAGATCAGGTGGTAAATACCCACCACTCTCGTACCAGGACCCAAAATTTTAAGCTTAGTTTACATTCCAGTTTTTCCAGATTAAGCTATGCTAACCATCTCCTGGGGGCAGGTTCATGTTTACCCAACAGAAACATTGATATTGATCTTCTCTAACATTTGTTTCCCACAATGTTTAACTATTCCCTGAAAACCTGTTCGGCTGTTTGACATCTTGTGTTCTCAGCAATTAACTGCTTAGCTTGGTAATGTAACTAATAAGAATGATTGCCAAAACTACAGTGAGGGCGTTGTGAAAAAATGCCTTCCAAGCAAGCAATAGACAGAAAATGTGAAAGGGGTACTGTAGAAACATGGTGGTTGAAAATGGCTCCTTAGAAGAGGACCTGCTCCCTCTGTAGATAAAAACGTCTCATTCTAAGGTTTTTTAAGGTATTTTCAGATGATTAAGAAGACATACCTGTGAATATAATATTCAATTTCTGCCAGTAGATCCTCTTAAATGTTACACACTGGACCTTTAAGGTCATAGATAATGCATGCTGCAACTTTGGACAAAAACTGATGTCTTTTAGTTTAGTGTCATATTCACAAAATCTGCTGCTGACCTTCCATTCCTCCCTACCTCTTTGTCCCTCCCTCACTCGGCTTTTTCATCTCTTTTATCTCCCTCCTGAAAGCCCGTTCAATTAGCCATCTGCTAGCCTGGCCAGCGGTGTGACCAGCCCGTTTGATGGTGCGACCCCAGGGATCAAGACAGGTGAGCGGGCCACAATCAGCCACTTAGATTACTCCCTTAACCACTGCAAAGCAACCAATTTACCACAGGGTTACCACTGAACCTATTAACCTGTTAGCCTGCACAGCCACTGCAAGGAAATTGGATGCTAGAGGAAGGATGTAATGTGTGGTTTTCTAATAGAAAGCATGTATCGTGTGCCCTTCAGGTGGAGCAAAATAAGATCAGAGAGGTGGTCTGTGTGTGTCTTTAGGATACATGGTTGCCTGTGTTACAGTCATCAAACTTGTAATCAGGAACATAATCCAAGAGATTACTGTAATTTATTTGAAATAGCATTTCAGTCTCTTTCTCTCTCGGCTTAACTGATAGTGTTGTTGTGTTTTTTCTATCCAAACTCATTAGATCCCACATAATGGGAAACACATTAAGTCACAAGGAAGTATCTCCAACATGCATCAGTGTACGGCCCAAGAGTTTACCTCTGAATGAGAGTGTGTGTGATAACAAGGTCAGTAAGAACAGGTTGCAATTAGAGAGGCTTGTAGCCCCACTGATTATGCTGTTAATTGTTTTTCGTCTGGACTGGATTCTTTCCCTATACATGTTTTTTCACCATTTGGGGGATTATTTGAATGTTCTCAGCTAATTATAATATTAAAGATAAGACCAACAGTCCCTAATGGCTTCACAACCATAATGTAGTTATTATTACTGTCATGAAAGCTGAATAGCAGACTCATTATCTTACAGGACAAAAGGCTATAGCTTACATGGCTATAAGGTGAGATCTTATACACCAACCATATGTAAGATAGTCCTCAAGGATTGGTCAAAAAGGGAAGTTCACATCAGGTCGCCAAAGCTACTGTAATAAAAATGACGGCAATTATTGAAAAAGAAAAAAGACTTTCTATGTCATTTCCCTGCTATACTAGAAATTGTGGACCTACTGTGAACAATTTCAGCTCTACTTTGCTCCTAGAGTCAATTACACTATACACTCAAATGGGATAAATGAGCGCACAAAAGAAAAGGATGTCAGTGGGGGGAAGGATGAAAAAAGGCATGGATCTGTTGGTTGTAGCAACACAGACCTTCCTCAGATCAGTGCAGTGTGAGATTTCACTGAATACCAGATTAGCTTTGAATGTTGGCGATCTGAAAATAAAATCCTGCTACCACACTGTTCTAACAAGGTCCTGGAGTGATATAGGAAACACAGCTGCTCGAGGAGTTACGAGGTGCGCGTGAAGTTTTCAAAGCATCAAAAGCTGTTTGTTTAGAGTAATTAGAGGAAGAACTGGAAAGTCTGCATGAACAGTGATGGCCAGCATGACTGAAAAGAAAAGAAATGACATCAAGTCAAACCTAAACTCGAATATAAAATGTAGTATAAACGGGAACTTCTGTCCTCATCTATGTTGCATTATCAGACTAGACAGATAACTAACAAGAAGAATGGGTTTTCACTCTTCATTGGATTCCTTCAGGTGTAATTGACAAACTTTAAAACTGAAACTCAGTAAACTAATAGAAAGAAGAATGTCACTTAAATACACCAGTACTACTACTACACTATACTCTTATTACTATGGAATATTTCCTTTCAATCTATTAGCATCTCTGCCCTATACCACACGGCACCTAAAGCCCACTAATTAACACTGTGTATCTTGTTTGTTTAAACCTATATGAAAACGTATATGCTTTAATGAGGGTTTATGTGCTGCAACTTCCAATTTTCAGCAGCTTTCAGTCTTTGTGCTAAGCTAAGCTATGAAGTTGCTGATGGTAGCTTCATATTTACCTTACAGATATAATAGTGGTATCCATTTTCTCATCCAACTCTCAGCAAAAAAGTAAATAGTTCCCAGAATGTCCAACTATTTAAAATCAGTCTCTCACAAGCCCCTCAACTTTTTGGAAGTGCAATAGTTAACTGGCTGGAGTGGCTCTTTAAGATATACTTGCAAAAATAACCTCTCTCACGCTTTAAGGTGACATGCTGGTGAACTTTAACATCTCTTGAACACAACTAAGGCTTCCTGGCTGTAACTCTGGACCACTAACCTCTAACCTTCCTCATTCAGAACAGAGATAGATGAAGCTCAATCATTCTGTTTCCTTTAAAATACTCTCATGCATATGCTATCGGGGCAGGTCTCACTTATTAACTGTGAGCCTCCTGGTTTATATAATGGTATATAATCCAGAGTGACTCTATCCTCTGTATGCATGTCATGAATCCATAAGTGTCTCTAATTTTAGATGGAGAAAAGAGAGCTGCAGCAAGGTGACCCCAGCTGTGTTCTTAATCATCAGCTGGTCTGGACGAGGTTAAGAATGGAAATTGGTTTGGCTCTGTAGTGAATCTATTATCATATCTCCTTGCCCCTCCATCCCCCTCCTTCTTTGTTTCTCATCTCTGTTAGACACCATTTTACATCTCGCTTGCTCTCCTTGTCTATCTGTCTCCTCTTTGTCATTCACTCTTTTCCCTCACACTCACTTTTTCTCTACGTCTCTTTCCCTGTGATGTAAAAACTGCCTCAGCATATTGATAATGGGATTTATTCAAATAGAGTTCCTTAAAGCGAAGGACATTCTCTATGACATCTGCAGTTATTATATTGAATCATGTAGGTGTCTGCATTCTTCCGCTGCTCTCTCTGGTCTGTCTAATCCTCAAGACACTTGCTGACCAAGAATCAGATGTATTTTTGTCAGCACTGTCTTCGTCGATTATCGATCAGCTTTTGGCAACAGGTTGCAAGTAAGGAAAAAAGAAATCCTATCAAGGTTTCTCCTCTCCATTCATTCACATGACTGAGAGACAGAGCACACACAATATGAGCTTTCCTTTCACTACAAACACTTGTTGGTTCATTAGGAGCCTGTTGGAGTGACTGACTGACTGTGCCTTGTTAGTCTGATTAAACCATCGCATCTAATTAGGGGCTGTATCGCGGCTGAGTTCACAGCTGCAGTAGCATCAGAGAGATAGAGGATACGCTATAAGCATTAAAATTCCTACACTCTGTCTGCCTGTCGACACTCTCTGAGTACGGAGCCGGGTAGTGGCCATCACTTACAAAGTAAATGCCTGCAGAGGTGGTAGCAAAATATCAATGTGTGCACACATCCAGTGCAACAAAACCTCCTCCTTCATGTGTAGTTATTCCTGATAATCACCAATAATCACTCCAGTATACATATTGATGATAGTTTAGGGTTTAACTCATCCCCTGAGTTTATCATACTTATCAATTCATTTCACTTCATATATTTAGTAAACACTAAAGGAAGAAAAAAAGTCGATAAACCAATGCAATCAAGTAGATGCAACTAATTATAGCATGTGAGGGAAATAAGAAACTTGATGCAGGAACTAAATAAAACGCATCAATTTAAATAAAACATTTCTAACCTGTGGGCGTATGTTAATTTGTTAACACTGATTATGACTCTGAGCGCATAACATAATTAAAGAATGAGGGCAGGAATTAAACAAACAAAACGTGATATCAATGGAATCCAACTCTGCTTCTGTTGCATTTTATATATTTTAACTTCTCCTTTGCACTTTATTATGCTGATGAGAAGAAGAGGAGATGACACGCGCCTGCAACTAATGCTTATTTTAATTTTTCATTCATTTGCCAAGGGGACAATCAAATCTCTTGTTTTGTTAAAAAAAAAGAAACTTAAAGATAGATATTGTGATCATGAAAAAACAACAACTCCTCTCATTTTAGAGACTGAAACCAGAGAATGTTCGGCATTTTTTCATGTTTACTTGAAAAATGACTAACTTGCCTGGGTCAAGACCTTTGAATCCTCTGACTCCATGCATCAGTGTTGAAAAGAGATTAGATTCAGGCAGATACAGGTTTCTTGTGGTTAGTGTGGAGGCAATGTCAGACTGAAGATGGAAATGTAACTAGTTGACAATTCTGTCTTAAATCAGGCAAATGACTAACCATTATCAACATACTCTCAGCTCGAGATAGGACTTATGATTCACTGATTCAATATCCAACAGCCCACATACACAGCCAAACAATAACTGAAGGACAGAGGATAAAGATCCTGGATGTTTGTTTGGCTAAAGCTGCACATGACGACTGAGGAATAAAAAAAACTTGTCACATTCAAACAGCACTGAAGTGTTTGTGCAGAGCCAGTTGCATCTGTACAGGAAGAGAACAGCTCTATCCAAACTGATGTTCGTCCAAACACGTCTTAAAGATATTATCCGTCCTCGCTTTCTTGAGTTTTGTTTTCCCCAACATAAGAGGAGCGTTCACCACAAGGACTTATTTATTGACTTGGCACTCTTGGATGTGATATTCACCTGAGAGGACGTTTTCAGGGGGCTGTTAGAGTCCATATCCATCCTGCATCAGCAGACCAAGGGTTGCAAACAGTTTGGCAGTGGAGTAGCAGGGCAGGAAGTGGATGGAGTGCAGAGAAATGTTCATAGTGTCAAGTGGAGGCCAGAGACAACATTAACCTTTCATTGCCTTAGGAAACAGAGTTCTGCAAGGTGAAAGAGGTCACGCTACAAACTGTAACCTAAATGCAGTTGGCACACACAGTCAATACCATGGGTGTTGTTTCGCCTGGTAAAAACCAATCATGTTTTGCTTTACTTTTGTTTAATTTGGGGTCTTCAGGGCTCGTTGGCAGTGAGTTTGTCTTATGCCTCATCTCTGAATGACCCCGGAATAAAAAAAATGCTTAAATTGTTCATATTTCTAACTTTTTATTCAACACCACTCTTACAAATGTTCACTTTTCAGATCACAGCTCTTTACCAGGCTGCAGTAATGTGATAGGCAGCTAATCAATGCCATGACCGGATGTTAATTGTTACATTAAAGCCATTGATTTGGTGGAGAGGGATTTCAACCAAATGCCAGTAAGTGATATAGTAAATAACTGACTCAAATGTAACACAGGAACAGAACAGACAAAACAAAACCTGAACAAAAAGACCGACATAGAGTAGATGATTTGTTTTAATTGTAACTGCATGAAAAATGACTTAACATTTTGTATTCGTTCCAATAAACCTGTCAGTTATTCATCATTGAGATATCTGTGTAATTACAAAACAAATGCTGAAACAACAGGAAAAACACAGTGACCTTTGGGAATCTGATTATGTTGACGCAACATGTTTCTCTCAGTTTTCTAAGATGTTACCATATGTTCCCACTGTGAGCAACGTGATCAGCAAGTCACTAGAGGTCCATTCATTTCCTACAAGGCTCAGTGAGCAGAGAAACTCAGCCAACATGATGACAGAGAACAGACTTGTCGGCCAAAAATAGTTGGCCACAATGAAGAGAGCAACTCAATAACAATAAATGATAAAAACAGAGTTGATGAAACTACAACTGAACTGATACATTTACTTGAAGTTGACATTTTTTGTTATAAAGCCGTGAATGGTTGATTAAAAGACACTTGATTTGGAGAAGGCAGATATAGTGTTGAATAAAAACAGGCTTAATTTGGAATATTATTTATCTTTCATGATATCTCTGTTCACTATCATGAAATGCTTGCACTGGTGAGAATGTTTATCTTTAAAACTTGTTGCTGTGGTACCCTGATGCTTCAGGACTTCTGTACTATATAAAAAAAACAATGTTAGTGCACATATTTATTGGCTCCATTTTAGGTGTCAATGTGGTGGCTGCAATTAATAAAGTAGCAGTATAGTAGTAAAGCAAATGAAATGCAGTAAAAAGTTTAAAAAATAAAAATAAAAGTAAAGTCACTATAAAGTTACCAAAAAAATCAAAGCCACAGTGGGAGTCTTTGGGGAACAATAGATGCTCATACCATTGAAAGATAAATAGCGTTGTGATGAAAGATAAAGATGTTTGAAGCTGCATTCATTAATATTTTTATATTAACAATGGGTCAGATGACTATAAATGATAAGGTGACTTTTACTGTAACCTTAGGAAAAACAAAATGGAAATCAAGATTTTAGCCTGAAAAATGTGTCCTCTGCTCAGTGTGTTTTTAAAGAAAAACAAATTCAGGCAGTTACCTATAGACTATTTTCACAGCTGGATGGCAGAACCTGCACTGTACTGTGATGTTGTTCCTCTTCTCTGCTTCAAAGACAAAATAAAAGTTGAATTTCCACCTAGTGAAAGTATTTTTTCACTAGAGGCCAAGATAATGAATTGGCAACTGTAAGATTTACTATGGTTTCACTCGAGACCAGAGTGGTGTTGTGAGACTCGTCGTACGTAGTGTTGTACTGTAATGTGATATGTCTTTATTTTTACATTTATTGTAAAATTGAAATCCTGCTAATATTCACAATTTTTATTAAATGTAACTGTAGTCTGATTTTCTGTAACTTTAAATGATTACATTTACTTTTTTTTTTTTAATCCAGACTACATAACTCTGTTGCATGTAATCTGTTACTCCCCAAGCCTGTAAACTCGCTGTATGGTTCCTGGCCTGAGTCAAACAGCAGACAGACACAGAGACTAACTGATGAACATAGTGAATAATTTATCAGCTAAAGTGTCAGAGAGTGTCAGTTTTCTCAGGAGGTGGTGAACCAAAACAGAGCTAACTGACTTTCGTCAGGTAAAAAACAGTCTGTGGCACAGCAGGCCTCCTGTAACCATAGTAGGACTGAGCAGACAGCTGCTGCAA
>NW_023339651.1:15118959-15126707 GCF_004916995.1 Morone saxatilis
GGAAGTTACCATATATGGTTCCTCACCCGATAAAGGGTTAATGCATTAACACATAAAAATACAGCTACTACAGAAAATACAGAAGCTGCAGTAAATAATGTTAAAAACGTTGTAGCTGCAGACCACGTGCGAGCACAGCCTCTCACACCTCCCATTACCATGCATTGTAGCAACACATTAGAGAAGAAGTGTGACTGCACAGTTAGAAATTATCCCAATTAACCCATTCATGTCTAAACCACATTATAACTGCCTCATTATCCAAATTGTTTGATCCAAAGTGTTATCTTTGCCTTTGAGGGGATAATTTCCCATTCTGCCAGCTTGCTAGCATGATGGCTAACACGCCCTGTCAAAATAGCCATGTTTAAAATAAAATAAAAAATGTGAAAACATGCTGATATTACAAACAGATGCTACAAGAAAGGCGTCACATCCTAAACATCAGTTGTACACAATTTACTTGATTTTCTACTCCTTCTGCAATTGAATGAGGCTTAGAATGAGTCACTGAGAAGATATCAATAGTAGGAAATAACATGATTCACTGCACTGTAATTAGAGATTCAGTGAGATGAAAAGAGAAGATTTGCTCTTTGACACGGGTCACCCACAGAGAAACACAAATACTATCTAATTGTCATCAGGCACACTGTAGCTACAGAGCCTTGTGTGAGAATGTGCACAGTGAATTCATTATTTTCATCTATTTTCATCTCGGCGTCATTATAACTCTGTCAAAGGAATGTGACTCACAGAAGAAGAGAAATTGGAAAGTAAAGTTAAAAGTCATAGCCAAGGAAAGAGCTCAGTGTTTCTCCTCAAACAAGAAATGCTCTTCGGAACAAACAGAGTCCAATATTAATTAGTTTGAGCAGATTCCCATGATGATCAAATTGGACAATCTCTTTATTATATATGACGAACTGGTAGATTGAAAACTATCTGCTGCTTTATCTCTCCTCCTCGGACTCGGTGGCTGAAGCTATCAGAGCACAGATCAGTAATTACTGCAGGTTGTCAACAATTTATCACCGAGGTCCCATGGGCGGCAGCACCGAGGCTGGACGTGATTGCACACATTCACGCTCACGCAACACACACACACGAAAGTGGACACAAATGTACCCGATGAGACAGACACACACAAAGTCACGCACATGCATGCAGCCTCAAAGACACAGGTGTCACTGTGTCAGTACATTACCTCTCTGTCCTCTGTGATAACGCTGAGTGCCTCCAGGACGGTTTTGTATGGCTCTTTTAGAAACTCTCAAACACACTCACAGGCAGCATCAACCAGTCATTTACAGAATTGTTTGTGGAGTGGCCAGTAAATTGGTTTCTATAAATATCATGTTTTGTTTTTTTTAATTCTATTAGTTTTCATTTTGCAGGTAAACAAACCTCTCACTTCTTGGCGCTACGCAACATTAACATAAAAAACGATTAAACAAATTATGTTTTGGCCATTGATTAATTTTTACAGACAAATAGTAAGTAAGTGTAACATTAACTTCAGTTTGTTTGTTTTTTTACACTTGGTGGAATAAAACTGTTTATTGTTTATTGTCAGAAGCTCATCAAAATAATTCTGTTATGGATGTTAAACAACATGGCAATCCATCATCAAACAGCTAAGGTCATGTTGCAATTTCCTGTACAGTTTACACCTCCCAGCGCACGCACACAAACATGAAAGCACACACTGTCGCTTGCACGCAAGCCCTCCATCACCTTACTGTTAAATTTGATTTATGGAAAGTGACAACAGCATCAGTGTTTTTAATTATTAATAGAGAAGAGTCCATGGTAGTCATCTCTCAATCCTCGCACAAAGGTAATGGGGTTATTTGTTGTGTTGGAGGCCCTTAAACTCTGATTCATTTGACAGCCGTCCCTTGTGTCAAGTGGAACAGCAACGACAGGTAGATAAGAAGGCTATTCCAAGTGATCCGGTGACATTGACCCGCCTTACAGGAAGGTACATGCGCTCACACACATGCACGTTCACAAACACAAGCTGCACACACACACTTAAGCCCATTTAATCTTCCAGCCAGTGTTACAAGTCCTCTTATTGAGATACTGACACTATTACAGGAGCTGAAGGTCAAGGGGTGACCCTTTTTAAATTGCACCTCAGTTGGACTGAATAAAAAAACACATTAAGAGGTTAAATGAAAAGGTTAAGTGATCCTACTCACACTGTAATATCCTTCCATAAAACCGAACGTCAACACTTTTCATATTTCATGTTTATTCAGATTATAAAATGTAGCTGTGAATGCAGTCTCACATGTTTGCACTCTGTGTTTATCATTCAAGGCATCTGTCATGCTGCACAGGGGTAGGTAAGGCACAGCGCTTCAATCTGTGCTAATTACAACCCTACTGTGAAGGTACACTGTACTCCAAAACCTTTTCACTGCTCCTCTTGCAGGACTGCAGGAGCCCAGAACAAATTAGTCTAATAGCTGGAAAGTGCCTTCTAAGCAGTGGCAGAGGTCAACTAGCTGGAAATAAATGCAGGTACGCTGGACAAGGACAAAGCAGAATATGGCTCATGTCACTGACTATGGATCTGCTTGAAAGGTGTTTCTGAACAGTGGACAAGTGTAGAATCAGAGGCTGATCAGCATAATATCAAAGAAGCATTAACTCTACTGCACATATTTGATTTTGAAGTTAAAATGCTGATGCAAAAACGTTTTAAAATGATACGGTTGGCAAATTTACCATATAAATTATTAGTCATTTTTAACAATAGGTCCTTGATTGCAGACACAGGTAGACAAAAGCAGGCTTCTCATTTCTAGTCCACTACTGTCCATTTTGTCAACTGTAATCTTATATAGGTAGCGAGCCATGAGTTGCTCGAAAAATCCTGTCTGTGGCTGACCTTTTTGTTTCCTGCTGTTTTAGAATAAGAATCCTATTAAAGGGTCTTAAAGGTCTTAAATATGCACCTGATGGTTTCTTAGTTACCTGATATCGTGCTGAAAGACTGAGGCTAAAGCTGCAAAAGTAATCATGCTCACCAGCCATGTAGAAAAAAAATTGTTCTTGTACCACAGCGTAGAGTTAGTTAAACTTCTAAGTATGTTAAGGGAAATCTTAGTTATTTTATTTTGTTAAAATATAACCATGTTTGGCTGCTAAGCTTACATATTGTTCATATTTTTACTTTTAACAGCACAAAAGCTTTTAGAATGATTCGGAATGGATGGCAAACGTAACGTCATCTCGGTTAACTTTGCTGTTTTTTCAGAGTTTAAAGTTTCACAAATCCAATAAAGAGCCCTAATGTTAGCCTAAACCAGCATTTGTCCGAGGTCGGTGTTCAGAGAGCGTAGAGGGGCGCTGCACGATACTTACTTGTCATTCCAGTTGGGATTTATGTATCAGGTAACGTTAAATTACTTGCCCACATTCAGCTTACTTTCTAGTTTGCCAAGATACCTTGTTGTTTTCAAATGAGGCCATGAAACCCTCTCAAGGAGCCCTTTACAAGATTCATCAAGACAAGGCAGACAACAGCCTCCGTTCTTCCAGGCCCTCAAGGAGAACCATGGTAAGATCACCATGAGCACCCTCTTTGCTAGGAAGACCAATCATAATGATTGTGGGCTAGTAGCATCATATAAAATTCCTCTGATAGCTAAATGTGGACAGCCATTCACAATCGGAGAGAAGGTTGGTGTCCCCTGTCATCAAAGAGAGCGTGATCCTTCACAGGTGCTGAAATCCATTCCACTCAGCAATGACACCGTGACACACAGGATAAATTAAATGAGCGCCAGTACAGAAGAGCAGCTGCGTACCATTCTGTGGGAGTCTCCCTTCAGCTTTCAGCTGGATGGGGCACACACCTCTGACAACACTCTGCTGATGGTCTATGTCTGCTATAAGGCCTCCAACAGGCAGGAGACGGCTGAGGAATTCTTGTTTTCCAAATATCTGGAAACAGACACCAAGGGCCAGAACATTTTTAATGCACTTTATTCTCACAGGAAAAGCCAATCCCAATGACCAACATCCTCACATGTGCTGCTGATGATGCCCCCTACATGGTTGGAAGGTGTGTCTTGTGTTTGCCACAACCTTGTGGCCAAATCTAAATGTGCATCTCTCCATGAGTCTTTCAATGTTGCGGTCAAGGCAGTAAAAAAAATAAAAGGTCATGCCCTGAATGACAGACTGTTCCGACAGCTGCGTCAGGAAAATGACTAGAATTTTTAGCATCTTCTTCTCCGTCTTCTGCCTGCTGACTCTCAAAAGGAAACTGCTTCACTCATTTTTGTGAGCTGTTTGACGGCATTGTAGAGTTCCTAGCAGAGATTGATGCAGCTTTCAGGGAAAAGGTGTCATCCAGCCACTGCAACATCATGTACTTTACTGGCTTTTTTGAAAAGATGAACAAAGTCATGCTAAAGCTCCAAGGAAATGGAGTTACTCTGGTCCAGTGCAAGGCCGTCCTCCACAGTCTCACCTCCAGGTGGGATTTGTACAGGCAGGAGGCAGTTTGCAGTTTGCTGCAGTTGACCAAGGTGATCTACTATTTTTCAGACATAATGCTAAATAGATATTATAGGCCTGCTAGTGTTATGATTCATGTAAGCCTATACGCATTATAAATATAAAGAATTTATCATATTAGTAGACTAATTGGGATTAGGTTTGTATAAAAATATGCACAGAGAACCATTTTCTGCTTATATATTAATTGCAGTTGTCTGAGGCTTTTACCAACAACCGCTTACTCATTTACGCCGGTTGTCCTGCTTTTTTAAGTAACTGAGTCACTGTAGCGGGCAGCATGAGCGTGGGCAGTATGACCCCAAATTCCACTGGGCACAGCCACAACATAGATGACCGCGCCAGGTCTAGGCAATTCTCAAATACGGTCAGCTGACGAACCTTTTTCATCTTCTTTAGGTAGCTAATTTAACTTGAACATACAGAACTGTAACTAACTTCAATTTATTTATGAATATTCCCCTCACATTAACTTTCCATGCCCATCTTAATATGTACCAGTATTTGAATGTCATTTCAGCTTAAAAAATCTCATTACCAGTGTGTTACTACATGCTACACAAACAAAGTCAAGCGTGAAAAAGTAACCAGGAAATCCATCTCTGCCTGTCTAAGATCACGGCACTATCTATTTGTTTATCCCTCAGAATGCATCAGCAAACCAAATTAAAACTCATATCTTTGTGCTCCAGGCTTGCCAATATTATTTCCAATCAGGAAGAGAATTATTCATCGTTGTGTGACTAGCGATCTGTTATATTTGTAAACGGTGAGGCTGCATTACCAGCATGGGAGGGTACAGTAAGGACAAGATTAAATATTAATTGGGTAGTTATTTATACTGCATATTCATATTTATTTCACCTGTTGGAATGCACTAAGGCTGTGCTGGGCAAGAGCCCTTATTTCTGTTCTATCAAGCCCCCGAAAAAATATATCGGCACTAAAATATATATTTCAGACAGAACAGATAATCATTTTAAAGTTTACTCATTTAAGTTTTACACTGTCTTGGAACTAAACATAAGCAAGATATGTGATCTCTTGCTGCTTCTGGTGTTATCATTCACACTGGAGTTGAATGGAGCAGGTGACACTGAAACCACTTAACCTGTCGCACCTGCTGGATATTCATTCAGTGATAGATGCGGGCCAAATCTTGTACTTTTGATACTAAAATGGGTTTTTATTTAGCTGCACCATGGAGGTTTGTACTTCATCAGGTCAGTAATCTCATTTCAGGTAGCCCATGTGAATGTTACTGTATTTCTCCTCTGAGTCCTCTAGAAATGTTCTTTTTAATTTGTCATATGGCCTTTTAGAATTTGCACATAGAGGAGCCTGAAATATTCATGGCCGTTTCTTCCATTGAGAATACTTAGGTCATGTCCTTGGTAATATTTCTAGTAATTTGGGGGTTTCCTGATTTGAAGAGTTTACATTTGATTTCACACATTACACGTGTTTGATGATGGTACATAATTTTAAATTTGTATTTGAAACTGTATCTAGACCATGTACCTATGAATATAGAATATAGAGAAAACATAACTGATTAATAAAATGTTATGTTTGTAGCTTATAGGAGAGGGATTGCACTGGTTTCACTCATGATGACGGTATTTCTGAAATCCTGACTGAACTATTTCACTCATTGCTGTAAGAGATTCATCTATAATCTCTGATTTAGGGAAGAATACATCACAAAGATGTATTAAATTTATCTGCTTCTTTACACTGCATTAATTGATGTTTTTGACTACTTGGGGCAACCAACTGTAAACACAACATAGTATCATATCATCACCTTCTAAGGTTGATATGGAAAACATATTAGGACACTTACTTACATATTGAGCAGACGTGGAGCAACATTAGCATTTATTTGGATTTGTGTTTCAGACCACATGATGAATGTACATTTAACATTGTTAACTGTTTTTTCTTTTTTTTTTGACTTTTCAGCTCAGTTTTGGTCTCCACCAAAACCTCAGGGAAGTTTAGCTGCTAAATGATCCGCTATGTTCATCTGTCTGCTGTTTGGTGCTCAGCAGGTAACGTACAGTGTATTTCCCCTGAAAACAACTGCATTGAGAGTGGACTGAAAAGTTGCAGGTTGTAAAACCAAATCATTGAAAGATGCTAAAACACTCCATAGAGCTGAGGAGAACTGCAACAGAGTCGGGTGTCGTCACCACAAGAAATCCCTTTCACATTACACAGAGTCATCTCATCTCAAGCTTTAATACATTTTGTGCTGACAGTGTGCAGGAGTCCACCACTTTCTCAAACCCAGATGTGTATAATTCTTTTTAAAGGATATTATTTACGTTGAACTGATGTTTGTAGATGTTAATCACTAAGATGTATCTTAGAAAATCATGAAAACACAGCCACCAAAATTACTTATCATCCTCTGTTGTTTATGCATAGCTATAGCAATGTACAGTTGCAGCTACAGCTCTTCTGTTGCACAATTTTTTAAAGAAAACTGCAGTTGTGTTTCCTTTAAATTTCATCACTCTGCTGCACAGACTCGACATGTTACTTCAGACACCCTACCACTTAGCTGCTTTAAGTGTCATGGTCAGCAGCTGACCTATAATCAGTGCACAAGCCCTGGGATAAGTTGGTGTCCATGTTCATTTTCCAAGACCCAAAGTGTGTAGCCTAATAGACGATAAAAAAGAGGAAAACAATAAAATATTCACTCCTGATGTTTACAGTTTAGTAATCTTACTCTATAAGAGGCTGTGTCTATAAAAGAGACTATTTTGAATAAAGCTTCAGTGACCTATTGGATCCATGGTTTTAGTTTTTTCGATCAATAATAACAAGTGTCAGTGTCCCTGCCGGTCATATCTGCTGCAGGTCTATTAATTCTGACGCTTTCTCATTATTTTCTCTTTTTCTTCTAACACTCATCTTTCAGTGCCTTTAAAGTCAGAAGGCTTCTTTCATCTGCAAATGCCAACGTGAAGCGTATTGTCACCAGCTGTTCTTTCTCTCTGCGCTTTTTTCCTATCACATCTCTTTCTCTGCCTCTCACCGCGCTGCTTCGACAGGCTGCCGAGCCAGAATTATACACCAGGTCAGGACTAATGAGTGGGTTTGGAACATTTTCTCATATTTATCAAGATGAACCTGCTGATCCCCTGCCTCTCCAACCTCGTCTCTTATTCAGTTTGTTGTCTCAAGTTTTAGAGAGA
>NW_023339651.1:15126729-15151697 GCF_004916995.1 Morone saxatilis
AGACCCAAAATGACACTCAGCCTTCAGACTCAAACTTCAGACTTTACTTTTAATATCGCAGGAAATGGAAGGTTATATGTAGAAATAATGGCCATCCCTGGCAGTGAGTCCAGCCTGGGACCTTTTCTGGCATTTCTTTGGTCTTTACTTCTTTTCTGCTGCAATCAAGTCTAGAAAGAAATGTTGTCTTGTGATTAATAATATATATCATATGCAAGCTTCTCGGCCTGCTTTAAGACATTTTACTGTTACTAAATGTCTCTCTGCCCCACTTCGTAAAGACCTACAAACCCCTTTTTCCCCCTCAAATGAATCCCACGATTGTCTTTTACAAGCAGTCTTGTGGAAGAGACATTCATTGACTTTCAGTTACTAAATATGGGATATAACTGGCCTAATATGGAAATCTTGTAAAACTTTTCACAGGGGGCAACCAAATGAGATTTGCGCTAGGAGTGAACGTTGTTTCTTGCAATTGTAAGGTAATGGAGGATATATCCTTCCACGTCTCTGGCAGACAAAGGGATTTGCTTTCACTGAAAATCTTTCCAACCTTGTTCCAAACCCATTTGGAGGTGTAAATTCAACCACGCTTCACTTTCAGAAGTCAAATTTACCCCAGCTCCCTCGATAATTTCTTCCGATCCATTACCCAGCATGCTGATGTGTTGTGTTGTTTGTAGCTACCGTGCAGCTGTGCCTGCTGCAAAACATACAATCAACCAGAGGCAGACCTAACAGACACAGAAGATTTTATTTGGTAAACAGGGTTTTATTTGATTTCCTGTTGTGCTGCGTACAGTAGTGGAAAATGGTATTGTGTTCATTAGTTTATGTGCATTAGCAAAGGAATCTAATGGTTTATGCATACGAGGCCAACAGCGGAGGGCTTGGATGATTTAGGATGATGCTCATTTTATGGAAATCAAAGCAAGAAATAAGGATAGTTCTTGTAACATACAGACGCTTCCCATACTCCTGGTTTTCTGTCCTGCAGTTGTCTGTCAAAACAATTCTGTGTCTTTCTTCTCCCTACCTTCTCCCTCCCTCGCCCCCTTTCTCATTCGATCTTCCTCTTTCACCTTCCCCCCATCCCCTTCTCTTGTTGCTGTCAGAACACATTAGGACATTGCTAACGAGTGACTTAAATTAGGATCCCCCGCAGTCCCATCCAGGTGTGGTTAATGAGGTGGGAAGACAGGAGATTGGAGCTCCTCCTCCGTTCTTTCACTCACTAAACAAAAGCGGTAGATCTTTCTGTCTGTACGAGGAACGTATCAAAATATTCCCCTGTGTGACAGGTAATATGACTGAGAATGAGCTTAAATGAGTGAAAGACACACATAAACCTATAAACAACAGACTGAAATTGTGGGGTTTATGACAACTGTTATTTGTTATGCATCGCTGTGGATTTATGAAAACTAGCACTGAAATGCACTGACGCAGACAAGCTTAATGATATGGAAATTGAAGTCGTAACTTCGTGAAATGCAGTCATGAGCTCTCTTCTCAAGGCCATCAGTTAGATCTGAGCTCCAGCGACTGATGGGCTGTGATCTGTTATCGTCCCTGTGGCCTGGCCTCTCGCAGACAGGCTAAATAGGTGGTCTCCCTCCACTGGAGGTGGAAATGAATCTGGCCTCAGATCCCTGCTCCTTTCTGCTCCCTCTAACACCCTGCTTGTCTCCCCGTCTACCTATCTAGGCCATCTCACTTCGTTTGACGTGACGGGTGTGAACAGTGGATATGTGTGTGTGTGTGTGTGTGTATACCTGGGAGCCAAAGCCTCATCTTTCCAAAACTACAGAATGATCAATTGCAGCACAATTTTATTGAAACCAATTACCTTCGATTCTTTCTCAGGCTGATTTGATGCTCTGAAGCAGCAGAGTCAGCTGAACACTCAGGGACTTGCATTTTTCCTGCTCTTCATCACTGTCCATCAAGCCGCCACGACTTATCAGGATCAACAGTGGCCTTGACAGAGTGACATAGTCACAAATGATAGCCATCTGCCTTGCATGAAAGTTTTGAGAAAACTAATCTGATTACCATCGCTCCTTGCCGCCTCAGCATGTTTCTGGTCTAGTAGTTTACTGTTCGAGTCACAGTGGAGAAGCAGAGGCACGGACCTGGACTTTCCATATATACATGTAATATGGTTCACTGGTTGTCTTTTCTGTCTGCCGGGTTGTTAAGCTGTCACTCTCTCAGCCTCTGCACTCTTTTATTAAACCCTTTTCAGGAGGATTGCTGTGTGAGGACAATAATGTTAAGTCAACTTGGTGGGTATCGCTCGAAATGATGCAGGTGCGTGGCAGCAGTGAACAAACGCCGGATCAGAGAGAATCTGCTGAGAGTGACCAAAATTAAACTGCCATTCAAACCCCAAAACAAATAAATGAATTCATTTTAATTGAACTGTGAAGTTCACTGAAGAACAGGGCTGTTCTTCTACCACTTTACCCTCAAACTGCTTCATCTACTTTTTCATTTGGTGACTTTCAATAGTTCCCTGAATGAGTTAGTCAAATGAACATTTACATAAAGTTAGTTAGCCCATACCTACATACCTGATTCCTTCCGGCCTATGATTATTGTTGAACCTCTGCAACATTAAACAGAATTGTGAGGCCGGGAAGTCTTCAATTCTGAAATCTGACTAACTATAACTTTATTGCTACCAGTGCACATATGCTGTCGGTTCTGATATGATATCACATTATCTATGTTCAGCTAATTGCTAGACTGTAGCTGGAGCCAGGAGCTGTTTAGCTTAGCATAAAAGACTTGGAAGTGAGGGAAACCATACTGTCAATGATCCTACTGTATGTTACACACTGGACCTTTAACTAGCCAGTTACAGTGGTGGTACATTGATTTATATCAGCACAAACAGAAATGTATTAGCAACTTGGGTTTTTATACAGGGAATCACATGCTGTCACTGTTTCTTAGCCAACAGTGACAGGTTGCACTGACTTCCTTTCTTATCATCATTGTGAGGTTTCCAGGCAACCAGTGGAGACCCAAAAACTCTACAACTTTCATTTTTATGTGAACTTGTGAGCTTTAGCTTTTCTGACATATTCAGGCTCAATTCTTGATGATATGCTAAGCGAACTTCCTCCTGGTTCCAGCTCAAAACTCAACATATATGAGAGTGCTTGATCTTCTCAATTACCTTGGCAAGCAAAAGAATACATATATTTATGTATACAATGAACTAACAAAACAAGATGATATTTTAGTTGTAATTATTTTATTTTTTCTCTTCAAATTCAGGAAATCAGGCTACAAAAGATAGCTATTAGGCTTTTGGAGTACTACAAAGAGAACAAAGAACAACTGTTGCCAATGAATGGGAATAAATGTGGATCTTGGAAGGACTGGGAAAATCGGCACATAAAAAATAAGCAGCTCTCTTGTGCACATATCTGTGATCTCTACAATCAAACGCGTGAAGATCCGAGTTGACAAAATAAACGTGACAAATTACATCAAGATCCATCACACACTACAGCTTGAGCTGTCTTGCCAGAGTCTCCGTGGAAGCTTATTGGACAGGTTGGACAAGCTCCAGCACGTTGTTGTTGAGCAGATTGGTCCCTAGTAGCACCTGGTGCTTTGTCTCCACTTTAAACAGCCTCCGTCTTCATAGCTGGCTCCCTTCCTGACACGAAACTTCCCTGTGGAAAAGAGAGAAGTGAATTGGTGTCTGCCTTCCTCCCAGGTACATCCTTCATCACCCCCACCCACTCTCCTCTCCTCCCTCCTCCTCCACTCTACTGCAATCCGCTGCCCACTCAAGCAGCTGTCAAGGTGAGGCGGTTTTACATGGTGAGGCTCCAATGCCCTTGTCCAATTTCACTTTGGAGTGAAGCTGGGCTGAACATGCCAATCCTGATATTACCAAACAAATTAAATCACGCGCTTGGTGTGCAGAGGAGAGGGAGAGTGCTGAGGATGCTGGGATGGATGGGTGGGAGGGTGCTGCAGGAGGAGGGGGGAACAGTTGTCAACCCGACTGAGCAGCTCTCTGCCTGGTCTGATCAGGACATCCTAGGAGAAGAATCATTAATTGGATGGAGGGCAGCGCTGGTAGGAGACGGCTTTGTTGCTGCTGGCCATGTCTATGAAAAAGCCATGATGGCAGGCAATTAAAGGCCTTTATAGCAATGGAGTGGCCACAGGAGCTGCAGGCGAAGTAAGAACCCCACCAGTCATGCTGAAAGAAAAACATCTTCCTGATTTAAGTGATTTCTTTCCCATGACTTTTGCTGTTTGGTCCTATCTACTTCTTATTTCCATGGATTAGGCCAAAAATAGGTGTGTAGTTAGAGCCACTCTAGCATGCTCAGATGCTCCTAATGTCAATGCAAACATGCTGATGTTTAGCAGGTATAATGTTTACCATGCTCTGTTAAGTGCAATGGTTTTTTTTGTGAAACAAAGGTCATCACAAGAGCATCGGCAAACTCTTGTTTGTTTATTTCACCTACATAAATCATATTCATTACACTCCACGCCCCACCTGCAGTGGCCCTGCAGTTTGAGAACCACTGGTTTAGTGTGTCAGCACACTAACATTTGCTGATTACCACTAAACCAAGCTGCAACAATGTACAATTTCCTTTAGGCTTGGTCCAAAAGCAAGTCAATCTCAAGGCCATGTTTTATACATGTCTATGCACCAAACACAAAGTACAGCTGAGGTTTTATAGGTATTTAGTTATAAACCAAGGTACTGGACAATTGGAAATTTTTGATGCACAAAAGTGAAGAATATCTCAGGTTCATCCTCTGGTGGACCTGAATGTGTGTAACAAATTTCATGGCAATTCACTCGACACTTGTTGCGATATGTCACTTAAATGTCAACCAAAAATGTCAATCTCAATGAAAAGTCAGGGGATCACCAACGTCATTAGGATTCATCCCCTGGAGACTATAAACGTCTGTACAACATTTAATGGCAGTCCATCCAATTCCTGTTGAGATATTTCCGTCTGAAACAAAGTGGTGGACTGACAGACCGACATTGCCTAGCTGCTAGTGTGGCTAAAAGTGAATGACTATATTAAATGTGTCAATGGTACGAGGCAACTTTTGGCATCACAGCCTCATAATCATATAAGGTTGTTATCTTCTTGCCAACACTCAACAATCATACAGGGAGAAATCCATTACCCGAGAAACAGAGCTGCCAATTTCCCCACCAACAGAGTTCTCAATCGACCGGAGCAGAACTTCCTGACTCCGAACCTGCTGCTTTTCATTTGACACAACTAATAAGGAATGATTTAGACAAGGGACACCAGGTGAATTCAGCAACTTGTTAATGTACTGAAACTGGGGAACAACATAATGCAGTATTAGCCAGTCATGCTGCATTTTGAATGACAAGAACAGCTTCTTTTTCAACATACCCTTTTGCTTTTACAGTACTCCTTATCACCTTCACTACTGCTAACACACAAAAACATTGCTCAGTGCAACAAGTACAGGTATGGGGGCGACTGTTGTTGAAAGTGATTCTGGGAAAGGTTGGAAATCTCTAACTTCAGAAGAAGCAGATAAGACAGGCTGGGGGGAAATCGGTGCACCCAAAAGTATATTACAACACTTCATCACAAAATAACTCCTGGAATGGATTGATCATAACAGTAAGAGTATCAGGGGGTGGAATTTCCTTCAAATAAAACTGGTTTCACTGACTTATTCCTGCTGGCGTATTTGATGTATTTTCTCTATTACTTTTTCACTTGACTCAAAAAGCTATGAAATTTATCTCATCACCTGGGAAAGATACCTGACAAATTTTTCTGAAGTTAACGCTGGAGAATCTGTGTGAAAAGTGCCTACTGAAGTTTAAAATGTATTACAACACTGCTCACTGCAATAAAGGCTAATGGGAGAAATGTGAATGTGGTCATGAGTCAGATATGAGCTTGTATCCTCGAGACTGGATTATCACTTTATCTGAATGGAGGTAAAACTACAAATGACTCAACACAGAGTCGTTATTTATTGTGTTTACCAAAGAGAGGAAAATTAACTGGCAACTCACACAAAAACACTAGCGCCTCACTCTCACATTTTACGTGATATCATACCCTGAACTGTGGTACATCACGTAGTCAAAGAAGTTGGAGGAATTGAAGCAGTCCGTCCAGGATTTTGCTGACTTTTTGCAAGGTCTTGACAGAAATCTCAACAACTATTTGATGTTTTTCCATGAAATTTGGTAACAAATTTGAACCATGGTCGCCAGAGGATTAATCCTAATGACTTGAAATGACATTTGGTAACACATTCATTCATTCATTCGTTGAATTCATTGAATCGCTTGTGTGAGCCTTTAACTTTTAATCAAGAGCAGTCCAAATGTATATTTGTCCAAATTGTGGATTTGTGTTCAGTGCTAAATAGCAAATGCTAACACACTTTACTAAGATGATGAACATTGTAAATATTATCTACTATATATTGGCATGCAAGCATGGTCATGGTGACCAGCATGGTATTTGAGTCTTGTTTCTTTATTAATATCGCAAAGAATGATACCTCTAACTCTAAAGTTTAGACCTTGTTCTAAACTTTAGAGTTTACAGTCTCTACAGCACTTTATCGAACATTTATAAATAAATAAACTGGGATAAAACTGCAGCAGTGGTTCAGAACGCAAGTAGTAAGAAAATCTTCTTCTTGTACTTCTGTGGAATCTGAATGGTGTATGGAAGCCAAGGAGACCGCCTCATACTGATCACAGGAGTAATTTCAGGCTGAAACACCATTAGATACCCTTCTGACAGACCTCCTTGTTCCAAATCCAGAAATCCATCATTGGAAATTGACTTGCAGGTTGGAGAGCCTCCTTGTTCTCTTCATGCAGTATCATTGACAACAGCCAGCACATGTCCAGATACGTAGCAGTGAATCAATGTGTGCAGCAGGGGCAGAAAGTTTCACACCAAGCCTTACCGCGCAAGAATTGATTTCTGAAGCACTGTGATGTGCTAAATACTATCCGACATCAGGAATCATGTGAACACCACTCAGCCAGCCACTCGTGTGAATAGAGCAACGTTTGATTTAAGCAGAAAATAAGCCTAACTAAGAGAAAGGGAAGGATGGAAAGTGCCTAAAGTATTTGGAGGAACAACTGCAAAGCTGAGCAACATTTTTAGTACTGCTACAAGCCAGACAGTCCTAAACAGAATTTAGGTCATTCATATTTCATGTATTTTTGTACGAGTCAGTACTGTTACCTCACTTTAATGTTGTTCTGTTCCAAAGCTGGACTCTTACCTTCACCTGCAGCCTACTTAACCATACATTAGACTGTAGGAGACAGTCTAAACTAAACAAAGTCATTCAGTAGAGTGTGTTAAAAATAGTTCTGAGGCTTTTACAATAAGCTTAGCAACAAAACTATGTGCTTACACTGAGTATGTGTCCCATGTTTAAATGCCAGTGTGAAATACCCTTACCCAACACTTCATGCACACTTACACTAATACCACTTCAGCATGGTATTCAGTGCCAAGAGTACTCCATAATTAATCACACTCTACTGCTCCACACTACAGTACTGCTGATGTTGCTAACTGGCAATACACAACAATGAAGAAGAATGATGTCGCCGTCGTTTCACCCTCACTTCAGTTTAACCATTTGATGACATCATCAACCCAGGTTGTCCAATGGAGTTGCGACGTGGGAGGAGCCTCATATTCCAGAGGAGTTTACCCCATTCTGTACTGCCAATTAAAAATGTATAATATATAATATTCTCAATGTTACTCAGATTTTACACAGACACACAGCAGGCTCTTGGATAATGTAGTGAATGCCTTGTCTGACATTGCTATGAAGAAGGAGCCGGTCAGTGGCACAAATTAGAGTGCAGCATCTTGGGAGTTGTGGTCAACTTCTACCTCAAAGTTTGTATGTATACAGGCTTGTATCCTCAACTTTTTATTTTAAAAGAATTACATTTTCTAACACAGTTGTTAATCTTTTGTACCAAGTTTCATCTTAAGACAAAGTACTCCAACTGTGAGTCATGTAACGTTGTCTATGGGAAAATGAATGGGACTTTTGGACAGGTGACGGCTAAAATAGCTCCTTTCACTTCACAACTCTAAAGGGAGGGCTGGATTAACTGCTCAGAAAAATGGAGTATACAGTACAGCATTTATCTACAGTACAGCTGAAATAATGGACCTTAAGTTGGGTGCATTATTAGACTTATTAAGGTTCTGTTCCATTTAGTGTAACAGAGCCTTTCCAGTGAGCCAACATGCACAATAGCAGCAGCCTGACTCTGTTTGACCTGAATGGAATAAAACCTTAATTAGTTTCATTGGTAACACCTGTTTACCCCACTATTTTTATGTCATAATGGCTGCTGTGAAAAAAAAAGGTCTATAGTCTGACATTTTAGGGAATACTTTTAGCAGCCAGAAGATAGAAACCACTCACACCTGCTCAATTTATATGACGCAACAACTAGCAGCCAGTTAGCTTAGGTTAGCTTAGTTTAGCATAAGGACAGGAAACAGCTAGCCTCACTCACCAAATGCAACAAAATTTGGATACTAGTGCCTCTAAAGTTCAGGGTTTAAACACATTATATCTTGTTTGTTTTATCTGTAAAAGTTAGTAAGTGAGCTAATGCTACCGTGCAATAATATTACTTTCAGACAGAGCTAGGTCAGCTGTTTTCCCCCTTTCCCGTCTTTATACTAAGCTAAGCTAATTTACAGAAATGAAAGCAGCATCAATCTTTTCATCACGCTCTTTGCCAAAAAGCAAATGAGTATATTTCCCAAAATATGACACAAAATATGCCAGAAGGTTTCCTGGAGTGCAACTGCATTACAATCTACAAAGTCATATCTCGCTCATGGCGGATGCTTTGTTTGATTTAAAAATATACTAGGAAATACAGTATGCAGTATTTAACAAGCTCTATCAAATAAATAGCCCCCCCAAAAAATTCAATTTTGAGCTGAACTGAATATCAAATCATTTAAAGTTTTGAGGCCCTTATCACTCCAACCCCCTGCGCTGTCCTTCTGTACAAAGTGTGTCAGTACATATTTAAGTCAGCGTGTGAGTTGTTGATGTGCTGCTGCATCCCTCACACCAAGAAAAAAAATGTGACTTTGATTGCGTCCCATACTGCTGTGTACAGCTTGGGCAATTAAAATCATAATGGCAGATTTTAGACACCAAACTAATGAGCTCAACTCCTCTGAGTGGAAATGCCATTAGAAGTCTTAATGGGACTCCTTCACTGAGTAACAAAACAAATCCTCAGCTGCTAGATATGAGATGTGCTGCTTCCCGGGCTAGAGATCAACACACACTTGTTATTTGATTAATACTGTTTGTTTACATGAAAATACAAAGAAAGCGTCTCCCCCTACTGCGATACGACGCCTCATACAATGTGATATATAATTGGATGCTGGCTGTAAAAAAGAGTTGGTGGCATCCTGGTCTTGAATGATGAATTGTGAGAGGGGAAAGAAGTAGATTAGGGTGCTGGTAAAGTACTTTTTCACCTCTGTTCTCTTCACGCTCAACTTTGTGTCTACTGTAAGTTTTTATTACACTGTATCCAAATGCGTCTCTTGAGAAATATGACAGCTTAGTTGCCACATAAAGTAAACAGACAGTTTCTGAAAAAGTCTCCCCCCTCCACTCCTCCCTTAAGCCCTTCCTCCTCCACCTCCTCCTCCTCCTTCCCTCTCAGCCATCCTCTGCGGGGATGAGGATCATTGGAGGGGGAAGATTTCATCATCTGGCCCTGCCAGGATCTATTCCTGCTTTGGTGTGTCCTTTGAGATCTCTGCTCTCTGCCAGGGCTGATGATGATCCAGGCTCTACACCTCCACTCCCACCGGAGCACATCAATCACCTCCACTCCTCTCACACCACCAAAGAGGGAGGTAGGGAGATGTGGGGGTGGCGAAGCCTTCGCCTCCACTTTGCTAATAACAGGTAGAGAGAAAGGAAAAGAAAAGGAGGAGAAAGAGGTGGGGTCGCTGCAGCCGACACCTTTGCTCCTGTGATATGTCTGCAGTCACAGGATGCCCAGAAAAGACCCCAGAAGGCAAGTTATGACATATCTTTGAGGGAGGTTGTATGTGCGTGTGTGTGTGTGTGTGTGTGTGTGTTCTGCTGTTGTGGATTTCATATTTCACCTAATCCCTCTCAAATCGGAACAGACACCTGGGGCGTGAAATGGATGTCTGTCCCAACAGAGGGCATCCAGAACTTCAAGCACAATCCTTCAAAAGAAATCTGAACAAAACACATTGGATGTGTGTCTGTCTCTGAGAAACTAAATCCCTCTATCATGCTTTGGCCTCTTAACATGACTACCATTCCTTGTTTTGGTTCCAGGTCATGGGGTCAGCCTGACTACTGTTGATACCAGTGTGACACTGTGTGTGTGCTCAGGGGAAGTGATGCATCCAGGAACAGGCTGGTCAGCCAAGTCAGTAAAATGATTATTCATTTTGATGTCAAGCACCTCAGAAATGAGAAATTATTCAGCTAAAAGGTTGCAAAGTTCTTCACATTTCCATTTCAGTAAATATTGCCATTCAAAGAACTGAGAGAGTGGCTTCTAGTCAGTCTTATATTAAGGCCCTGTGCAGGATTACAGATTCAATGAAAATCTAGAGTATGCAAACACTGAACCCTACAATTTAAACCTTAGTGGATTCCATACGACCCCTCTATGGATGGCAGTGACAGTCGGTCAGTCTGATTGTCCACCACTTTGTTCTGGACCGATTTACCTCAACAATTATTGGATGGATTGGCATGAAATTTGGTACAGACATTCATGTTCCCCAGATGATATATGATTTATGGGATTACTAAAAGATTCCCTCCAGTAATATTAAAGACAGAATAAAAATACTCTTCCTGGGACATTATGTGTGTCTGATATGTTTGGGGGTTTTTTTTCACCGAAAAGTATAATTTTCACATTAAAATCATTAAAAAGACATCTAGCACTTCCACCTCATTAAAAATTTCATAATCTATGAATATGCAAAAAAAATAAATAATAATTCTAAAGTTTTCCTGCTGGACACAAGATGTCTCTTCTACTTCCAAGTCCATTCTCAGTGTATGAGCACTGGTGTCTTCAAGTTTCTACATGATATTTGTATAAGTTGCATACAAGGAGGACCAGGAGTAGTATAAGACCACTACTGTGTATATATACAGTCAAATGTTTTGTGATTTCTATAACCTTTGTGCAAGTTTTTCAATGACTCATGATGTAACTTGACTATGATGTCAGCAGAATGCAATCACTTTTGTCCATATACTTTGTAATTTGTCCTCCAAATGAAGACCCAGTAGGGTTGAAATATGGCCTTTTATCAGTCCAGTTAAGTTTTTGGTGTTTTAATCAAGAGTACTCTCCACCTTTTCCCCTCACAGCATGGTTTGTACTGATTGACATGAAGGAGTATCTTACAATGATATACAAAAGCCTAAAATGAGTCAGATGTTGTAAACTGACATGACTCACCGTTTTCCTAAAGCCAGGCAACTTGAATTCTCTTCTAAACATTTCCACCCAGAATGAAGGGAAATGTGAGATGGAAAAAAAACAATCTGTCAAGGTATTTCCTACATGTGCACAGTTAAGCACCCAATAAAAACACTGCAGCCTCTTGAAAACTTACTGAAAACACATGCAAATGTACATGTTTACTAGGAGCCCAAGTAGAAAATTTATAAAACTAGGAAGTTAATGTTGGAAACTCGGAGCTGCTGAGACCCTTCGTGTGGATCAGAGAGGAAGAGAAATGTTGGAGACAGTGTGTAAACATGTTGAGAGCAGAGGCTGTGTATGTGGATTGTATAGAGGCAAACAGAGATATAACCTTTGTTTATGAGTGCAGGCGGGCTGGCTGACAGTGTGTATAAGTCAAGCGAGGCCAGCCCACTCGGAGATCTACTGGCACGCATTAATCAAGCGCCAGGGGAGGAGAGAAACGCCTCAACACACCTCCGCAGGACTTTCTAACTAGAGGGAGGGAATGACCACAAGGTTATTGTACCTCCGCGAGACAGAGCAGCACTTTGATTCAACACTGCTGCGCTGAAATGCCTCTCCATAAATGTCTACTAACTGTGAACCGCAAGGATGATAGCAATAGACTTTTTAACATCAGAGAATGGTTCGTCTGGAGTCATTTCACAGCATGAGTTATTGCTGCAATAATATCCAAGAGTGCGTCCTTCAGGGTGATTATGGCTGTGACAGTGATGCAGTAGATGTGAGGCACAGATGGGGATTACTGGTTATTATTGCTGTTTTACAATTGTGTAAAAAACTGAAAAAATAAAAATAAAAAAACAAATGTAAGTTTTGCTTAATGGTAATTGTGAGCATAGCTGAAACTCATTTCTGAGATTCATTGGGTAAAATTGTCCTAATGCACAGCGTAAAAAAGGAATCAGCAGGTTACCGTTTAAGAGCCAACACAGCTTATGTATTAAAAAAGAGCATTTTATTAAAACAAAATGCTTATTTACAAAGCAAGAGATAATACATCTGGTGGAAAAGGCATTGTACCTTTACAAAAAGAGAAGAGGACTATTCATACACAGCCAGCTTGGAATGACATATTTGCATTAAAGCTGTTTTAGCTTATGACACTGTGTTTTCGCCCAGTAGTTGACTTTTGTTACATTACAACAGGACTGATGGAAAGATAAAACAATTGTAAAGTAAAATGGCTTTTGAAACAGTCAGACATGTTAATACAGTTCAGGCAGTGGGTAAAAAAAAAATGAAAGAGCATCCTCTGTTATTCACAGGATCATAACATTCCTCATTCGGCAGGGATAGAAAGGAATCTACACGTTTATCAGTTTAAATACCAATACACATCTGAGAGGACTAATGGCTATTTTATGGGGGAAAATCATAGTGGAAAAATTGTAAGCTCTTGATGCAGGCGAAATATAACACAGACACAGCTAAAGCAAACAACAGATTTCCCCACCTCTTAAATAAAAAAACTCCCATTAGCTTGAGTGAGGGGCTCATAATGACACCTACACAAATATTTCTCCTTGTCATATTGAAGACACGGCAACTGGCATCACACATACAGTCCCTGTCATTCAGTTATAAAAATAAATATAAGTAGAAGGAGAAACTGTTTTCATAAAAAGATTCTATCAGTCCAGTTATAACTATTAAGAATACTGGCAAGCCCTTCTCAAACTGTGACAGTCAGGACCTTTGTTTCGATTTGATTCCACTTAGCTCACTGGTTCAGTGTACTTTGATCAAGAGGAAAAGGAGTCCACCGGGCTTCTGTTGCAGTGAAGAGAAATATACATTTAACAACCCTTGTCCGTGCTTGTCAGACACGTAACAAAAGTAAACAAAAACGCATTTTCTTGCCCTGTATCTCACTTCCTCCTCCTCTGCTGTGTCACATCTGGTTTCTCAGAGCCAGGGGTGCCAGGCAGGGTCCATGCGACACAGATTGTCCAGGCTGTTTGCTGCAGCCACCAGGGTGTTGACCTTACTCTCTCCTCCCTCGAACTGAGCCAGGTTATGGAGGCGGGTCATGATGGCGGTGACGGCCTTCTGGACCAATGAGACCAGCTGCTGGGAGTCCATGTTTTCCGGTTGGCCGGCTGGGGACAGAGGCATGGACGTGTCCTCTTGGGTCTTCTTGTGCCAGGCAATGATCTCATCGCGAAGCACTGCCTTCAGGATGCCATCAACCTATCAGAGACAGGAAATAGAGAGTTTAAGAATTAACGCTGTAGAAACATGTACAATAAAACATACTGGATGTTTTTGTGCCATCTTGATTAATCTGGAAAATAAATTAACTTAATTAATTGACTTTATTTACCTTACAGTTTTGACAACAATACAATATGAAAATAATTCCATTTCATTCTTGGGGGGAAAAAAAAAAGGCTCACGCTATTTACTTGCTTTGTCTAGAGCTTTCAGCTACATCTCACGGTCTTCTTCTGCAGATGGAGATGATCTTTGGCGTCAAAGATCATCTTTGAACATAGACAGGGATTATGATTTTCCCCCAATTAAATAAACTCCATCAAAGACCAAAAGATGTGGTTGAAAGCGGCAGAAAAAGCGTGTAAATTGACCTTTTGTTAACGCTGCTTTTGGTCAGATTTTCATACATTTCAACAAAGACTGCCCAGCCCTCTTTACACAGTGCTTTGTGTTGTAACAAATTATGCAAAAACTGAAGTGGTCTACAAACCGTTCCACAGCACTGCAGTATAACAATATGATATACTGTGGGTGGTTGCTAACACATTACAGTTGTTTATGAGATTCCTCGCTAATTTGATAACTGTTGCATCTACTTGAAGTTCTCAATTATGTGCCAAAGGAATTCTGTTTATATACACTGACCGTGCCAACCTTCTGGGTAGACCGTCCTAAGCCATGTGTTCAAAGTCTCCATCATGGGAAGGAGAGCAATAATAAAACCTCAGTTTATATAAAGTCATTGCCAATCTCAAACATACACACAAAACAAAGCTGTTAAGCTCAATTAAGAATGTGTCAATCATCCTGAGGGAAATCTCTCTCTCTCTTGTTAGGAGCCCGTTATGGAGCCACAGAACTGAAATGCAAAACCAGTGAAACCATGACGGGGCCACAACACTAGCAATCATCACCCAACTAGGTACAAAGTGTTCCCCACCCTTACCTAAAGTGTTTATATGGTTTCAGGCTTCAATATATTTGAGTGGATGATTGTTACGTGTTTGTTGTGTTTGGTTGTTTTGCCTGGGAACGTCCATTTTCTTGGACCACAAGAAGCACTGGCCTCTGGCACTCTGCCTTTACTAGTTCACATAGTCGAGGGTTTTGTTTATTTGCATCTTAAGCACTCCTGCTCCCTCCACATCAGTCAGACTTATAAGTAAGAGCCAGGCCTATACATAGACACCACACGCCTGTCATTACTGCCCTGCTGCGGATACTTTGTACAACCCCCTGACTGCTCGTGCTTTCATTGCATTGTTTTTGTTTGGTTGTGCCTCGGGGAACTTCCTCTCTGGGTTTATCCAAGTTTAGGTGCAAAACAATACCTGGAGAATTTCGCAGGAGCTTAAATTTGACAACAAACCTGCACTGACACTGCCAGCTGATTTGAACCTCATATCTTAAATACATTTCCAAAACTCCTGTCATTTGGGTCAAGTTGAGCAAGTGTCATTTTTCAACCCATCACAGCTGAAACTTCAACTTCTCACCAGGTTTGTTTAATATGGGTTAGTTAACATCTACAGACTACAGTCTGCTGTCATTCAGTCTGCTATTTCAATCTCTTTATCAAAAAATATAGACACTTTATGACCCATTTCTGTGTAAAAGAGCGTAAAAGAACATAAATAGAAGACTGTGGTATTTTTTACAATCGTGGAACGGATCACCAGGATTGTAAAAATAGGATCAACAATGTAACTATTTTTAGAGGAGACCAGTGCTTGCGGACAAGTTACCTTAAAGTTTGGCTGTGCGAAGCATCGTGCCACAGCAATCATGGAGGCAGTGAGTGGGCCAGAGACACCGATGGTGGTCAGGAACTCAGAGATGTTTGGCGTCAGGCGGAACGGAACGGGGCGATTAGCATCCAGGTCGCCTGTGGCGTCGTTGATGTCGAAGCGGAAGTATGAGACATTCAGCTTTCCTGTGTCCTGAAAAAAAGAGTATAAAGGTAAACAAGTCAGACAAGTGTGTATATGTGAGGTATACTCTATGTATACGAGTGTAAGAGGGAGGATGTTTTAAATAAAGCATTGTTTATTGTTCACTGCTCATAACCACTAGCAAATAAACAACATCATCTATGAATATTCCTTTCTGCAGTGTTCTCCACAGTCCTGTAAGAAAATAACTCTTCTTCAGAAAGGCTAGGGGAGTTACAAAACAAGCTCACACCAACGAAATGGCTGCAGTTATTGATCTGCGTGCCCCAGACACCGTAACACGTCAAACTATCAGCAGCAGAACATCTATAATCCTCAATTCACTCCCACTCCCCTCTCCCCCCTCACTCCCCACTGACTTAAATATATACAGCTGAGTTTCCATCCATAAGCCTGCATTTATGTGCGAGAGGACCGCTACACAAGCAGCCATTCTGGGGAAGATAAGCTCCCTTATATGAAAAGGTGAGTGGCTCTGACAGCTTTATAGCAGAGCATTTCATTCCAGCTCGTGCTCCCTCTCCTCCTCTGTCTCGCCTCTTTCCCTCCTTCTCCTTAATTCCCTCCCCTCCCGTCTCCCTCTCCTGCTGTCATTTGCTCCTCCAGCCCCCAGCGGAGGGCCTCAAGGCAGTGGGCTGAGACACCAGCAACCCCCAGGAGGCTAAGATAAGCCCACAGACGGTTGGCTGTGGAGGCAGCTCTCAGAATGCTAAATCACCACGCCAGCGGTCAGTGATTTGGCTTCATTTTTGGGCTGGTGCGAGTGTGGTGACGCTACATTAGAGTGTCACATGTAGTGACTAGTGTGTGAGAAATGACAGGTACTGGGTGTTTTCAGAACAAATGTCAATGATATCAAAGGAGATTGTCAGATTCTCAAGAAAACGCCTTATGAAGACCGGTGTTTTATGGTGTAATTAAGTCTATCATTGAATTAAGGCCCTGATGAATGTCACAAAGCAGTGCCTTATTTGTGTTGATTTCTTGAAGCATCACTGGGCTCTCTAAGCATTAACTTGAAGGAACTTAAGGTCTCTATTTAGGCAGGGTGGGGCACAATGCTATGGCTGTGATGTCCTGTCCTTGTACTCGCTGTCTGTTTGTGTGTGTGTGTGTACACTCTCCGTACCGTAATCCTCCTGTGTCTAATGGGATCTGCGGAGTGGAACAGGCAGAGAGGGGGCTTAATACCAGTGCTTAGCTGCCCGGAGGAACGCCTGTCAGCAAAGGCCGATTAGGATCAGAGGGGAGGGGTGGCCGACTGACACAATCATCTTTAATAATGACTTTGAGAAAGCTGTCTGCAGACCCCAAGCACCAAACGGATGTGTGTGTGTGGACTGAGTGGCGGACGCACGCACGCACGCACAAACACGGCCTCTTCAAATTGAAACGTCTTTGATAGCTGTAGAGCAGAGGGAATGAATATAACGTTCTGTCAAAACATCCTTCGCATTGACAGCGGCTGGCTGACTGATAGGCGTAGCGTGAATGTCATGGGGGAGAATAGTAATTCATACGGCTAGATATGGGGAGGGTAATGGTGATCTCTTAATGCATCTATGAGAGTGTGTATCTATTGAATTAGCCCCTGTCACACGGTGCCCACTTGCCCTTGACAGAAAGTCCAACATGTTTTCTTCCTTGTGTATGTTTCTCCTACCTGTGCTATCTGCAGCATCTCGGGGTTCAGCCTGTTGAGATGGAGCATGAACTCGGCCAGACCTATGAGGGCCAGCTGGATGGTGAACATCTTACGGAAGGTCCAGTAATCGGTGGCATTGGGGAAGGTGTGGAGAGCCCACTCCTTCAGCATGCTGCGAGGGACCATGTTCCCCTGCACCTCCTTCAGGATGTCCCGCAGGACCTGGAAGTAGACAGGAGTGGGGGTAGAGGTTAGGGTAGGCAGACGTGGTCCAAAGAAATATTGGGCCTTGTGTCAATGTTCTACTTTATTTAACACAACGGTCCGCCTTCTTTAACTTTACTGCCAAATAGATAGGATTCACAGTTGTTGACCAAAAGTAAATGACCTGAGTGCACATCATTTTACAGCTATCTAAAATATCAACAAGAAATGTCAGAAGTGCAAAGATGAGGTGGAGAAACAATTTCTTCACCAAAAAGAGCCTTAACAAAATACAATGCGGCCACTAAACACATTAAAATTAAGAAACGAGCCTGGTTGGACAATTTATTCTTTTTGATAGATAGTTTAGGTGATAATCAGTCCCCAGGAACAGACAGCATAATTTAACACTTTGCCATCTTGAAGCAAAACCGCTAGAACAACACAGCTAGAAGTGAATTCAGGAAGAGCACATCTATTATCTGTTGACTGGTTGATATATTAGCTTGAAAATAACGTTTTCACCACAGACAAAGCCCCTAATCAGAAAATCATCCCCATCCAAAACCATGAACATTCAAATTTGGTTATTTTTAATATTTCAAATTAACTGAAGTGTTCCTTTATAGGTTGATAAAATTCCCCTATATCTTAAATAAATAAATCACATAAAACTAATTTGAATGTCGTAAGGCTATTTTTCTTAGCTCACGAAAAGCTGACATTTTGGAGGTATCCATAGTATGGCTGCTTGAAGATACTGTTAATTAATTACTGTTAGCTACTGCCAATTATAATTCAATCAGCCAGGATGCATATCAATGTAGGGAATTAAAGCTGGTCATAGCTGTAATATGTGTGTATGTATGCAGATGTGTGGATATGATCTTCTTCATACCTGGTGGCTGGCTTGTGTGCCTCTGGCCTGCACAGTGGCCAGACGGTCATAATATCTGGAAATGGGGTTGTCATGTTCGATGCCCTTTTTGGCACAGCGTTGTTTGTAGATTTCCACCAGTGACAGAGATGAAGGGTTGTCCTCTACCAGCCGCATCTGAGGCGACACTGCCACCACTCGGGGTACTGGAGATATGGAGGGAGGGAGAGGAGGAAGACAGGATACAGATGGGAAAGGGATAAGGAGGGGAGAGAAGGGGGAAGAAAAAAGACGGAGTGGTAGTAGGAAAATAACCACGTCAGTGACACACAAGCAAGCAAACAGTCCCTGTTTTACAACAGTGTAGACCACAGATCTAAACCTACAACTTAAATGCTTCAGAGAGGGGAAACAGCTGCACTGAAGGCGTGCCATCGCTTAACACCAAGTCCTACACAAGTCGTAGGAGACAAGAGGCTGCGCATTGGTCGCACAGTGAAAGCAGTCTAAACATTTGCATACACTGGCACCCCAAATCAATTCAATACCAGCCATTCCAGTTGGGAGGAAATGGGTTGGAAGGGACTGTTGAATTCCCTGTCCATATTTCCCCTTAAACAAACCAATCAAGTGCATAAATGGAAAGCGGGCAAACATCTGGGTGGAGGCAAACCACAAGGGGACTACAGGAGAGGAAATAGCACTTGAAAGCAAATTGAAATTGTGTGTGTGGTGTGTGAGTAAGACAGAAAAAGAAGACAAACGAAAGGAGAGGGTCAGTGGCAATTGTTCTCAGCGTACAGTAGAACTAGGGGTGACCATGTGTTTCTGATTGGATCTGGGATGACCAAATACATGTAAAAACTCATGCAGGGATAGATGATGACAACTAACAGAAACAACCCACACACAGCATCATCTTGGTACAATTTCATCCCTAGTTCCTGTATGCTTGAACCTCTGCACCCAGGCACCCATCTTTCTTATCAGTGGTCCTACCAGTGAAGAAGAGGTGTCTCTTGGTGGTCTCCTTCCTCTTCTCCAGACAGGGGTTGAGGAGGCGCAGAAGCTGCAGGACCCTCTCCTCTCGGCGTGACTCGGTCAGACAAGCGTCGTTCATCACCAGGTAAGGGTAGATCTTGCCATTGTGGCCGCGAATATAGAGACGACGTGCTGCTGTGTTGTGTTTCTGAACTATTTCCACTCTGGGCATGAACCTGGAGAGAGGTACAGAGAGACAGAACCGATGTAACAAACAATGTGGGAGGAATAATATGTGGCTACGACTCTCCTGTGTGACTTCATGTATATTTTATACATAGACAGCAGAAGCTCTAAATCTCTTACATTCATTCCAAGCATTTGGCTCAAAACTAGTGTTGTATAACATCCTGTTTACTAGGCCTTCTGTAGAAGAGTCCTTTACCTTGCGATCTTGATGTAATAATGCGTCGGTTTGGGCATGAGGAACTCCCCGGGGATCTCTACTTCTGCCGTCTGTGCAGAGAAGTTGCTGAGGAATCGACACTTCTCCTCAATGAGGAAAAACTTGGGCAGCTGCTTGGTCTTGGCCTCCAGGATCTTGATCCACTTCTTCAGCTTGGAGATCAAGTTGTGAAGCTTCATGGAGCCTGGTACGCTGAAGTCAAAGTCTGGTAGGGCAGAAGAAAAAAAAGTTATTGTTATGAGAAATATCTCCTTACAGCACTGGCCTTTCATTATCTTATTTCCCGGCTCTCCAAGTGTCTCCCATCCTTCTGGTCAAATGGCTTTTAAATGGGCCTGGTGGACTTAATGATTTATTAATCAACAATTGAAAACAATTTTAATTGTGATATTAAAAGTTCCAAAAAATGGAGGGAAAAAAAAAAAAAACGTCAGTGATTCGAAGGTGGCGAGATTAAATCCTCAGACTGGCTGCAAAAGTCTGAGTGCGGCATTCAATGAACTACACTTTCCCCTCCGTAACCAACTATCCTCAATATGCCCTTCAGTGAGACACCGACTCTGCAACTGTTCCAGTGGAGCTGCTCTCAGACTTTAACACAGTGGGCAGCTCCCAAATGGGTTTGTGTGTATGTGACCTTTAACCTCTCCTGCAGCTATATGCTCCCACACCTGTGCTATAAATACGAATATGTTTCTAAGTAACCTTGCCAAATAAAATACTATAAGGGGTTAAAACACATGCAAGCGTCAAACGCACAAGGGAGTCGAAGTAGAGTCAAATATGAATAAAGAAAATTAAATTAAATATTAAATAAATAGAATCAAAGAAAATAATGTTTGAAAACTCGTGGTCAGATGACATTCCAGTGCAAACGCTGCAGGGCCTGTTTGAAAACAGTTAAGATTAATTAAAGTGAGATCTGGGTATTTACTTAACCGTTATTTACCCAGTAACGTGGACTAAGAATACCTTGTTTTTCACAGTGATGCCTTAGGGGAGGGCAGTGGTTACACAAACCTTCATCTGGGAAATGCCCATTCTAAATATTATGTTACACTGTTGGCCACTCCACTCCAGCACTATGATGCCTTGCTTGAGGTAACTTCACGGATAAGTTATTCACGGTGGGCTTGCAGCACAAGAAGAACTGTTTGCTCTATCGACTTAAAACTCCCTGATGGAGGCTGGGAGCTGATTAAATTAGAGCAATAAAAATGAGAGTCTTAAAGTATTAAATTCCTGTTTCAAGTCACAACTCATATTGCACATAAGATATTGTGATGAGCTGCAGCAATAACAACGGAAGGAGGGGAAGTGAGCCAGGCAGGTTTTCCATTTTAGAGTAAAGCCCCCAGGACATCTCTGTAACATAAATGCACGCACGCACACACATCTACCGCTCCTATTTCAGTACACCCTGTTGTGCCGCCTGTTATAATGAATCCATGAAACTGCAAGGCCTTGCCATTTCAAACCCGTTCAATCTTTCCCAGAGTGAGACCTCCTAATACTTTAAATAAGCCCTTTAAAACAGCCAATGTTCTTTTCGGAGTGGCCCTATTTCGCTATCCGTCTGCCTGCAATTCACCTGCCTCGATAGCAGAGGTAAAATTGAAACAGTCCTGAGGAATTGCAACCCGACAACAATTCAGTACCATAAAAGTGTATAATGCTTACAAATAGAAAAAGCGAGACATGCTCCACTCCTCGCCTCGCCATGAAGCAATATAGCAATATAATTCCATCTTTATCGGATATAAAACATTTTATCTGTTTAAATCTGGAGATGGCTGCACACACAAGACGCAGGAATTATGTTATTACAGCTCATACAAACAAAATAAAGTTAAAACTAAATATATTAACAAACACAGGCAACAAAGAGCTCTAACTGTAGTTTTAACTTGTGACGTGCTTTAAATTTGAATTCTTCAATGCAGTGGTCAGCTGGTCAGAATGTTTGTTAAAATCTGACCAGTGGTGCATTGTGAATGTCACATTATGTGCGAACAGATGACGTAGCACCCACCCACCCTCAGGCCAGCCAGATAGAGACATTGCACATGACAGACAGACTGTAGCTACACGTTTTACAATTCATCTATTGGCCTTGGGATATCTGATATTTATGCAAACTTTGTCAGAAAGGACCAACTGGTGTTCTGACTTAAACATTACAGTAGTATTTTAACAGGAATAGAAATAATGGAACTGTCATACTATAATTAACCTAATTACTCAGAGTACATTCATTCTATTTGAACTTTAAACATGTGCCAACATTAAAAATATAAGAGAAACTACATGGGTGCTCTGAGGAGAGTGCGATACAACCAGCAAGACCAGAAGACTACTTATTTTCAGTCCTCCTGAACTCATCTTTGACCCCTGCTCTGTCAGCTAGCTGGGGTAATAGGATGCTGAGAGAAGGAGTGCGGTGTGCAAAGTACCCAGGCTGCTCTCTGACCTGTGTGTAGAAACCAGGGCTGGTTTTCTGCCCTACCTGACAGACCACAGCAGAGGATCTGCACTGCTGCACCAAATTATGGATCCAGACTCAGGAGGTGAGCCACCTCTGTATATAAAACCATCATTCCCTCATGACTCAGTGTGGGATTGTATGTATGTGTGTGGTGAGATGCAGTCATCTCAACTTTATTATGTCTGCTGAAGTTTTGAGCGTTTCAGAGGTGATCACAGCAGCATGGAGGTAAAGGGGTTTCTGGCAATAAAAGTTCACATTTAAACTTCATGACTGACAACTATGTACTGAAGGTACATAGGTGCTGAGTCAAACTGCTATACAGCATTATACTGAGTTACATTTAACTATGCTAAATGTCATTTTAGCATGACAAATGACTACTCAATAGGCACAGAATTAAAAAGCCAGGAAACTTGCATTTCGTTCAGAAAAAGCTCTTCTGACAAAAGTCTTTGGAACAGATCCACTGCTAAAACAGTAACTCATGCAAATAGCATTCACCGTAATTGGATTTGAATGCCTCCCTGCTGCCAAATGTTATATGTGCACACATAAACCCATATTTTCCGGCCCACAAACCCTGTGAAAGCGAGTGAGCCACTAACGTGGTGCAGGGAATGGGAGCTTGGCTGCTCAGCAGCTCTGTAAACCCTGTTTGTTCCGCTCTGGAAGGCTTGTGTGGTTTCAGTCTCTGTCGGTCCTGCTCCCACGTCGCCGTGGGGACAGCTGGGTAGCGATGGTCGGCAGGCACCCTACGAGGCAGAAGCCCCGGTGACGCCTGGCTGCGCGAACACAGCTGGCACTGCAACATCTGGTAAGATTCATCAGCGCAGCGCTCACTCTGAGTCTCGCTCACTCTTGTTTGTGTTGTTCATTCAGTCAGTCCATGTGCCTTTCCCGTGCTTTTGCTCGCTAATGTCATCACACCTGTCTTCATGTTTCCTCTCACTCTCATGCCTGTTGTTTTTCTCTTGGCTAATCTCCTCTTTTCTATCTTTTGTGCATCTTCCATGCACATAAGCTCTGGCTCACCCTTATTCCAGCTTTTTTCTTTTTGAGTCAGGTGATCATTTTCCCTCTAGCTGCTTTTCATTCACTCACTGTCCTTGTCCTCGTCTATCCCAGGGCCAAACACATTAGCTCTATTGGCCACTCTCAGGACCAGTGGAGGGGAAAAGCACAAGAGAGACTGAAGAGCGGCAGGGGGGGGGGGTAATAAAAAAAGGAGAGGCTGGTCCATTTACTGTGAGTGTAATTCAGCAAACATGTATGTGCAGTCAGTCCGTAAGAGTGAAAAGGAGTCAGTAGAGAGGTTTATTTGAACACTGAAAGCTGGGGGAGTCCTTGTTTAAACCAGGTCCAGTGAACTGTGGTTCAACTCCCTTATGCAATGTAGGAAAACAGACACGTGGCTTCCAAAAACAGAGGAATGATTGTTTTGAGAAAAATGTCTCAGAGGGGGCCTTGGCTAAACTAGAACTGCACCTGTCCTGTTGGATTCCACAGCTTGCATATGAATCTGAAAATTCATCATTGCCTTACAAGCATCCACATGAATATCACAGAAATTCTTGCTTTGAAATGTTCCAAATCCAAAACTGGGGATGGATCAGAGAACTGTCTCATTGCAGTGTCTTCCAACTCCTAATCTTTGATGTCACATCAGTGTACAATCCTCAGAGACTACATTGGTAGGAATTTTCAGAGGTTTCAGGATTTAAAAGGTAGGTCATTTTAAGATACAAGCTACAAACTGTCGATAATTCACACTGTCATTTGGTTACCTCAATTCTGGCATGACATTTGACATTAGTGTGTCTGGTCTGATTTTTTCTGTAATGAGTCCATAATAGCCATCCTGCTACTGTTTTGAAACAATATATAACAGGGAAAGGGAATTAAGTGTTTCATCTTTGTGTCAAAGTAGCCTAAGTAGCAGTATACTCAAGTTAAATGCAACAACCTGTTCCAGTATTTTATGAGCTATATTCACTTTTGGCACAGAAAGCAATCTGTAAGCAATGCTTGGTCACCTGACCTGGCAAAGGGGACAATACTGCTCCAACAACAATAAAACAGCAATTGTCTTGTGGCTGGTGGTACTTCGCCAAACTGGGGTTACACTACATTTACATTTCAATATTGATTGTTGCCCAGCACCAATATGGTGGAAATTATTAGCCTCTGGTGAATGCGTCTAAACTATAAAACTGCATTGTGAATCTATTCCACCCTGATATAAAAAGCTGCCAAGAAATAAAATAATTTAATTACAGTAAAAGAAGAGAGATGTAGTGTAACAAATCATGTTTTACAGACTTTTAAACTCTACTCAAACCAAAGACTGAACCTCTACAACAGAGTTTGCAGTTTCATAGATCCAGCTGAGGCAAAAGCACTCAGACTCTTCTGCTGTATTTTATCAAATCCTGACAGGTTTTGTGCTTGTTGAGATCATCAGTGCTGCGCCAGTATAGATTAGAAATGCAGCTGACTTGTGTATAATCAAAACCAGTGTAGACACACACACACACAC
>NW_023339651.1:15151757-15162594 GCF_004916995.1 Morone saxatilis
ACACACACACACACACTTCTAACCAGTCACCAGCACCAACCCCTCCCATGAAATCCCATCATCTTATTGGGAACCGTAATTACATTGCAGAAACCAATGCCCCAGCTGCTCTAAGCGACGGTGCAGTCTGTCCTGACAGCGCTGATATGAGCAGCACAAGTGTCTATGTGGATGTAACGTAACTGGTTCAATATATTGCTACAGAGGCCAGTTGGGCACCAGTCTCATCATTTAAACTAGTGTAGACATACAGTAACACAAATGCTACTATTGCTTGCTGAAAGGGGGCTGATGTCTGAGGCCGGGCTTTAGGGAGAAGAGCTAGGAGGTGTTGCTGGTTTCGCTACCTGTCCAATTGTTGCACCTTGTCAAAAAAAGTTTTTTGTTGGTTGCCTGAAAACATATGCCTCACATGTCTTTGTCTCTTAAAATTTCCATGTGTTGATGAAGAGGTAACCCAGCAATGCCAAAAGTTAACACGGCTGACCACCATGAAACTAAAATAAACAAACAACTGTTCAAAAAGTAAACACAGGAACAACCTCAAAATGAAAGGGCTCTTCAACGCTTGGTTTTCTTTCTGTCTGTTCTGTATCTTTCTAAGTCAATACGGCCAGTCGTGAGTATATTTGAAAAGCCAACCAACCTGTTGTGAACTGTCCCTTCATCTTCTGGAAAACAGGGTCCTGGGCTGTGGCTTGGGCCCGACGGGCTAGCGACTCAGAGGCAGCGCTGAAGAACATAGTGGAAACATTGGAGACGTTCTCCAAGCCAACACCAAAGGTGCTAACCAGCTTCTTGACAAAGTTCAGCGTGTGCGGTGTGATCTTGGCGTCAGACACTGCACCACTCTTCTCAAAGGCCACCGAGTAGCATTTAGCCAGGCCTTGTTGGAGCTGCCTCAAGACCTGCAGAGAGAGGAGGAGGATGGAGAAAGCTTAATAAAGATGCTCCAATATTTTCCTGCAAATCATTTTTGCATCAGTTGAGTCTGACCTCTGACAAATGGACATAAGTAAGGACAGAGAGACACATATATATGTTTCTTAAGGAACAAAGGTGCAGCCAAGTGATATCATACAATAACCAAAGCAAGACTGAGAGACAAGGTGCTGATGGCATAAGCATGCCTCTGCCCCTGCTTGCCCCGTGGAACGAAGCATAGAGTCTGCAGCTGCTGCCGAGTGCCCCAAAGCATCACAGATAATCACACAGACACACACACACACCAACTAACTTCCGGCCCTAAATCCCTTGCCCCATCCTACACGCTCACTGCACCCATCCATCACCTGTCTCAGTCTTCTCGCCTCCTGCTGAGTCTTTGTCCCAGTCTTCCCCTCCACCCACAGGCTGGGTACCTTACACAGAGGCTGCCTAGCATGGCTAAAACAATTTGCAGCAGCACCAAGTTGAAGTCAGGCCTACCCCTGCACTGACATCTGCACAATTAGCTAGGGGAAAAAAAGGCTGCTGGCTGAATGGATGATTTAAGTCGACATGTGCTTCAACAAAAAGGATTATATAATAATGAATTTGGTGGTGGTGGTGGGGGGGGTCTACCAGCTGAAATTTACACGAGTCTACTGTCAATTCTGTCTTGAATATAATCTACCATTAATAGGTTTATGTCAACAAAATTAGTTCAGTCAGGGAATGAGAAACAGTGATGACATATTCACAGACAAGTCAGAATAACACCTTAGACTAAACAGATGTGTCGGCCCACCAGAGAGACGGGATGTGCAAACTGTGGTCATCTGGTCAACCAGGTGGCGTGACACACACATACTCAAAATCTGTACTCCAACTTGCGTTCACACATATGCAGAGATGCATGAAAACACAGCCACCTGTATTGTTTTCTCACCACCTGATCCAGTAAAAACACACGCGTAGCAACAAAGCCAGACACACACGAAACCAACACTTTTGTTCTTCTCACCTCTTCATGCCAGTTCTCCCTGAACCACACCATCTGGTCCACGATGCCCTCGAGGGAGGAGAGCAGGGTGGGGTGTAACTCCCGCTGCATGTGCATGATGCGGCTACAGCGCCACATTGGTGCCGTGGCCCGGATAGGCCCTGGGTCCGAAGCCCCTGAGTGAGGCTGGGCCCCCACTGAACTGGGCTGCTGTTGTCCAGATGCATCTGGGGAAGAAGAGTGGCGAGTGGTGGAAAGGGGGATGTGACAGAAGGAAAAGAGGAGGCAGGGAGGAAAGAGGGGAAATAAGGGAAATTAGGATCAGAAAAGCAAAAACAAAAACAAGCAGAGGCAAATTCTACTATTTCTTGAAATACAAACCATTGAAGAGCAGATGTGCAGTCCAGAGTAACACTGGTTATATGTTACAGAGCACATTCCATATGCTATAAACATAACCCATATGTACCTTTACATTTAATAAATCAGCATGGTGAAAGTATAAAAGAGCTTGGAGTGTGGTAATGGGGCAACAAACTACAGACAGCCATGTTTACTTACCACTTTTGTAGCGCTCCCTCTGCTCGATCTTGAGTGTCAGGTAAAGGGTGCGGATAGGGAAGTAGACAGCCTGGGGGTACACTCGTCCCACCTAGCAGATAAAAGAGGGTCACAGATTACATTTCAAAGACTCCCCCTCAGGACTGCAAAGGAGAGAGAGTGAGGGTGAGAAAGAAAGAGGCAGACAGAGGTGGAGAAAGAAGAGATGGAGGGAGAGTGGGATAGAGAGATACTGTTTGTGTGTTAGAGAGAGAAGGAGAGAGATCATACTGATACAGCCAGAGACCACTACTGTAACAGAGGGAGTGTTTGAAGCGTTGAGGCAGGGGAGTTAGGGAAGTTAAAAACATGTCATGGCTGAATTACAAAACTGAATGTGACTGATGATGAAATTGCCCTCAAGACTTTCAAGAAAAGTCACCCACAACACTAAAAGGCTTAATGGATGAAGTCAGGACATAAGAGACTTCAAGTTTTAAAACACATATCAAATTCACCTCAAACTTGGAGGAGTAAAACTGCTTTAAATACAGCAGGTGAATTCAGTGTTTACCTTTGGTGTATAATCTATAGATCTGTCTCAGGTCACAGTGCAGTCAGTAGGTAGGATTAGTTGGTTACATAGTCCTGTAGTTCAGCATCCAAGCTAGACAATTTTTTGAAATCAAGATTACGTATTCACTGAAAATTTCTGTTACTAAAACAAGGAATTAACTTAAAATCCACACGGACAAACAAAAAAAAGAGGCTAGCTACCTTTCAAGCAAGCCATGTAAATATTTGTTTCTTTTTTCTTTCACTGTAAATTTCTTACATTCATCATCCATTCGTGTAGTTGCGCAAGCTCAGACGGCAATATGGAATGCGTTCGTCTATAAATACACTTTATAGGACCTTATATAAAGTCTTGAACATGCAGTAATAGCTTTGAACAAATTCTCAACAGATTCTTTATGTTGTACAATTAACAATTCACACTTGTCACCAAATGACATCAACATATAAAAGGGTGACCGCTGTGACACAACTTGCTATCACTGTGACTGTACAAAGGCGAGAGCCTAAAAGTAGAACATAAACTGTGACAAAGCTGCCTAAAATTCTACACAGGCGCGAATACAGAACTGCCATTTTTTTTTAACCTATAAGCAGAGGTAAAACAAGCTCTGCCCACGGTGGTTTCTTTTTTGGAACATGGTAGCAGTCTGAAAGAATGTTCTTTTTTCATATAATCTGAGAATAACATATATTAGGTAATTAGGGATTATAATTCAACTTTCTGGTTTCCTGGTTTTAGGCCCACTGCATATTGGTGGAAGCTTCTCTCAGGTCTCAGAGCACAATTTCATAGGCTGCAATTACAAGCTACTTGATCCCTTCTAGACCCTCTATATGCCTGCAGGGTGAAAGGGATACCTCCACATCTCAACAAAAAAAATGAGCTAAACATGACTAAAAGTGGGTCGAGGTGGTGGAGGAGGGGTATACAGGAGAGAGATGGAGGATGAAAGAGAAGACGCATTTTTCACAATTTAGCCTAAAGCTAAATGGATTTTGGACCCTCTAAGCTTTAATTTATACTATTATATCCACATTCCTCTGACATCTAGCCCAGGTATTCCAGGAGAATCAAGATTACACAAGAACTAGCTCAAATTTAAAAGCTGCCAAGGGTAACAATGGGTTGGCCCAAAGCAAACCGGAACATACTGCAGTTCTGCTTGGACCAGAATACCCAATGAGCCGTTCCAGATCTCGGCAAGTTCAAATTCTTCAAGAAACTCCCTCAATCCATGTAAGCCACAACTCTACATGGTGAGTCTATGATATGCTGTAAAGGCACCAAGGCAGGGGAAACAGATCGGATTAACAAACTGGTAAAAGAGGCTGCTGCTGTTGTAGGTCTAAGCCCGTACAGCCGGGAGATGATACAAAAGAGAAGAACGAAAACTATTATTGCATTGAACTACATCTAGGAAAACACTTTCCACTTTTTCAGTGGTGATGTAATTTAGCTATGGAGCACCTTTAGCTACCACCAAAAGCCTTTATCTCCCTTTTATGGTTTAAGTACAGCCATCTGTATAATGCTTCCAGTACAAAAAGCCACAGCCTCAGTCCTGGAAAAAAAGATAAGTTATTGTCACCTGCTCCTCCTGCTAGCTTGCAGAAATGTGTTATACTCCCAATATCTAAGTGAAGTGAATACATATATGGAAACTGTAGATTTAATAAGTTGAATGTGGACACATTTTCACACCGTATACATATACAATATTCTGCAAATGTTTACACACTGGCATCTCTCATATTTCTCAATTTTATGTATTGGAAATACAGTGAATGTGTTTTTCATGATTCTCCTTTTCACAGTGCTAAAAAACATAGAAGAAGAGTCATGGGGTAACGGAAAGAAGGAGTTCTAAGTGGCATCTAACAGCAGTATTAAAGATGAAAGAGGAAGGAAGGCAGAGAGGAAGAGGAGGAACCAAAGATCAGCCCGCTAATGGGAAGATAAGAAATGTCATATTTTGGCAAAGCTGAGGTGGGCCGAGGGGAAGAGGGCGAATGGTAGACAAGGAGGAGGCAGCGAGGGAGGGTGGGAGAGCACGTGTGGGGAGAGGTGTTGAGACTCTGTTAACTTCTGATTCATCTTCCCGCCTTCCCCCAGGCGCTCTTCTCCTCACCTTCATCAATATTTCAACATACGTTTTTTAAACATCCCGCCGCCGCAGAGAAACTCTAAATAATTCAGGCGAGTGGCAGAGACAAAGCCTGCCATGCATTAAAATGTGGGATTCTCTTTACATAAAAATGGGGATGAAGAAAGGGGTGTCAACCTTTTACCCTTCAGTCATTACAGGGTGACGAGGCAGACCACTGACATCCATTCATATACATGCAAAAGGCAGGTACTGGTTTAAGTGACTCAACTGTAACCAAGAGTTCACAACTTTAATCACAGTAACAACTGTGTGTCCTGTTCAGGTGTCCTCTAGATACACAAGACACCTAACCTTGACGCATTATATAAAAATCCAAGATAGAAACATATATGCAAACGATTCAGTACGTTTCCGCTGTTCATTTATTTAACAGCTAACCTGCATTAAGCCAGCTTGCTAATGAGCTTAACAACCAACCATCAGTGTGATGTTTCCTCTTTTTCATGCTAAAAAGTAGAGAGGATTCCCAATTAATTCCCAAGTAATCATGCTTCATCACACAATTTGTCTTTCCATGATACTACATCTATGTCTTACACTACCCACTTATATTTTAAAACCCTGTCTCTTACATCTCTTCTTTTTATCCTCTTCCACACACTCTCTCATATCCTATATACAATATTCCTGCTCTGCTGAGAGGATGGCTGTTTGTTATAGCAGACTACTCTTTGAAGATCACCCTCTTCAAATTGTGCGGAAATAATACTCCATTAAGCAAAGCAAATTAGTCCTCGTTTTAATTACTAGCTCTGTTCCCGCAGTGCGGATGCGTACAATATTAACTTTATAATCATTTCTTGAACAAATAATTTAAAAACCAATTCACCAGGGACTGGTGAAAGCCAGTAAATTGCTGTAAAAGGGACAGTGAAAGAATTTGAATGCTTAATTTGGTAAATAGAAAGCAGGAGAGAGGCCACTTTGGCGTGAATGCAGTTAATTTATCTTGATTAGAAAGACTTGCATGAGTACTAATGCTAACACACCAGCCAGATGTGCTGCCCCAAACGGATGAAGGAAGCCAAGAGAAAAAAATATGAATGATTGATGGGTGGAGCAGACATCCAGACATGAAACTGGAGAAGACAAAATGAAAACACAACAAGGGGAGGGAAGAGATGATTTTAAAACTAAACTAAAATATGAGTCCAAAGGGATTTTGGCTAAAGCACAATGAGCATCTACATCTGGCATTGGGATAGGGAGTTTTGTAGAAGCCTCACCTGGCTGATTAGGTTGAGCAGAGGTTTGCCTTCTGAACCAACCAGGCAGGTCAGGAGCTGTGGTATCCATGCCAACCACTGTATGGGCGGGACTCCAATGCAGTACTTGTCCACAGCGTCTGCCAGGGTGTTCTTGTCATCAAAGCTGAGCAGCCACAACACCTACAGATGAAAAACAGAACAGAAAAAAATGTGAGAAGGGGGTGGGGTGAAGACAAGAGAGACAGGTAGGAAAAGAAGCAAGAAACAAACAACAAATTAAATGCAACACTCTGGTTATTCCTGCCAAGGCAGTTACATTAAACCACTCCATTCACAATAAAAGGAGCTACTGTAAGACACCAAGTAGCAAGAGGTAAGGTCTCTGTCATTAATCAGACTATTGCTGCTTCCCTGGCCCCGTTCACAGCAGGAGGGGGCTTGGCAGTCCTTACTATGATCAAAGCTGAGCCAATGTGGAGGTGATCTCTCCTCCCCTGGTGTGCTTGTGCGTGCATCTACATTATGATGAAGACATTAACCCCACTCAACCCCCCCAGGCTCTCTTCAACGAGCCAACCCGGGTACACAGATTGTGTATAATTACTGATAATGACTGGTCATCTCACTTCACCCATCAGGACTAAGCACTGCCAACCCAGCTTGGCAGCACAATACCATAGGGGGGTCACCAGAAAAAACATCTAATTAGACGTGTAGCTGGTAGCAGCCATTATTAGAACAGATAATGATAGTAATGCCCGGTGCTAACACTGGATGTGGCACGACCGTATTTATTATTTATAAAAGCTGACACTGAGGATGAGTCCTTCTAATCTGACTCTTGTGTGGCTCTTTGAACACAGAAACCCAGCAGGCAGTTTAGTGAAGTTCACAATTCCTCAGCCCTTTATTCATTACAAGAGCATATAGAGGTCCTTCGGTGCTAACCTCTAGAGGGGCTGGAGGGGCTGTATTGAATGAGTTGGTGTGTGTCTGTGTAAGAAGGTGGGATGCTTGTTAGCAAGGAGTCCATCTCTTTACCTTCCACACAGGGCTTACTCAACTGGTAGCATTGGTCTGACTGTTACAGAAAGGTCGGTCCATGTAGAGGGTCATGAGATTGGAGTATCAGGGGAGGCCATTAGTCTGTTAACCCCCCCGTGCCAGAGGATGGCCTTCACTCCACCAACAATCTACCGTGGGAACCCATCCACACAGTCTACCGCTGGACTATAATCGATTAAATTACTACTCCTCTGCTTGTAACTGTGGCAGAGTCTGAGGGGGAAGAAAAGAATGCCTTTCTTCTCATCGGCACCAATATAATATAGGGGCTGGATGGGGTGAAGAAACTCGGGACTTAAAAGTGACCTTGTCTGAAAAAAAGGCCTGACTGACGGTACTGCTTTTAGAGAAGCGGGTGTTCTGTGCAGGAGTGGTTGCTGACATGCTTCTTTCAGAGCAGTCAACAGAAAAACAAAACAAAACAAACAGGCTCACTTCTAGATCCTTAACAACTGAGGACAAGAGATAAACAAACAACAATGACTATGTTGCCCGTATCAGCATTTCACAAGGAATCTTCACATTTTGCCTAAAACACTTGAACATGATCAAACTAAAGGCCTTCTTCTCATTTATGTGATCACCTTTGCTAGGTATTTGCGGGACTTGCTCTCGTTTTGGTGGCGGCAGGCGTGGAGGTAGCAGGTAATAGCAGAGACTCCCAAGTGGAGCTGGCGGTCTTTGACGAAGATGTTCTCCAGGTAGTCGCCCCACATGGCCCAGGCCTTCACCAGAACATCGTGCATCTGTACTGCTGCTGAAAAGGCCTTATTGGCCTCTTCTGACCTGGAAAAAGAAGGGAGGGAACATGGAGTTAGAGAGTGAGGGACACACTGACGGTAACGTAGAGCTGAAAGAGATGGATGCAATTACTTGTGCGGAGAGGAGGGTTGAAAAGGAGAAAGATGGAGTGTGAAACAGATTATGATGATCACATTCTGAATTATGTACTACACATCAATAAGCACCATATTTCATTTGCTGTAATCTTCAAGGCCTTTCCCCTCAGCATTACAGAGTAAGCATTTAACCCAGCATAAATTAATGTCACTGAGGGTTCAGGATTTTTGCTATATTGGACCTAACGCTATCATACTGTGCAGATCAATCTTAATACTGGGTGATATATAAGCTTAACATCGTCCTATTTTATCAGAAATGACAGAGCCCCAGCAAGGTAAAAACCTCCGTGTAATGGCTATATTTATCTGTACACAAATACATTGACCGTGAAGAGCATCACTACAGCTTAGCTAAATCTGCAGGCTGATAAACTTGAGAATCCTTGGAATTTTTTATCCTGGTACTGCAATCTAGTAGTCACACTTTCTTAAATAGCAGGCAAAGAAATAAGACAGGTGAAATCTGGCAGGGCCCCCCACATTTTGACTGCACCATTTATGCTGACAGGGAAATATATTCTGAATCATCAGCTGTTTTCACCACGCCAAGAGCCTTCTAACCACTCGTTGGCACGCAGTTGGAATAATTTTTACACACCTTTCAGCCTTTGATTAATAAATAAGATGCAAGAGGCACCCGAGAAGCACCACCCTGCAGTCAAAACAAGGAGACAGGCCTGTCAATGAAAAAGCCTTACTGTGCTACAGTTGGTAAATGGACCTCCATTTTAGGAGTGCTTCCAAAACTACTCCTACTTACTTGCAGCGAAATGTCTCCCAAGCCAATCAATTAAAATGTGTTATTATAAAAGGCATTTTGGCATGTGATTAAGAAATGGGAGCTTGATTGCTATGGGAGTCAGAGCTGGAGACCCTCCAGTAATACTTAATGGGGTTGCCTCAGTCACTTTGCCGGTGTTGAAGTACATTAACAGTTTCTACTACCCGGCTCAACAGGAGCACAGGCACCCAACAGACTGTCAAATATCTGACACCCGTTTAATTGAATGATCCCAAAATCCTCAACACATGTGGTTGCACATGCACGCACACATACACAAAGTCTCTCTCAACCCCTAACCCCCACTCTGCTGTTAATTCTCCCCCGGTGTAGGGGAAACTTAATGATTGCAATAAACCCTGCTGAGGTGGAGGCAAGTTCTGCTGATCCCAGAGATTCCTGCAAATTGCCTCGAGTTAATTATTGAGCTGCATATACGTTTAATAAACCTTCCTCAATTTGTCTTTCACCCCACAGGATGCCATGTCACGTCAAAGATGACGGGTGAAAGGAGGGGTGCTGAAGGGGAAGAGGTGTTAAAGACTGTGGCTGTGGGTATCCAGCAAACCATAGAGAGTAGTTGTACGCTCCACAGGCAACCCCCCTGCAGCCAAAAACACATTGCTGACAGTGTCACAAACTGATGAACTGATGACACAGACGTACATTAATATCTAAGCCACGTCACGGGGGTAACCTAGTAACATAATCTCAGAGGTGCGTAAGCTTGAGGCCAGAAGTGCCGATTAAATATGACTGCCATGTCCTGACGGGATCAAACACCCTTGCAGTGCTAAGGGACCACTTACGCAGTTTGAAGACAATGCGATAATAAACAAGGGGAAGGCAGTGACATACAAAGCAATAGATTATGATTGTAAAAGAACAAAAAAAAAACAAATCTAAAGTTTGCTACAAAGTGGCAAAGAGCAGACAGTTGGAGAACTGATGGACATACTTGTTGATTTGAGCCAGGAACATGCCCTTTAGAGCGTAGAACTCAGCCGTCATCTCCTTGGTGAAGTACTTCAGGTTGGTCGACTCTATCACCTCCAAACCCTAACAGACAGGGAAGAGAACAACACAGGTTTAACTTCAAACCAAACTGCAAAACTGAAACTTTCATGGATGCTGGGGAGAGGAATCGAGAAGAAGATACCACGACATTCTGTTTTAGACAGGGCCATAATCACAGCTGAAAAACAAACAAACTGCTCGGTGTTCATTAAGAAGTAAGAAAAGAGGTGTTAAGGAGACTAAACTTCCATTATGGTGAGGCTCTGATTAGGTGTCCCCTATGTACTGCTGTGACAAACGATGTGTAGCAGGAGAGAGAGACAGAGAGAACCAGAGGAGATGAGATAGAAGAGAGAAAGAAAGAGAGAGAAGAGTGTCTACTGGCACTTTTAATGACTTGTGGTGTGCTGAACTGCTTCTATTAATCAGAGTACTCCATGGGCTTAAGAGCAAGCTCCTGTGTTACACTCTCTTAGAAGTCTCCCTGCTATAACTTGTCACCTAGAGGCCCCCCAAACACTTCTTGCACTTACTACTTTCCCCAGTCAGAGTACCACTAACTACACCTCCAGCTACTACTAACAGAAATCAACCCAAGTATTTAAATCACACTAAATGAATCAATTGTGTAAAGGCTTCTGCACACCAACCCG
>NW_023339651.1:15162694-15170868 GCF_004916995.1 Morone saxatilis
GAGGTCCGACGGCCGATAATCGGGTTGGTGTGCGGAGGCCTTTAGTTGTTTCAGTAGAGGCTGGCTTATTTCAAATTGGAGCATGCATTACCACGGTCCAAATCTCTTGCAGCTGTGCTGCATTATGGTGCAGGTGTTACATGAGCATGATAAATTTATCATGTTTTGACGACACATAATTAGATTGTACAAACTAAATGACTTTTGCTCGTTCTTGTGTGTGACTTTGCCAATAAAATATTTTATGAGTTACTTACGAGCAGAAATAAAAATGTTATGTTGCTATGTTGTTAATAAAACCAAGTGATTTTTAACATGACAAACACACTCGTTAACACACTGACATTTGAAATATATTATTCATTATGGGCAGAGTTCTACCCAACAATCCTGGAGTGTATGGTAGATTAGACCAATTACGTGCGACTATTGTTTATTGCCACACTTTCACTGCTTTCAGTTTTTATTTTCTAAATATGTGTGTCTATATTGTGTATAGGTTAAATAAAGAAATAAACTGCTGAAAAAATATAGTATAGAAGAACAGGTCATATTCTTACCTGCATACACTCATTCTTGCCCATGACACCAGCCAGCTGCAAATAACATTTGACCTGCTGTCTGATCTTCTGGAAGCAGTCAACAATGGGCACTGTGGGGATGGTATGGATACGACTCAAGATGTCCAGAGCCACATTCACCAAACCCTGGGGAAGCAACACACAAACACAATTAAAAAGAAGGAATTATTAGAGGAAAAATAAACTTAATGTTGTTTATTGATTCACACTTGTTTTGAATTTATCTGCCTACAAAGGGCTCACAAGCATAAACCAGTACCTGTTTGCGTCCTATCTTGCCATACTGAATGATAGCAGAAGCCGAGGCATGAACTCCCAACATGGCATTGTTGTTGGTTGGATCGTGCTGTGTGTTTGTCTCGTACGCAGTCACTATAGCTGTGGACAGAGACAAAACAGTAATGAACATGGCTTTTCTCTTTATGCAAATGTCACATTTGAAAAAGTAAACTAAAAGAGGAGTGCTTAGAGCTGTATGAACATTAGGGATCTTCTAGCACTCTGAAAGCTCAGCTGTCAGAGGAGCAGAGGAGGGCACTGGGGACACTAAACGTATTGAACAGTAAATGGGCCATGGCGATGAATTTCATCAAGAAAATTCCATTTCACTTTAACATAAGTTTGAAGGCTGTCACGTATAAATGAAGTGGATTTTATTGGCATGGTGCTGCAGGACCAGCGCTATCATTATTTCAGTGCCTCACAGTGCGAGTTGGAGCTCAAGTTGCTTGAGACATCACATTTTGCAGTGGCTGCCTCTCTGAATGGTTTCAAAGTCACCGCGGGAGAGAGCTGAGCACTGAGCAAGGTAAATATGTGTGTGTGTGTTATGTCCTGCAGTGAGAGAGAGAAAGAGAGTGCTTTAGCAAGCTGACATTTGGAAATGTACAGAGACCCTGAGGGGGTTCTGCACATCGTGGCCTTTTAAAGAAGAACCCTTCCTGGAACGAGTAGAAACCTAAGCAGCAATCTGAGAGTGTCTTCATGAGAGTGCCACCCTGTAATACTTGTACAATGTGTAAAAAGTCATGCATGTGAACATAAATAACAACATCACTGGTATCAAACTTGACAGGCAGTATCGGGTCTGTGGGAGTGTGTGTCGGACCTTGGTAGTGGTGCTGGCGCCACATGAAGATACTGCTCCAGTGGGACAGGTCATCAGAAACAATGGGCAGTCGGTTCCTCCAGGTTTTCACCACAGTCTTCATGTCATGGAGGCTGGTGTTCCGGCCCAGGTTAGCTGGCTGAAGCCCTGCATTAATTTGTGCCGCTTCTTGCAGCTCAATGATCTGCTGTGCCGCCTGGGGGAGAAATTAGTAAAGTAAAAATCAGCTCTCTATCTTTATGTGTATTACGTACAGTATCATGAGTATCTTGACCACGCTCACTTGACTTTGACTCTTTAATCTTTTATTTTGCATGCAAGGTGGCAGATCTGAAGCATCAGCCAAATGCTTCTCACGCAACATTTTTTGTTTACATTAACATTTTGTGTTCCCAGGCCTTCTCTACAATCTGCTTCAAAGATTTGGTCCAGACAGTACACCAGCTGGACTCTTGTTAATATTCTGTCTACACATCTCAACAAATATATGTTACTAGCCACATTTCCTGCTCAGTTTGCACTGCATTACCCACATGGTATCCACATTGCTTTTTTGAAGTGCATATCATGTAAATTGTTTATTTTCTTTTTGTGTTCTGTTGATGCTTCAGAAGCAAACAGTTTTAAGCTTTTCTTGCTATAGGGTGTTTTGACATGCATACTAAGTTTTTTAGTGCAGGGAGCCATCAAAACTGTCTTTTGCAGTTCTGCCTCATCTCCCTCCAATTGTTTCTTGTTGTCTTCAGTGTGTGGTTCACTGCACAATGAAGCAGAAAATCCCTAAAACATCAAAATTAATTCACTGAATTGAAGGAGTAAGAAGATAGGGTGATAACATGGTTAGAAAGTGGCTATAGTGTTTGGAGACAAGGTTGAGAAGTGGAAAGATGGCGTGGTAGGTGTGGACAACAAGGATCTGAAGATGGATGGAAGGAACAAGAAGAAAGGTGACGGTAAGAAAGAGATGGTGTTAGACTGTGTTAATGGAAAAAAAGACTGTGTGAGACTATAAGGTAAAAGCATCGAGTGTAAAAAACATAAAAGATGAAGTAAAAGGCAGAGACTGAAATAATGAGAGAAAGAGCGCTGTTAGGGTATTGACAGATATGACGAGCGAAGACAATGCCGGGGCTATTCTCCTCTAGGTCACAGGCTTACTCAACAATCCCAGGGACTGAAAGCCTCCACAAATGAGATGGATCAAAGTGGCCAAACACATTTACCTCTAAGGACAGCTAGATCAAAAGATCTCAGAGCCCTAAGAAAAAACAATGCCTCCTCATTGCCTCTTGTAGTAAAAACATTAACACACATTATTTGACACAGACTCTTTGCATTTCCTTTTTTTTAGGCCAACTGGACTGAATAATTAAACGAAACTTGGGGTCCTGCGTGTATTACATATCACAAAACACTTTGCAACAAACAGTTGCATTAGAAATACACCCCAGCAATATTTTTTTATGCCACCAATATAATTTTGACTGGAAAATCATTATGTCTTTCTACATTACTCGAATAGTCCGATGTGCCACAGAAAAAAGGACAAGGAGATGGGAAAATGTGAAAATGATAAGCGAGGGCTTCTATCTCATACCGTGATAAAAAGCCTCATTGATTGGTCCAAAGCCTCTGTGTGAACATATAATCAATCATTCCATTATAACTACTCATCAATCAATATTAATGCCAACCCTCATAATCGATAGCGTGGTTGATAATCCATTGATCGTCAGTCACTGCAAAGGGCTGGGATTTGATGATAACTTGATTCAAATAGTATTTGAGCCCTACTGTATTTGCAGAGTCTGGGCTTCTCATTCTCCAAGGCTCATGGAGTCGTGAATATGAGATATAGAGTTTGGAATGGAGATTTACAACAGGCCGCTTGGCTGGGTAGAGGAATAAATAGCTTGTTTTCCCTCGGCTAGGGTAAATAATTGGACTGCACATATGCGAGCACACGCACAGCAAAAAAAAAAAAAAAAAAAAAAAAAAACCACACACACACACACGCACAATAACAAAGAACATAGTCACCCAATTCAAATACCCATTTTGAAAAGATAAATGTAGTGAATCAGAGCTGTGCTGAAGACTTAACCCCCCCGCTCCGAAATCAAATCTCCCTAAACAAAATAAATTAGGCAATACAATATTTTTCACAATTATCTGTTAATATCAGCTGATGGCCCATTTCTAACCTTCATTCAGACCGTCCCATTCATCATGTAAATGTAATTCTGCTGCAGGTATTTAATCAAATGGTATCTGATGGCAGGGAAGTAATTACAGCTATTCTAAACTAACTCCCTCCCCTACTCTTCTTCTTTTTTCTATCTCTTTCTTTCTCCTCGTGTCCACCCTATTCTGTTCGCTCTACCTTTTTCAATTTCCATCACCTTAGTCTCCCTTCTTTTCTCCTTCTCCTTTTTCATCTTTGCCCCTGTCTATTGTAATCTCTTGCAGTGGAATCAAAAAGGCTTAAAGGTTGCACTCTTTTTTTTAATCATCTATCTCAATTTTACAAAAATGGAGCGAGAGAGGGAGATAGAGGCCGTTATCAGCAGTTACTCAACAGCACAACGTCTCAGGCCTACTGATGATCTCTCAACATGCATCTCTTCAAGTGCTTATCACAATAAACTGACTTCTCTTCCTGGACTCCTGACTGCTGCGTCTGTATAAATAGAGCCATTCATAAAATAAATAAATAAAAACCTCTTCATGCATTCTGTATACTGACCTGCAGCAGTGGCGTGTGCACATGGGAAACTATGTGCGGCAACCTTCTCCACTCACGGATTGCCAGGCTCGAGGCCATCTCCACCAGCCGCTCTATGAAGTTCAACTGCTGCTCCTCTGGGTGGCAGATGGCCAGGTAGCCACGGTGCATGTTCACCTTCCACGCCATCTCCTTAGGACAGCTCAGCTCCACCTGGAAATTCACACAGAAAGTCAATTTCCATATTTAAACACAAGTTTAGAGTAGATTTTTTTCTTTAACCGACTCAATATATAACAAGTATTTGTTTTTAAAAGGGTAAATGGTAGGTAATCATCAATATTGTTAAGGATCAATATACCACTATCAAATTAATTGGTGTACTTTTGTATAACTACAATAAAAATATCAGATCATGGCCAGGAGGCTTAGTGTCACACAAGCAATGGTTTTAATATCCGTCTTCTGAGTGTTAGTTTTGTTTAGTTTCCATCTGCATTCATCTGAAGAGCATAAATGTGCTGTAATTTGTTTTTTCCATCAGCCTTTTACTTATTCTACCATCTTCCATTTCTACAAAATCAAGCTTTACTTGTGTTTGCACTGTAAAATAGCTTCATCATCCTCCTCTATGCTGAAAAGCAATCCTGCGGTTTTCTTGAGAAACCCATACTGGCAGCATACGGGATAAACCGCTGAGATAAAATATTGAGAAAATGAAATCTTGTGAAGGCTGCCAATCTCCTCAACAAATACCTTGTTTAAGGTAATACATTATGTATTTTTTCCCTACAGTGTACCTGTAGACAAAACATAAAGATATGTCCATGTTAAGACTGACTGATGTTAGAATTTAGCAACTAGAAAACGTAGATTTCTGCATGTAAAATAACCCTTTGCACTATTCTTGCATTTTTCTTTTGGGAAGAGCTGACTGAAGGCAGCGGTTAGTTGCAGTGATTGTAAATGTGTAATTGGTGACATATCTAGAATCAGATAAACAGTTGGTGTACAGTATATATTTTCTATGTTTGTCTGTGTTAAACAGAATAGCACACATTCTTGTTGGTAGTGTGGCAGTTTTAATTAAATGTAAACATTTGAGGGGAAAGGGCCTTTGACACTTTCCTTGCATTATTTAGTACTTGGACAAATACACAACAATACTGTTTCCAATTCATTTTATGAATGGTTTCAGCAGGACTTTTGTACTAATGACTAATCAACCGAGTCTGACACAGAAGTGGAGGAGTGGAAAAGGCCCTGCTATTGATTAACGCTGAGTGCATTAACAAAAACAACAAACAACAGCCCAGGGGAGCCTGCTACGTCAAACCCGTGGCTTGCTGTTTTGTAAGCGAGAGAAGACAAAAAAGAGCATGAGAATGAGAAAGCCTAGGTGTGTATTTGTGTAAGCTCTTCCGGTGTTGGAGAAAATTACAGTGATCGGTCAAAGCGCACTTATCAGGGGTGACACTTGATGAATATCCTGGAGACAGGGCCGCCCTTATCAAGAGCCAGCTTTAATTGAAAGCGGGGACATTTGGACTTTGCCTCTGAGGTGGTGAGCAGTGGGCAGGCAAGCAACTGAACGCCTTGCTCTTCTCCTCCACCATAAAACAAATCACCCTGCAGCAGATGCCGGGGTAATTATTCACGCACACAGCTGTCGTAAATATTAGCTGCTAAAACCAGAGCTGCAGAGCGAGGGATGAAGAGATGGAGGTGGAAGTAGAAGAAGAGAGGGTAGTAATGACAAAAAGAAAACCAAGTAAAGAAGAGAAGTTGGAGGAGTAAAAGACAAAAGAAAGAGAAATGGGTACACAGAGGAAGGAAGGAATGAAACACAGAGGAAGGGATATAGCGGAGTTGGCACTGGCATCCAGACAATTTAATTAGGTGTCACCTTAGGACAGAGCGGCTCAATGGATTGGTTCCAAGTCTCCTTGAAAGAGCAAAGCAGGAATATTTGTTATATGTCAGGTACTATCACACACTCGCCACCCGTCTACACTTTGTTTTAGGAAACATGAAGCCAATAAATTAACAGGCCAAACAGCTGAACAGCATTTCCACAGCTTTACGGCCAGCTCTCTCATTCTCCCCAGGGGTGTGGTGTTGTGGAGAGGCCGGACGGTCCCAATATCAAGTTACTATATTTCACACTGACATGAGGTCTGGGCTTAATATACAGCACTGTACCGGAAACCAGGAATAAAATGAAAAGTTGTGGCTCTGGTTCACCGGGTTTAAGCCTAGAGGCTCCACTGCGTCTGTGATTGTGTTAGTGAGAACTTGTGGTTATGGTTTCTATTTTCTGTCAAACTGTTAGGGGTTATTGCAACCTTTGGGAGGCAGTAGAAGCAAGCATGCATGTGTGTTTATGTGTGCAGAAATCCAAACATGAATACATTTTTAACATGGTAACATCACACTACTCACCTGTACCAGAGCCTCCTTCATTGCAGCCCAATTGGAAACCCTCCAAGCACACTCGAGCATGAGATATGGGTTCGAGTGGCCTTTGGACTGGCCGTATTCTGTCAATGGTTCCCACTGGTTCAATTCCTTAGAACAGCTGGACATGGAGACAAGGGAGATGTTTAGGGAACTTTAAACGTTTCGTGCTTTTAAATGTCTTTCAGCTGTGCTAATTTTAGATTCTTTTTAGATTTTAGGGATAAATGTATCATTTTCATTAGTCCAATTCACAGTGCATACAATTAATTGTTTATAATTTTGGCCTTTTAAAGGTTCCTTCTAGGTTCTACACAACCCTTGGGGTTTCTTAGTCTCTTCAATATAGTTGTGTTTCTCCTTTTAATTTTATGAATGATGTGCATGGTAAAATACACCAAATATTCAGGGTAAAAATACACTTAATATTCAATATATTGTTTCTGAATGCTCTTCTGTATAATTTGTGTGATGAATGGAATAAATGTTGTCTTTGTTTATACAATCAATGGTGCACAATATCTATATCTATATCTATCTCTATCTACGTATCTCATTATCTTCTATCTTATCTATCTATCTTATCTATCTATCTATCTATCTATCTATCTATCTATCTATCTATCTATCTATCGTACACTAAAAGCCAGCATCAAATAAACATAAAATCTAACGTCAAAAGATTATTGCAGCCACCTGTGCACACTTATGAATGAGCCTCATTTCAATTTTCATGAACTGTTTCATACGTGTTGTTCCTTTCAGTGCTAAATCCAATCATTCCAGTATTACCACTGGCCCTGCATGGCTGATTTGTGTGACATTGGGACAATTTTGTTGCATCTATTGCTTGTGATTGATGTGAGTAACAAAAATCTATTTTCTTGTTTTCACAGACAATATGAAAAAGCAAGAGGAGCTGTATTGAGCGTTGGCCAATAGATAATGTTATTAGGACTGCAATGTTTCTTAGTTGGCATGTGTATAACTGATGAAATTAGTTATCTGTCAATTGCTGCTTTCTCATTAAAGTCTCACACTGCTCCAAAGCAATGTGAATTGCTATTATTTAATAAAAACCAAATCAATTAGGCCAATCTCTTTGTTTTGGTGTTATTGTGTCTTCAAATCCAAAAGCTTTCCCTTGCTAAAGAAGTGGTAACACTGTCTCATAATTTCATTTTGAGTGTAGGCAATATTGACATACATACAGCATATGACTTGCATTTTAATAAACCAAGAGTCTAGTATGACAGTTTTATGAAAGTGATAGTTATGCACCTCCAGAGAAAAAAAACTAAAA
>NW_023339651.1:15170946-15171176 GCF_004916995.1 Morone saxatilis
CAATTGGCAAATGTCATTCAGAGCGCCTTATTTAAGCTGCTTTAGCCTGCCTATCTTTGCTGCTCTCTCTACAAGCCATTTTGCAACCCACATCCTCTGCGCTCTCCCTGCCTTAAGGTTTTCCACGTATGCACATTGAAGGGCAAGGAGTTCCCAGAACCGCCAAATATAACATTCTGCTTTGGAAATAAAAGTTATTTTGACAAAAGTGGTCCTGACTTAACTAAACA
>NW_023339651.1:15171201-15180444 GCF_004916995.1 Morone saxatilis
AATTTGTGCTCCGCTGGCTCTCTAATGTGCCCTCCGCTCCTTTGCTGTTCCACACATCCTTCCGTATCCGTGCCTCCCGAGCCTGTACTCAGAAATGCTGCGAGACTTGCCCTCTCTGCCTTTTCTAGCCTCTCCATTGCTTCTCGTCTTTCTTGGGCCTGACCACAAATGTTTTTAAATGTCATGAACCACCGCCGCCCTCCGATGCCCCCTGCACATTTGTCACCTCTCGTTACAACCATTATACACCTTTATTAAATCATACAATTTCCCCCAACACACAAACTCGCTCCCAATGACAATAAATTTCACATACCCTTCATGGGCTGGTTTATTTGGCAGGATGGTGAAGCCTTTAATTGCGATACTATCCATACTCCTTTCAAGCTTTCCTCCTCACCCTGTTCAAAAACCATGCTGCTCGTAGGCAAGCTGTTGCCGCTCCTGCTGCACCTCTTCTGCCACCCAGCCAGCCCACATTCCTCCTCCTTGGCCGAGCAGGTAGGCTCTGCATAGGATCAAATCTCCTATAGAGTGACAAACACTAAATGGCGCGCAACAAATTAAAATTTGATGACCGTTGTTAAGGGTCCTTCAAAAAAGGTACTTTTCCCAACCTTTAATTTTCACCCATACCATGCATACAAACATAAATTCCAGATCCTCGTCAATGACGGAGACTATATAATATAAGTAAAAGAATAGTACCAAGTAATATATTATTATAATATATATATATATATAAGAAGAAGAAGTAGCTGACCCTAAAATATTTTCTTTAATCTGTTGATGATCTATTCTGGTTTTAAGCTTTCTTTTCCTTGCAAAAATATCCTGGAGAAAACACTGGTTTTCATTTGTCAAGTTAATAAATATAAGGGGATACTATCTCAAATAAAAAATCGATCGTGCATAAATAAAATAATAACTTCACGCTAAATACATTACCTGTTGAGGTGGTGTAATGCTCTCTTGCTCGTAGAACTCAGTGCTCTGTTTGGGTTTGCTGTGCAGGCTGAGGCCCTTTTCAAAGGCCTGCTGCTCCAGCATTAGAGTGGAGCGTAGCCAGAGGTTGTGTGTCTTTCCCAAGTACTTCAGCACACAGGGGCGGATGGGAATAGGAGGCACACACTGCGACATGGCCTCCACAAAGCAGTTTAGGGCACTGGGCTGGCAGTCCCTCTGGGCCTGGTGGCTGCCACTGCACAGGAAAGGACTCATTTCTCCTGACAAAGCCTGGAGAGGGGGGAGAGAGGTCATCAAGCTTCCCAGTTTCACTTAAGCAGCAATGCACTGATATAGCATATTGATAAAGGCATTCTGTTGCATGTATGTGATGTAACACGATGCCTTTTTCCAGTAAAAGAGCTGTTAAGAAACAGGAAAAGAGAGGTAAGAGAAAACAGTTAAGATGAATGGGAAGGGATACATGACCACAAGAAACATGATCAACAAGTCACTGGAAGTTCATTAATTTTATACAGAAATGAGCAAATATGATTTAATATGCAAATGGCGTGTTGTGTTTTTATCTACAAATACGAATAGTCAATATTGGAAAATATTAATATCATGGAAGTGATTACAACCATTTAACTCACACACACTTACACTTACACTCACACATACTTACACATTTTCAATTAATTTAGCACTTCCACATACCTTTATTTAAGGTAATGTAGACATTTTGAAAAAAGTATTTGTTTGTTTGATCTGCACAGAACTGCTCTGTGAAATCAGAGCCTCTCTGAGCGTCCATAGAATAGACTTTGAGTGTGACCGCAGAGTAAGTGCCCTGATAATCATGACTGACACATACTCAGAAATAAATGATGTATTGGTAATGAATATAATTTTCACTGCCCATTGACAGAATGGAATAATTAATGCCTTGATGGTCACTTTAATTAGGCTGGTGGTGGAGAGGGCCAAATTCATTCCTAAGAGGAATATGCTTTTCTATCCCATGTATTAATCAGTTCAGTGATATAAGTCTGAAGAGCAGTAATCACTCTATTTTCCCCATAGACTGAGCTGAGGAAGGAATCAGAATAAACACATGACATATTTATGACTTCATGTCTGTCACAGGAAGAAAATTTGACTGCATCTTTCAGATGTTTTAGAGCTCAATCACTTCAAATCAAGGCCTTTCAACAAGTCTCAAAATACTCTATATGCATCTGGTTCGTTAAACTCATTACAGCTTCCCTCCTTCAGCACTCTCGTTTCCATATTTAGCATAAATGAATCTGTCCTCATTAAGTGGAATTGCACGTTTTGAGAGTAGGATGGCCAAGGTCAGAGTTACTGTCAGCTTGCTAACGTCACTGATAAGATGCAGAAAAGGATATAAGGAGCGGATGAGTGTGTGTGTGACTCAATGAGAACAAATAGGCAAAGTCAAAAATACCTGCGTTATTGGTTTATATTCTGAAAGGGACTTAAATGTCATTGTGGAGTGACAAAGAAGCATGCATTTCTTTCCCGTATTAAATATTACGGGAATTTTCACAACAGTTGTCATATTTTCACCCATTATACTTGCAGCAACACTAAAATTGTTACCTAGCTCTGAGCTTCTCTGCTTTGGGTGTAACTACGTAGAGGCCAGTAAGCTATACTCACATGCTGCTGCCTGTCAGAGAGGATCTTCCACAGGCGAGGGAAGAGCTGAACCCAGGTCCTCTCAGCCAGCGGTGTGGAGATGTGACAAAGCTGGACCAGAGCATTCAGAAGTGCCCCCGTCTAACACAAAGCACAGAAAAAGGACAGTTGCTGACTCAGCAAGGCAGTGCTGTTCTTAAACCTTGTCTTCAGGGCTCAAAAGCACTACTAATTTACTATCCTTCTAGGTGCATAAACGCATTTGACTGATCTCCCAGGTTAAAAATCAGTTCCTGATTTTATAGCTAGAATAAAATAAAATAAGGAAGTTCGGCATCTCAAACACTGCATTCTCTAATATAGCCAGTAGTAACCCCAGAGTAATTAGGGTCATTTTGTTAAATCATCCCCCTCAGCTTTGTCAAAATCCAGCTAGCTTCGTCAACCTTTTAGTGCATTCTGATCTGAAGGAGTACATGCTGGTTTTCAAAAGGACCAACCTTACCTTAACCTCCCGTAGTGAGTCAAGAAACTTGTCATGGCGGTTCGTAAGCATGTGCAGTTGGTTTCCTGCATCTCTCTCAGCCTGCTCCTTACTCTTTGGGATGGCTGTCTGGTCACCTGGTGCCAACTCTATGTCTATCTCCACATCCTGCCAGAGACCACAAGAGAAGAGAACAAAACCATTGTCTTTCCGGAGAGCTTTGACATTTAGACCACACGTTGGAGAAAACGCTGTCTTGAAAGGGCATTTTATGACATTAACCATCAACAGCTTCAAGGTAATGGGTGACAGATGAGAACAGACACTCATTTAAAAAAGACAGACGAAGTGTAAGTCAAAAAGCAAGGCATTCATTTCTTCTCAGGACCACAGTATGTAACACATTCCTAATGGGATAATGTGCTAAATGATGTAAACGGACATGTCTCTTGGTGCACTGTGGTGTGGGTGTGTTTGTGTGCATTTGTGTGTCCCACCTCCTCCTTGGTCTCACTGTTCTCTCTTTCTCGTGGCTCCTGCTTGACATGAGTTGCCATGGCAAAGGCTGCGCGGTCATGGCTGTCAGCTAGGTTGATGACGTTAGTGATAGACGGCAGCATGGACCCCTGGCAGCTGGTGCCGATGATGGTGTTTCGTTCGCACACTGCCAGCAGCAGCTAATAAGCGCAAACACACAAAACACAACAAGTGCAAAACGTAAAACAGAAGATCAGTTTTAAATGACACAACAAGTGACGGGCATGTCAAGAGTCTGGCTGAAACTAAAAGATAAAAGAAAGACTTGTTTTATGAGTCATCAATACATTCTTTGTGTTGGATAAAAGGCTTAAAAGGCCTACTGAAAGATCAGAGGCAGCACTCTGTTTACCTCTATACACTGTTTGATCCAGAAGTGGCTGCCCATGGCCTCCCAGTTCTGAGAACAGCATATGTAGAGAAGCCTCTCATAGACACGGCGCTTCATTGAGGCATCAAACACCTCAAAGAACTTGGCTCTGATCAGTGGCTGAGTGCAGCGAAGACCAGAGAGGAAGGCTGGCTCCAACTTGGATGTGATGTCACTTCCTGAAAGGCTCTCATCCCTGAATAATGTGATGGACAAAACAATTATTTGACAGAGCTTGCATGCTGGCTCTTACCCATTTTATTTCCATGATTCATGAGGGCAGAATGCAGGCGTTTTGTTGATAATAAAAAATTTAATTCACTTAGAACATCTGCTGTAACTAAAAGCAGTCACGGCAATGATGCAAGAGCCAAAACTACAGTGAGACAATTCTCACAATATGTAACAAAACAATTAAGTACACCCTGCAATAAAAGCGTATCATATTCAGTTTTTACTATAGTATACCAGAAATGTGCTGATTCACTGTATGGTGTGTCTGGAAGCCGTTTTATGATTTTTACCTCTGTTAACTGCATTTGTAAAATTAATGACATGAATTAATGAAACAAATTAAAATATGTTTTTGTACAAGGAAAGAGTAATTTTTTAAAAGAGCACCAGAAAAAAAATATTCTAAGAATTATCTGATTACCAGAATGACTCTCAAAATCATCAGAAGAATAGTATGAAAGTAACTGATTATTTACAGCTAAATTGTTTTCTGGTATTTCTGTGTCGCTGTAGACATAATCACACATACTACTAATTAGCATAATAACGTTTAACCAATCTTGCTTGGGATTAAGGGGTTATTCACAAATACAGCAGGCAGGTAGGATTCCAAACATATTGCAAGCACAAAAAGTAATCTCATCGCAACATTCAAACACAAGGTGCCAGCACGTTTAAACAGCCGTGTCACTTAATACTCAGGACCACTGAAGCGTGAGAGGAGATGGCAGTTAACACTGAATATTGGGTGAAATTAAGTGTCTTTGATGTAGAGACACCAGTGATAGTAAAGCACCAACAGTCATGCATTAAACACTTAAATAACAAATGTAATCATTTCGACATTATCCTGCTGCACTGAATGGGCCTCATGGGTATGATTCGCATAACGGAAGGAAAGAGGGAAGGCAAGGCTACCACAGCTGCATATTGCCCATATTTGCACCAGTCTCTTAATCGCACATTGTGCTGGCACAGCTGCTTTATCATTCCATTATCATTACTTGCTGTCCATCATGGCTTTACGGCTCCTGTTAAATCTTTTGACATGTAGCGCAGATGGGATGGAGGGATACAGGGTACGTGTGGCGGATTAAATGTGTATGTGCATAAGACAGAGAGAAAAAGAGGGCAATGGTTTGATGAATAGTGGGCAGTAATACAGTCTCTCCCCTCTGGCCCCCTCCTGTTGTGTGTCCTGTCATGAGTCCTGACACTACTGTAGCCCTGTGAAAGACCTTGGCACATTATCTATCTCAATATCACTACCTGCTGTCTTTCTGACCCTTTCTGCACGATCCCACACTTCTGTTCTCCACCTTTTTTCTATCTAGTTTCAATTTCTATTAAATAATTCCTCTGTATTCATGTACCATCAACTAATTCTAACAATACCCATCTATCATTATCTATCTTAACGTATCCTTAATTTCTCTAGATGAATGGTACACTATTCATTCTTCAAACCCCCTCCTCATCACTATTTTTCGTTGCTCCTTGACCGAACCTCCCATGTCTTTCCCAGCCTCAAACCCACGACCTTCATCCCTCCTGTTAAGACGGATGCAAGGGCGGCATGGCGTCAGTGGCACGGCCATTTGGCCATGTGATGAATGGCCGTAATTACCTGTAGACGTAATTAACGAGGTCCAAGAACTGGGCGTTTAACTCAAGTTCATCTGGAAAGCGCTTCTCTATGTAGGTCATCATCTTCACTAGTAAGATGGACTTCTCACGCAGGTTGGGCATCTGGAAGGAGGAGTAAAAGAGGGATGTTGGTCAGAAAGGAGAGATAGAGAGAGGCCAGCCAGAGGGGAGAAAATAAAAAAAACACAGATCATCTATTCTTTTTTTTTTTTCTTGTAACTGCATCTCTCGGTCTGACTCAACCTTTACTGCTTCTCCTCCTACAGCTTAAAAGAGAATAAAGACCAAAGACACATCTGTGGGTATTATGCTAATGATAACCTCAGTGGAAAATGTGCTTTGCTTGTTGTTTGTCTAAAGGTTTCACACTTTTTAAAATGTACTATGCTGATTCAGTTCTGATTCACACATGCTATTATCAAAGAAATAATGCGACGATCTGCTGAATCACACATTTCTGTTTGTTTGTTTGTACACATTTGTAGAACTTCTAACATTCCGAACTGTCTCCCTGAGGGGAAAAAAAAACTCATTACCTGATTGGCAGCCATGGGAGAATTGTTTTTCACCCACTCCTCAACAATTTTCACGACCGCACGGAGGATTTTGGGGTCTGGCGACTTCTCAATCAGAGAAGTGAGGATGACCTGGATGAAGTTCTTCCTCATTTCCATGCTCATGACTGACAGTCGAGTCTTCACAAGGTCAAGACTCAGCATCACCAGCTCACTGGTCACTGTGAGAACGGAGATCTTAACAGTTAGAAGCATGACTGAGACAAACTAGTAGCTAGTTAAGAAAACAGTTAGTCACATTACTATATATATATATAACACAATATTAGCAATTTCAGACTCGATACTGATGGGATCTATGTGTTGACATTTGTGGAGTTGAGCACCATATAAGAACAAGTTTGTTTTATTCCTTTTTTTGCTATTCTAAAATCTAAGAACTGAAAATATTTTCACAGAAAGTGACAGAAAAAGCCAAGCTGGCCTTGAACACATATACACTCACATCACCAATTCAGCATTTGGTAGGTGAGTCATGCACTCATTTTTATAGTGAAGGCAGCCAAAATACAACTTAAGTTTCAATACAATCGGGATGGAACTACTTCAGTTACGCTTATTAGATTAGTGAGACAAGAACAATCTTTAGAGGAAAAGGCCTTGCTGGTCAGATGGCCTGTGGTCTTAGTGACTATAACTGTCTCTAGTGGAGAGTAAATGTCTGTGTTTCCCGATATAGTCATTAGGGCCCATTTTAAGCACTGATAGCATCTTAGAGCCATTACATCCCATCTAAGAAGTAGCAACAGGAATTATGTGCTGCTTGACTTCTCTAAACCTAGTGAAGCCAAGCTTAGAGAAGAAAATTAACATGGAACCTCAATGAATTTTGTAATAGTCATGAGCTAAAGCTAAATAAAGCTAAATAACCTAAAGCACTTCAACAACGACACTTAAGCTTGAACTCTTCTCTTTACCCTTGCTGAATGACATTGAAGGCAAGTTGTCAAGAAGTTCCGCATCAAACAGCGTCTACCCTTTCAAACCCACAGCAAAACAGCACAAGGTGGCCATCTGTTTGCTTTATCCAGTGAGAGGCTAGGAAACAATACAGAGTGGGAACTAGAGCTGAGGAACATTCCCTGTGAAACCAGACTATCTGTGGAGTGGATCTCCCCTGACCAAGTAAGCTATTGAGGACACAGCTGCGGCCATTGATATAGAACCTTGGATAAAGTCTTTGTATGGAGCCAGGCACTGCTGAGAAACACTGGATATCTGAGCTCTAACTGAGTCTGAGGAAGGTCACAATATGAGTGTGCATGCGTTGTGTACAACTGACCTGACACACAGAAAACCCCTTGTTGGATCAGGGCTGGGGAAAGTACACACACTAGCGTTCCTGATTATATGAGCCTGCTGTAACTGCAGGCCTGTAGAATAAATTCAACTGAAATGGCAGTTGATGTCTGATGGTGCACAGTCTAGTAGTGCATCTTGAAATATCTCTAATTGTGACTCAAGTGCCACTCAACAACTGGGTTAAATAAACGAGCCACACAGGGAGGGATACTGGGAGAAATGGGAATAGTGGCTGGTCTGAGTGTGTACATCAGTGAATTACTGTGGGGTTTGTGTGGAGACACGAGTATATCCATGGTTCTGAACTCATGCTGAGTGTGTTTAAATAGTGAATGGTAAATGGACTGCACACCTTTTTAGGCTTCCAACCACTCAAAGCACTTTACACTACAAGCCACATTCACTCATTCACACAGTGATTGCAAAGGCTCATCACAGACAGAAACTAATACCCATTTACATTCACCCACCGATGATGACACAGCATCAGGAGCAATTTTGAGTACTTTGGGGTTCAGTATCTTGCTCAAGGACACTTCAAAATGAAACAGGAGGAGTCAGGAGTCGAACCACCAACCTTAGTGCGCGAGCTGCTCTACCTCCTGAGCCACAGCGTTTTATACTTTCTAGTATTGCTGTACGATTATATTCCAACAAACCGTTACTTGGCACTCAAACGCAGTGAGCGCATCTATTTCATATCAGTAGTGGACTACATAACTTGTATTTAACAAAAGCCAAATTCAAAGCTATACCTATAGAATTTACATTCCTAATACATTTGTCCAAGTGCATTTATATGTGATCATTCTTTATGCTGTTATATAACGTATACAGTATATGTGTGTGTCTGTTACGCTTGAGCCTGGTGTCCTCAATATCTTCCCACTGAATTCATATCCACACATGTACCCGTGCTGGTTTCGGTGACCCCTGGGTTGGCCTGCTGGGGGCTCAGGTGTTCCCGCACCATCTTCTGCAGTGAGCGCATGAACACCGAGATGAGGCGGTCGATGTAGCTGGCATTGTAACTGCATGCTGACTTCAGGATCATCAGTGTTCCTAGAAGACAAATGAAGGGAAAGGAGGATGATCAGAGGGAAAAATGGGAAATACAATAATCTGACAAGAAGCCTCAACCTCTGTGGGGCAAGGCAACAGACACACACACCTGCAGTAGGCTTGTGTTCATTCACACAGCATGACAAGGACTTTTTCTCTTTTTTTTTTTTGAGGGAATCTAACAAAAGAGTGTCACAGAGATAGGTATGAGTAATGTCCCTCTCTGTTGCTGCTCCCTGGAGGGAAGACAAATGTTAGAATGTCACCCCCCATCATATCAGTGCTACCTCTGTGCGACGGCAGGATACCACAAGCTTTTTATTGACCAAAACTGCCATTTTGGGAATCCATATCAAATAGCGTTACCTTTAAACTGCTATCCAATAGCCATTTGTCACACTGAGGGCCCTTTATTTGGAAAG
>NW_023339651.1:15180463-15194230 GCF_004916995.1 Morone saxatilis
AAGTGAAAAAGTGAAAAAAAATCTCCTTGGATAAGCTTTAGCATAAGCTTTATCCATAAATAGTCTGTGACATCTGGGAGGATAACAGTAATGTCCGTAAAGGGAGGGTGGCCAAAAGCAGCAATCCTTCCCGAGACAACCTTTCCTAAACCGCTGGACTGTGGCCTCTGTTTAAACAGAGCAGATGTTAGCCGGAGCAGCAGGGCCCATCGGCTTGCATTTTAACAACCCACTCACTGGCTTAATTGCTTAAAAGTGACTGAGGTAGCTTGGTTTTGTAGGGAAAAGAGTGGGAGTGTGAAAAATATTTTTAAAAAGATAGAGTTTATGAGCAACAAAATGGGTAACAGATCACAAGGGGGTAGAGAGGGATAAACGGGATAAAGAAAAAGAGAGAATGGGAGATCCAAAGGTCTTACCAAAGAGCTGTGTGGGGTTAGTGTTGCTTGTGGCTTTTTCATAGTTGGTAAGTCCCTCATAGATGACCTTGCCCACAGCAGCATACAGACACTCCAATTCCTCATACTTAGATGCCACTGTTGATGTGCCTAGAGGGAGAAAGCAGTGTTTGCTTTAAACAAAGAAAAAAAGCTGGGAATCTAAACCAATTCCTTACTTTTAGCACATGGCTTGATGACAGCAATGGACCAAAAATGTTGCCATGTCTTCAGTAAACAGGGATGGTAGTTAATTTCTCGGACAACTCAGTTATGTAGTGCTTTCTGGAGTTTATGAGCATTGCTCGGCCGAGTAAGTTCCAGTTAGAATTGGGGCATTAAGCAGTGGCAACTTACTAGGCTCAGTAGGGAAGATGCTCATGAGTCGAGATAAGAGGGAGTGGACAGCCCGCAGGACTTTGGTGTTACCGCAGGTCATGCATGCTGCGATGCCCCGCTGGAGGGGTTTAAAATGGGCAAGGATGGCTGGGGACTGCAACACTGTCAGTAGGAAGCAGAGAATCTCCAGTCCAGTACAAATGTTGGAGATATTAGCCTGTGCTGGCTGCTCCTGAGAGGACACAGAATAGAACAATGGAACCAGTCAGAGGAGTAAAAGAAGTGTATACATGAATTAAGTAGTCATTTTTATATTTTTTAACAAAATACAGAAATATTCAGCTGCTATCATGCTTTCTTATGACTGTGATCCAAGATTACTTTTTAAACATAAGTATACAATCCCAAAACAAAGCAAGAAAAACTACCGTATAAATCCATCAGTAGATGCATTAATCATTCAAGTTTTTATTCGATATAAATTCCAGACAACTCAGAAATCAATATTCTACACACAGAGGTATTTCTCACACAAAAGAACCACGGCACTGTGATCGCTGCTAAACCAAAGATCAATGGCCAACATCGGGCCCTAATTTTGTCTAAATTGCAATCAAGGTTTACAACGATGGCGGGGCCAAGAGGATAATCTGGGACAGATCCATGGCACTAATCTTGGCTAATGAACAAGGTGACTTCTGTGATAAGGCTCCTGGTAGATATTAGGGTAGTATTGATTTGGCACTGTATTAACAGGATGGGACCTAGTCTCTGGAGCCAAGCAGATAGGACATACACATGTATGTGCGTCTAATTGTGTGCATGTTTTTGTGTGCGTGTATCCCTTCCCCTCCTCATTTGCCCTCTCATGCACTCCTCCTGACTCTTAATCACTACCATGCCAGTACAATGAGATGATAAAAGGTAATCCGATTTAGAGCATTGTTCATTAGTCTGAGTAAGATGGCTGGGCAGGTAGAGCATGCTCCCAGGGGGACAGGGCCCGAGTGTGTGGGGCTGCATAAGACCTACAGGAAGCCTTGTTTGTCAAATCATCCCCATGGGATCTAGAGGGCTGATTGTGTGTGTGTGTGTGTGTGTGTGTGTGCTGTGTGTGTGTGTGCGCATGTGTGTAGGCAGAGAGAAAGGAGCGGCCGATGCAGTGATCCCCAAAAGGGAACAAGGGAAGTACGTGACAATTGCCGGCGCTTGGCGATAACCTTGTCTGAACAGTGGCGCTGAATCAGACCAGAGAGATGAGAGGAGACGAAGAGGAGCAACAGATAAAAGGAGAGAAAGAAGAGAGGCTCTGATAAGAGGCTGAAAAGAAGAGATGAGAGGACGAAGTGGTGGTGAGAGACAGAGTGAAAGGCGAGGAGCGATGCAGAGAGACACACTGGGGTGATACAGAAAGCAAGGATGAGGAGTTTAGGATGAAGAGGGTTGGGGGGGTTGAACGCGAAGGCACAGGCCAACCCGGATAGACTCCTGTTATCTCACCGCTGTCATTATTTTGTCATTATGGTGGTTGGCGCCTCACTTCATGTATTACTGATAACAGACAAAGGACTCAGAGACGTTAGAGCAAACACTAAGACAGAGCTTAAGCAGGGACAGGGAAACTTCGGCAGTACCTGGGAAGGCGAACGGCAGAGGCACATTAGTTATCCTATACTATTTGCTGCTTATTGCTTGGAGCTGTAACAACAAGCCTGAATTTTCTGAATCTCATTCAAAGTTGTTTGCATAAAACACTGTTGATGACATACACTTGCACTAGCAACTTCAAATAATCTGTAACATGCTATTTTTTTGTACTCCAAAGAATAGACATAGTGCCCATTAAAAAATACAAAAGATAAGGCAGACACTTTCAGAAAGTTAATACAAATCTTGGAAAATCCAAGCAAAAGCAATTTAAGTTCTGGACACAGTGACTGACAAGTGATCCCTGGGAAATGCAGTGCAGAAAAACAACAGTAGCTTAGCACAAACACAAGCATGAATGTGGCTATATGAAACATAAAGACTGTCTAATAAGGTACATAATGACTGAGTGCGTCATTCTAAAGGCATATGCCACCTTACCACTGTCATCAGCAGCTTGTCAAACCACTGTAGCTTGAGCTCGGCACGAGGCCACATGTCAGGCCTGAGGGCAGACTTCATCAGGCTAACACAGCGACGGGACAGCAGCTCCCCCGGAGACCCAGCCACATTGGTGCTGTCGTTCACCTAGACAGGAGAAGGGGCACAAGGTTGGTTTCATTATCGATGACAATTGGTCTTCATCTTCAATATCACAATGGTGTCCTGACAAGGTGTGAAATCACACAGGGCAAAGAGAGACTCTTCTTCTGTCACCATATATTGTAATTTTTATTAATGCAGCTAGAATTCAACAGTGGCAAAGCCAAGAAGGAGACCGTCCTTCCATCAGGAAGCCCTTCACAAGCCCCCATATTGACAAGCATTCACCCTGTAAAAACATCCTTGAGCGAGACAGGGAATCCCTAGCAGCTCTAAGTGAGATGCTGCAAGATATAATTTTTATACAGGGATCAATTTATTATCACAATGTAGTGTTATCGAATTGAATACAAAGAAAAGATTAAGTTTCTTTAAGACTGTTTTGTGAGCAATGAGTGATTCCCTGCAGTCATACAGAAGGTTATATTCAACAGAGATGGTTGGATGAACAGTGAGAATGGAGCTTGGCCCAAAAAAGAAAGTAGGAAAAGTCAAGGTGAGTGAATTCTCAACAGTCTATTTCAGGCTTGTGACCAAGGTCATCACTGCCACTAGACCAAGGGACAGCTGTGTGAGGAGACACATAAAGGACTGTTCGAAGTGTGTGTGTGTGTGTGTATGTGTAGAGATGTGTTTAGGACAGCCACCAGGTGTGTCCTACCTTCACCACTGAGAGGTTAGGATAGTTGTGTCCTACCTGGCAGGCGCCATGGATGGCAGAACTGTACCTGGTATATGTGAGTGTGTGTGTGTGTGTGAGAGTGTGTGTGTGAGAGAGAGACAGTGTGAGAAAGAAATGGAGTGCTGTGTGTTCGGCAGGTATGGTGGGGGTGTTACCTGGCATGCGATCCTGATGAGGAAGTTGACTACTGTGTCCGTATGTTGTTTCTCAACAGGCTTGGTGAGCATGGTCTCTGTGGCTGGCATGGACTGGCTACGGCCAAACACCTTAACACACACATACAAACATTGGAATTATTAATACGTCAACTTTTTTTGTTTGAATAAAGAGAAAAGAAAGATTCTACAAAGAAAAACTTAAAATTTTCAGTGGCTAAGGAACTAAACAGACTTCATAATAAAAGTCTGTGACAGCAGTGCAAACGCTGCATGGAGTGCTTAGTTAGGAGGGAATATCAAAGAGCCTACACAAGGTTTTTGCCTGCACTGCTTATAGTGAAAAGTCGGCTGCAACTATGATTTTCTGATAATTATTCTGGTTAAGACTGCAACTACTAAGACTTGTGCGAAGTGATTTTTGGCACATCATAATAAAAAACTATTCATTTTAAAAAGGCCCAATCTGTGATTTGAGTTGCTTTGCAGGATACATACACTGAAATCATGTGTACTTTGGTGATTAATTATTGATTTAAGACATATGGTAAACAAAAACAAAACCCACTATATTATGATTCAACATTCTCAGTGAGCATTTTCACTTTTTGGACAGAGAGCTGCACACACACCACTGCACTGCCCTGCAAGTGCAACAAAAGCCCCGCAAACAAAAAGCAATAAAGTCTTAATGTAATCCACACAAAAGATGTACAGATGAGGACAAAACATTCAGCAGAATACAGTTGATTCAGGTAACTCAGGTAATGGCTGCACTGAAGCAACAAACTCTGCAGGACAGTTTCAAAGGGAGAGAAATTTCCTCCAGACAGCAACATGAGATGATCGACATATAGATCAAAATATATTACAGAGAGTTTGTTAGGCTATTTTATAGCCTGCTGTGTTTATTAGTTATTTAGTATAAAATATACATAAGTATTGGATTGGACAAAATTTGATTGGGGCATTTTACCATGGTATCGAATTGGTATCGAGAATCATGGAATTTCACTGTTATTGGTATTGACAACTGAACTTCTGGTATCATGACATCCAGACACAGATATGCAGTTTTCTGTGGTGGGACTGCAAGCAGTATCAGGAGCGTGCCTAGCAATGGCCTTTTGAAAGATTGATCATAGTGTAATTCACCACCTTAGACACTGAACAGGCACAGGGACAAATTCATCTCAACACAAGTTCAACAGATCGCAGTGGGATTTGAGATGAAACATGAAACAGATGTGAGGCAATACTGTTGTAAGGAAGAATTGATTAAGACAAAAACAACTGTGATGTCATCATCTGTTGGCAACTGCTGCCTCAGTCAGATGTAAAAATTGGCATTTGATCAAAGTATCTTTCAAACTGTTTATTTAGAGAAGTGTGGAAAGCAGGGACAGGCGGCAGGAATTTTAAAGGTAGGACCATACAGTTCTTAATTTTTGGAGGGTGAAACATAACAGATAATAGGGATTCACCAATATATCGGAATTTTTCAGTTTTGTTTTTCAGCACTGGCATAAATTGCATGTAAATGCTAATGTGCTCCCTGCAGCAGCACAGACAGTGAGAAGCTGTTCAGCTCTGCGTTTCAAATCTTGGATGACGAGAGAGATAGACTAAGCTGCAAAAAGGCATAGAAGCTTAGCTTTGTAGATAAAGAACAACAAAAAAAAACATTTGTTTCTGGCCAAATTGTTATTTTAAATATCTGTATTGGTTTTGGCCCAGAATTTCCCAATCTGTGCATCACTAACACATAATGAAATACTGTATAGCCAACTCCTGGCTAAAGTGACTGGGCACAAGAAACTGTCACTCAGCCACATTCTACAGTCAACTGAGAGATGGTGAGTTGAGCTTACCGCGGAGGCAGCTCCGGTTGTCGTGCGGAATCTCTTGACATCTTGTCCAGCAGCAGTAGTTGCAGCTTCCAGAGACAGTCCTCTTTTCACAGCAGCCCCGCTAGTCCCTTCACCACCAGCCCCTATTTCAGCCTCGGACTCCGGCTGCCACACCGAAGAGAGGGAGGATGATAGGGGTGAAGATGAGTCCATCAGTTAATGTAATTACAGTTTACAGACTGAAGGTTTCAAATAAATAAATACTGTTCAAAGTGAATGTATTAATGTGTCAACAGGGCACCTTGCAACACTTTTTTTGTTAGTCAAAAACTGATAAGGTTGACACCATTTTAAGTCAGCGAAAACTGTGTTTAGTTCAGGCAGCCTGGATTTTGTTGTGATTTTGTGTGTGTGTGTGTGTGTGTGTGTTTATGGCAGTTCATGAACACACCTGCTGGTCTTTGATCCTCTGTAACTCCCATTTGATGACCACCTCGGCCAGGTCCACAGCCAGTTTCCTTTGCTCTATGGTCACACTTGGGGTGAAGCCCAGACGCTGCATTGCACTGATCATGTGCTGCACCAGGTGGTGGCGCACAGGGTAGTACACCTGAAGAGACCACAGTAAGTATTAATATGTAAAATCAATTTGATATAATAGAAGTGGTGATTCAACAGATTGAATATATATAGTTCCCAAACGCTTCCGTATTTGGTATGGGGCGCCAGGTAGGATTTACTGCAGATGGTCACTGAGGCCAATGGCAGAGTTTAAAAGAAACAGAAGAACTACACATGAGCAATAATATCCAGTTATGCTGAACAGATGACAGAGTAGTTTGAAAAGAACTAAACTTTAATATCAATTCCACTGAAGCTTGGACACTGATTTTTTGCATTCTCTGCTTTTATTTGGACATCTCAACCTCAGCCTCCAACCAGATGCAGAATCCAAAAATGGAAGAGTGATACATTTTGCAGGAATATAACGGTGCGAACAATCCTGTTGGGCATGAAAACACCCCCACTTTGCGGTTCCATCAAAAAACATTCCTCACAAATAAAACACTCCGTCTTCCTGTCTGCATGCCTACCAGATGGTGAACCCTAACACAGGCTTGAATACACTCTGCTCCATGAAGCCTATTACTGGTTTGTTATAACTTGTTCTCCCTCAGCTTCATGTTAGATGGACTGCCTTGCCAGTATTGTCACATATAAATCAGACTGACTTCCATTGCCAACCCTCCAACACAAGCATGAGAGTGAGACCTGTTGCTGGTCTACGTATATCAAAAAGTCGCTGCATTCATGTTAGTGCGCAAATCTCCCCCTAGAACCAAAGTTTTCCCTTAAAGAAGCTTGTCTAAATGCCTAAATATCAGAGCTTTATGTCAACTGAGAGCACCGCAAACTGACAGCAAACCTGGTTAGTGTCCACCTTGCAAGAGAGTCACCCTGCCCACAGAGCATCATCATTATAAATGCTGACGAAAACAAAAAGTGAATGAAAGGCAACTACATGTAGTTTTTCTACAATACTTTGCTCTAGATTAGATCACATGCAAAGTAAAATGGGGTGCTCAATCACTTTGAGACAGAGTCAGAAGAGGCAAACTCTGGAGTCGTATTCTCACTTAGTCTCAAGGACATGATGACACACACTTAGCCCGGAGAATTCACACCCTCAAGCGTCTCACTCAAGAGTCACTTAGCTTCATCGCGAACTGAACTGGGACTCTCAAACACACAGACGCACACAGACAAAAGAGCAAGAGAAGAGATGTCTATCTGAGGGCTGTTGCAGTGTCAAAGAATATTAAAGCTTCTCACTTTGAGGGTAATTATAGTCGATAGAGCAGGGCTTCATGGCCCCTTAATGACAGAGCGGCTAAGCCCTGTCCATCACGTGTGCACGCAGAAACACGCACACAATCTCTCTATTTCTTTATCAAACACACACACACACACGCACAAAGTCTCTCATCTGTCTGTCATTATCTTCTCCCCAGTGTAATTATGCTGATGTGATTACATTAGATTAGTCATCTGGCCCAGTGAGAGCAGCCTGTCAGTGAGATAGAGAGGGGAGCTGAGGAAAATGTCAGTCTTCTGCTAGGAGACTTCTCGCTTTCTGACCTGCGAGGCATCGAACATCAGCTGAAGGAGCGAGAGGACAGAAAGTGTTCGAGTAGTTTAAGGAGGAATGTGAACATAAAGGCTAGTGATCCATTGCTGGTGCTGACTTGTGAACGACTAGGCACTCTTTGACTCTGCGGATCAGCACTCAGAAGGGTGTGTCCGTGTATCTGCATTAAGTCCATCAGCTCCACTGGCCAGTGATGAATGGTCCAGCTTTTGACCAGCAAGCAACAGGACACAATGCCGCTACTGTCAAACAGCAACTCAAATATAGTTAACCAACTTATTTCATAAAAAATATTAATTGGGCCATACAAGATAATCCAACTTTAAATGATGCTCCCTTCCCATGAGGGCTGGTTAGGAGGCATCATATTATTCAGGGCACTCAGATAATCAGCAAAAACAACTTCTCAACCATTTCCCCCATGCAGTTCCCTGCAGTTGCCGAAGCCACACTGAGCAGTGAACTGGCAGCAGCAACAAATGGCTGTGGATGTACCCATGTGCCCTCTTACTCCATGTCAGGGCAGCTTACCCTGGTTTACCATAAAATGTGAAGTATAATATCGATATGATATAATAGACAGTAATTAGTCATCCTTAAAATGGTATTACTGAGGGTGGGCTAAACTGGGGTGAATACCAAAGAACATTACCCACCCAGCAGTGTATATAATAATATATAATACACTGGGAATCAATACATTCAAGTGGCTGGCAGAAGGAAGTGCACTACTAGTCCACTCTAATTTCTGTGTGTGTGTGTCAGCTCACCCTGAAGTGCTGCACGATGAGATGCAGAATGTGAACCAGCTGGGGTACAGTGTGTCCCTCCTCCACAATGATTTTTCGAGTCCAATGGGTCAACATCTGGTGGCCATCCTCCATGCGGGCAGGCACAGCTGGGGTCAAGATGGCCATGGCCTGCCGTACAATGGCCCGGGCCTCCATGGTGTGGGCCTTCAGTAGGCTGTGGAAGACCTAGGAAAGGAAATGTAATACAATTTTTAATATAAATACAAAAGTACAGTTACATATTCCCTGTTCTTTAATTTTAAGTTTCTTATTTTCTATCTGTTGTAATCTCATTTTAGTTGAGTTGAGTCATCCTAATGTTATGCTTGTTTTGTCTGGATTCATTTTACATCTGCTACTCAAATCTGCCATGTTTTATCTCTACTCTCAGTCTTTAGCTCCGTGTTAAATTAAACCCACGCTTCACTGAGTCTCTTTTCTCTTTTAGAATTCCTCCTCACCTGTAGGACAATCTTCTTGTGAATGGCGAACTTTGCAATGATGTGGGCCAGAAGTAAGTGACCACTGTATTTACAGGCCGGGTCCACGCAAGCTTTGGGCAGTAGGCATGGCCAGGCGAAGGTCATGAGGCGCCGCAGCTTGCTGTTGCGTGACTTGTTGTTGTCATGAATGTGGTGGGGTGCATGCTCCACCAGCAGGGTGGAGAACTGCAGCAGGCAGATTCGCAGTGAGTCAAGTAGGTCAGCCTGCTTCTCTGGGTCCAGAACCTTGGAGAAGGACGGGAGAGACAGGTCAAATGTTTGCTGCCCATAGCAGAGTGAGCACTGTATATCTGCGGAGTTGTTGATCAGTACAAATACACAATATTTTGTGTCAAGAACAAAAATGTCTGCTCTGTTGGTGCGACTGTAATTCATACCAGGTGCTGACAGAGGTCAACAGAAGTCTTAGATTACTTAATGCACCTTATGAGCACAAGTAAGACACACATTCTATTAATATACTTGAATTGCTTAAGTATACTGCACTTCTGACTAATATTTACTTCCCAAAGTCACACCATAACGGCAATATACTCTTCAATGGGAAGCTGTCTTTTTGTAAGATGTTTTTAATATGTGAAAAATACCCATCAACATTTGAATTCCCCTGAGAGAAGTACAGATGGGAGGGGAGCACACAGAGAGAGGGAGGTGAGGGAGGAAATGAGTTTTAACCAGACCGTAGAGGAGCCATTAGCAGCCATTAGGACTGGTGTTAGTCAGTGATGAGATCTGCCACAGCACAAACAAACACGCTGACCTTTAGCATGGTCTCACCCTGACATTTACAATAGGAATTATAGTCTGGCCTGATAAATGAAACGTGATGGAAAGAGGGACCACTGGGACAGTGGGAGGGAGAAAGAAAAGCAAAGACAGATGGAAGAGGCAAAAAAGAAGAGCAGCGAGATGGAATGACAGCAATTAAGTGATCAACTAATGCGTGGAGGACGTGAGAGAAGAAGAATCAGACTAAGTAGGATGTAGTTGATGATGACTGAGAGTATGGAGATGTTCTGGACTGATAAGACATTATGAGAGGAAATGCAGCAGGTAATGAAATCAGAGAGACAAATGGAGAGACAAAGCTGTTGTGAGTAATGAACAAAGGAAGAAGGGAGAAGTGAGCTGGCTGAATGTGAAGAAAGATGTTGAGAGGAGGAAAAATAAAACCTGCAAGCGTATGTGTTCATGTGTACCTTAGTGATGAAGACACTGGTAATGCTTTCAGGATTGTCTCCTTCAGGGTTGGGCGGTCCAAGCAGCTGCTCACCTTCCCCTTTCTCAAAGCTGTAAAGGAAGGCTGGATTCAGGATGTGCTGCAGCACCTGGGAAACACAAGAACACATGTTGAAATGATTTTACTGATAAAAAAAAACCCAAAACAGTTTTCCATTTACTTAGGGGAATATACAACCTTCGGAGTGAAAGTTGCATATGCCCCTATTCCTCGTGTTTTCAAAGACTACAGTGGAAGATTTCACTGATAGCACACCTTCAAGAAAGGAGAAACTAATCAGTGAAATCACCTGGTGTGATCTTTGAAAAGCTGCATAAAAGAAAAATCTGCACACTCTCAGCTGTCCATGGCACATAATTATGTGATGAAATAGTAATCTACTCTACAATCTATTCTAAAATCAGAAGAACACAGGTCCTATTCAGACTGATAATAACAGGGGGGGAAAGTGATTCATTAGAGAGGAAAAAAGAACTTGGTAGTGTAAAGACAGACTTGAGGCACAGCAATGTCAAATGTCCAAATCAACAGGTGTGACATTTAAATAATCACAGAAGAAAACTAATTTCTTGAGACAATACTTAATAAGAGAATATGTTATGCTTCTTAATTAATCCATAAGCATTGAAAGCACAACAATCTATTGCTCAGGCAAAGCTTAAAAAGCAATTTACTAACACCCTGAAACCTGCAGGGAGGGTTATGAGGGATCTGATGAAGACAAAGACGTGATTAGCTGGTAAAATACAGAATAACCCAACCACAATATAGCTAACGACTGCATTTATTAAAGAAGCTGCTATCTGTTAATGAACCCCCCTATTCAATCCATCACTGGGGAGGACAGGGCATCGCTCAGTGGAGAACGAGCAGTGGCAGCATATGTTCAAGCTCCTCCATTAGCACATTATTCACCCACGCTCTGCACAATGCGCATGCATGGGTGACAGACTCACACAAGCATGCAGCAACGCACGCACCCCTAAATGAAGACACAAAGAAAATGCATGGAGCATCAGTCTGTTCTTCAGTCTCATCTGTTCCTATTAATTCTAAGCCTCTCTGGCATCAATCACTGTAAGATCACAACATATTTCTGTGATGCCATCAGATGCTGGGCTCCTGCAGGCCGTGTGTGTTAGTGCACGTGTGCACACACAATATCTCTGGGTGAGTAGCCTAGATCTTGCTCTGCAGGTGTCTTCATTATCTTAGATCCAATTTCCAAAACCTTAAACAAATAACTTTGTGTGTGTGTAGAAGAACCCTTGCAGCACTGCAACACAACCACAATAGGGGGGAAATAGTGACAAGGGCTGGGGGTGGGGGGATTGGCAGTATATGTATTATGTTCCCGACCGTACACAGCAGGAATGGGCAATAATGTATGGCTTATATTGTTAAGTAGCCACAGGAAGTCTTGAATGATAGCACTACCAGTCACAGAGGTTAGTTATTACTTGGCCTTAAGATCTATGGATATTGCAAGCACTTTTTTGTCAGTGGATGAGTTTTACACACAGTTCGGTTTAGAGCTGTACATAATCAAGGTAATTCGTAGCTTTTAAGAACTCTCCTTCAATAATGTGATTTTATGTAACTGGTTTAGTTACAGGTCTAAATCTGACACCTAAGTGGCAACTAATCTGTATAAGTAATACAGTTGCACTTAGGTGTTAAATGCCGTATTAAAACATGTTTTAAAAAGTACTCTGGCATTTTATTTCTTTGTTATCTTTTAATTTGTCATTTGTAAACGTGAAAAAAAAAAAAACTAATTAAATGTGAGTGAAAAACTGTGATATATTTTTGCCTCTTCACCCACACCTAACACACACAGCTGTTGGTTGCTTGCAGAGGAAATGGCTTTGCTTGTAAATTTGGACTATAATCTTGTTGTCTGTTCACATACAGATGAGGAGGCATACAGAGGTATACAACGGTACTACCAAAAATATGCATTTGTTGTTTCTACTTAACACTGCAGTTTGATCTCCACTGAGGCGACGATCCTAGCACAGCAAGTATACACATTTTTGCTACACACAGTATGTCATGTCGGGAACTAAAAAAAAAAAAAAGAGTAGCAGAATGTAAAACAGACGCGATGTGCTTCATAAATTTCATACACTTGTTTGTTTACTTGTCTGTTTGAAATCCATTCCACGAATAGTAAAATGCTTTTCAACAAAAACGCAGCACAAAAGCGGTTTTCTGTAAGAACTGTTGGGATAAAACAAAAGAAGCAATACAGGAGCAGCATGAGGTCAGTCTGTGCCATCATAGATGATTCATTATTGCTTTCCCACACTGTCTCTATTTATTTATTTATTTAAACACACTCTGCATCTCGCTCAAAGTGAAATATTCTCCTGGTGATGCTACACAAGAACTCAGCCTCTATCTAACTCCAAACCATACACACACACACACACTCACTCTTCCCTCTGCTATTATGCTTCCGGGAAAATTCTAGAGGCAATTATTTAAATGTCAGTGGAGGCAACACCCACACTCAGTCTCTCACTCACGACTCGTACACCATCAACACAAACATATTCACACACACCAACACATCCTCTCTTTTTCCGTCTGTCTGTCTGTCTGTCTGTCTGTCTCTCAGCCTCACATGCACAGCTAGCATCTGCTGCTCACCAGAGGAGGACAATTAAGGGAAAAACAACAATATGAGCAAAATTCGGGTGGGGGGTGTTGCAGTTCTGCTAGCAGAGTGACTGAATTCTGCTTTGCTAAAATTCAAACGCAGCATTTTGTCCTGGAAATAGACAGCACAGTGAGTTGGCTGAACTCTCCCTCTCTTGCCTTTATTTTGTCTCTTTTTCCCGGTCCATATGCCACTGAAGCAATGCAAACGACAATGCAAACTGAACATGACCAAAAAGGGTGATTCTTGTGTGTGTCTGTACAGTTGTGTGTTCTTGCCACACAGTCATTTGGCTATGTGCTAGAGTGTGCCAGGGCAGGCCTTCCCCACTGACCCATTTGTAGTTAACAGCAGTGCTGTTGCTCCTCTGTGCGAGGTTGTGCGCCTGCTACAGCTGTGCAAAGTGTGTGTGTGTGTGTGTGCTTGTGCGTGTGTGTGTGTGAGAGGGAGAGCATGCATGCGGGAGAGTGGGCTTAATTAAAAAGCAGCCTGAATGATTGTAATGCTTGCAGCAGCAGGTCAGGTAGAGAGGACAGAAGCATTCATCTGTGAGCCTCTGAGGGTCTACAACCAGACAAAATGACCTTCCTGACTCTAGCAAAGAACTTCTGGTGCAAAACATACCAACCATAAAAGTCACACAGATCAGGTCGGCTACACTGAGGGAGCAAAGTAAGCAAGCGATGCTTGTAAGATGCAATATGAT
>NW_023339651.1:15194255-15213506 GCF_004916995.1 Morone saxatilis
AACATATAGTCATAAATTGACTGTCCTGCTCTGATTGCCTGTGTACATACCTTAGCTTTAAGCTCATCGTTTGAAGTGTGGGTTCATTTGAACTCAACAAAGCGAAAGAACAACAACAGGGCCCGTTTCTGGGCGATGGAGTACTTTTTCCTTAGAATTCTCCTCCTCATATAATACCTTTAGAAGGTCATATTGCATAAGGAACCGGACCTGTAAAGGGCCCGCAGCAGCTGGAACAGCAACTCAATTTCTGAGTAGTTACACCTATGAAGAGACAGGGGGTCAATAATTCACACACACACAGAGAGAGGAGAGGAGAGAGAGAGGAGAGAGGAGAGAGAGGAGAGAGAGAAGAGAGAGAGAGAGAGAAGAGAGAGAGAGAGAGAGAGAGAGAGAGAGAAGAGAGAGAGGAGAGAGAGAGAAGGAGAGAGAAGAGAGAGAGAGATGATCGTATGTCAACACAACAGTGATATTGTACAACAGAACTTTCAAATAAGCTTAGATACCAATGTGTATTTAGCCAGTTTAACACTTAAAAAAAGTCTGTTTATCAAAAGGTCAACTGAACACACACACTAACATTACTGGCTGGAGTGGTTGGGGTTAATTGCAGGGTCTACAATAAGCATCTGCTAAGTGCCTAGTGCACCAAGTGTTTTAGCACTTTCTCTGTGCTCAATAGAGAGGTAGGGTGAGAAGGTCATTCATGATTGGAATGCCATTAAGTTAGTTAAAGTTAGGGACTGCACCAACTTTAAACATTTGCATTATATGCTTGTAGTCCTTACACAAACAATCTTACACACTGTTGTCGAGTAATTTCGGTCTCAAATGTCAAACTGTCCAACATTTAGGCAAACATATCCCCATTACAATTTGAGTGTACATACTTGCAGTAACTAAGAAGGCAGTAAGCCAGCAGCTTGGGCTCCTTCCAGTTGGTGGCAGCCATGTTGTCTTTGCGATGTCTCTCTTGGAAGGCCTCACTGACCCAGACTCGCCTCAGCTGGCTGACCAGGGAGTGCTGCCCTGCCAGCCAACCCTCATCATTCTTCACTATGATGCTGATAATCTGGACAGAGAAAGAAAAAAAAGGTTTGAGGCAATATAATGAAATTACACACATCGCACCTGACAAGATGCAGTTGTGTATACAGGATGTAAATACTGACGGAACACTAATGAAAACATGTATACCTTGATAGCCTGAAACTGTAGGTCCAGTCTGGCTGTGGTGGTGGAGGGAGATCCAGGTCGAACAGTCGCTGCAGTGCCAGCGGGAACCAGTAGAGGGACGAAGCGGTTGGGATTAGAGGCCAGCACGTCTCTTAGTGGCTTGGCATCTTTGTGTTTCAGAAAACTCTGCATATAAACACATAAACATACTGTAACTATACACACAAAATTACATATAGTGAGACTAGAGAGAAGAATGTGTACTGCACTAGGTCAACAACAAATTTAAAGAAACATTTCATTTAAAGAAACAATTTTTACTGGGATATATCCATCCATTTATATATGGGGTTAACAGGACCAGCGAGCCTCAAAACACCCAATATATCCCTAATTTTAGCCAATTACTGAGGTAACAAAATGCTGTTTTAATAGCAAATGTATCAATGAAAAGACTGAGGGGACTGCTACTTAAAACTGCCAGTGTCTGACCATGAACATGCGGCTCCACTGGGGGTCGTTCAGCGTAGCCTCCATCATGAACAGCTCCACTGTCTGAGATGGGTGACGCGTCAGGAACTTGATCAAAGGCTCCCTGAATGGACTGCCGGCCTGGCACAGGATGGATGAATGAGACAGAAGACAAATAGCAAAGAAAAAAAAGAAGAATCCAGATTTAGATTCTATCACTTCACTATCACTCTGAATATGTGTGCTTAACAGCAGTAATGTACCATTAAGACTATACATCAGCTATAGATCAAAATGGATTAGGAAGCAGACAATATCATGAGATTATTAGAGTTTTTAAGTATTTATCATAAAATTATCATGCATTCTTACTCTTACTATGAAGCTTATTAAGTAACGTCAATTTAACCTTTTTCAAGCTGTAACATCCTTTAACAACAGCCATTTTCCACATATCTTTTCTCGCTTCAATCATGGTGTGGTGTATTTTTACGCTACTTCTAAAATACGATAGGATGGACGTGCAGGGACTGTCCTAGGAGTGGAGTTGGTGTCCTACCTCTATGAGCATAGCCCTCTCTGTCTTCATGACCACCTCCAGTAGAGGTTTGACCAGAGTCTGAGGTGCGGCTGGGATCAGGTGGAAAAGGTTAATGATGGCAGAACAGATCTTCATTTCCTAGAGAAAGAGTCAGAGAAAAAGAGCGGAGGAGAGAAGGGAGTGAATTAAATTCTTGAAAAGATGACGGAACTAGACACGGAAATAATTTCTGACAGACAGTCTTGATGGACAGCCACTGTGGAAAGACGAGGATGAATCTTAGTAAAACAACTGCATATGCAATTTGTGCTCATTAGAAAGCCAACTTTCCACAGTTGGTATGGAGCACCACTCGGAGTCTTGGATTACATTTGCATAGGGCACAAACAATTAAAGAACACTTTCATGATCATTTTAATAAACCCTGTAGTATCCATATCTTAGAGGTAGAAGAAAAAGGGGGATAACATTTCTACAACAGTCAAAATGTGAGGTTAGAACGAGGCTGAGATGACTTTAACATTTCTGAAGACGACCACAGACACACGGACACAGAAATACAGGGCAACTCCACCAGCACCACTACCACAACATTGGTTCAATTCACCAGCACAACATTGGTTTAACGAAGTTTAAAATCACTGACAGAGTCACCAACAGAGGGCGCAACACCAGGTCACATCTCACCTCAACGCCCTCCAACGCAGGCTGTACCGGAACGGGAGACAATGATCAGAGTCAGCAGAGCAGTATGTGTGCATTTTTGTGTGGCTGTGTGTTGTCTGTCTTTGTTCCATATGGTAGGTGAGCAGATAAGACAGGGTGATAATGAAATGAATGCAGAGACAGCGGCAACCTTTACAAGTGACCTCTGGAACAACTTTTCTCAGCAGTGGGTGAATAAGGGGGCAGGGGCCATACTGGAATGCTAGTCGAGCAACACAGGATCCGTGGCATTTGGAGAAAAAACATTCTTCTGACAGATATCAGGCCATGAATACAGAAACTGACATTTTGATTTTGTTGAACCCTTTCAGTCAAATTTAAATTGTTTTTCTCTTTCTTTTAAACAAGCTTTTTACTCCTCCTCACAGCTTGTTAGTCCACTCCATATTCTTCCCTGTCTGTCAAAACTCTCTTACATGCCTACATGTCCTAAGACCATCCGCCTCGGCCCGGCTCCATCCCTCTTTCTCCAGTTTTTGTCTTTATCAGGCTAAGCTAATTGACCCCTTGACCCTGGCTTTATTGTCACTGCCAGCCTCGCTGTCAACACGCACAAAGACCACAAGTTGGAGGGAGGGAAAGACAAAGGGCCAATTTGCATCTAATTAAGCACACCATTTTGATATGCGGCAGGATGAACTCACATAAAAGGAAGGGAGGGAAAAATGGACATTATTTCTATGAGGGAGAGGCAGCTGTTTTTTCCCTTCCCTCTCTCTCACCTTTTCTCTGCCTTTACAAGGTTATCTGTCGGGGAGATAATGAGGAGACGCAGCGCTGGGCCCACCACCGCCTGCCTGGCGCCTAATTAATCATTGATTGTAATATGGCCACTCACAACTCATCTGGGAGGAGTCCACACTGAGGAGGTGTTGACTACATGGGACTATGGCTTTGTGTGTGTGTAAGGGGCAATTTCTCTGTCCCTTCAGTGAATGCGGTTTGGTTTAGACAGGACAAGTCAACTAAATGAAAAAAAGTGTGCCAGTAGACAGCTGTATTGGCGTGCTCCTTTAGGCTATAACTACTTCTGTATTGCATTCAAATGAGATTTCTACATATGTAAATGAAAGAAACAAGACAACCCTTCACTGCATTTGTATTCAGTTTCAGTGCTGTAAGGTATGTGCGGGGCTGTCTGTATGTCTGAACTGTGTATACTTACACTGCCATCACTGCGCTGGCCTCCCTTGTGTGTTATTACAACCACCTCCATCCACTTCCTCAGGTGTTGCTGAGAAAGAGAGAAACAACCGAAAATTTACTGAGGAGTTTTAAGTAATAACTACTAAATAACACATTTTTAAAATACTTCTGCTGCAAAGCTTTGTTTAAACATGAAACTATTATACAGTGGACAAATGTGCACACAGTATAGTAACCATTGTCGCACCATGACCTGACACTATATACAAACCACGTGAGCCCTGCAGGTTTTTTTACCCCAAAATGATTAACCTAAAAAGGACAGCAGCTGCAAACAAGAATCATATCTGCACATGGCATACCAGTTTAAATGCTTAATAGTATATGTTTTCAGAAACAATACCAATATATTGTGGCAATGCAAGTCTTGTAGGTTATGTTTTTATGATATTATTGCCAATAACAATTGTAAGTAATAATGTTACTATTTTTTATAATATCATAATTCTGTAGAAGAATCTAGTTAATAGTTTATTTATTCTCTTATAGTTATACTGCCACAGTTAAAAGGTTTGGTTGCCACGTTCTCCATGTTCATGCCAAGATAAACTGAATTTAGTGTGGTCAGGTGTTTTGAATAAAAGATGTTGTGAGATGAGGAAGAGGTCAGAGTTTGAAGTTTCTCACCATCATCTGATCACAGAACTTGTCATTGAAGGAGTTGGGGAAAAGACGAGTGACAGAGGTAAGGCGGTTCACCACGTTGAGCGTCAGGCTGCGGTAGTCACCCAGCATCATCAGTAGGGGGCGCATGTGAGTGTGGATTTGGTCCACCTCAATAGTTGCACCTTCCAGGAACTAAAATAAGGTACAGGAAAATATTATTTACCATTCCAAAAAGTTTAACATGACACTTAAAATGAATACTATAAAAGAAACAAGATAGTGTTGTTGAAATATCTAAGGTGTAGTCGGTCTAACACAGGCTTATTTTGCTCAATGGTGCCAAATCTACATTAAAAAAAAACTTATAGTAAAAAAAAAAAAAAACTTAGTATCATTCAGGTCTGTGAATTGAACTAAATCAATGTACTTTCCTTCCACAAATGTTTCTTTTTACTACATCTGATCTGGTCTTGTGTTGAACTGCTCACTACCCCTTGTGTCTCCATTAATAAACGAAGGCCACTCTAATGAGGGCATGATCAGCCGTAAACAAGCATACATGCCAACGCCAAACACTGGTGACGCACACCCAACACCCTCACACAGACGGGAGGGAATGATGCATGGCAGCCACATTCATTTTCCTCTCAGTGCTGAGAACAAACACTCCATCCTGTATCGATCGGGCCATGGCAACGCTCATTAGTGCTAGCAGGGCAGAGATGAAAGCATGGGGAGAGCAGAGAATGGCTAGGCAAAAAATAAATAAAAAAATCACAGGATAGTGAAAAGTAGTGATGGTGGTAAAGAAAGAAAATGAAGGACACATAAATTGAAGGAAAAAGAGACAAAGAGCTTGGGGTAGATGGATAGAGGCTAAGATTGTATGGATACTTTGATGAATAGAGGCAGGAATGGTTCAGGGAGAGTGTGATAAAGCAGAGGGAGGTCCATATGAAGATAAGTGGGTGGGGAAATGGCATGAGGAGAGGATTAACAAAAGACTTCTAAGATGGCAAATGACATGAGTGATACAGATAAAAGACTAACGAAGCAGGAAGGAACAGGACAATGGAAAACAAGATAATAAAATACTATACTTAGAAAATTAAACATAAAATAACATAGGAGCAAATAATACAAACAAGATAAATGAAGAGGAGAAAGTACAAGGGTGACACAGTAGGAGGCCATTTCAAAAAGGTGTAGAAAATGTAATTTTAGAAAGGATTTAAAAGGTGCTACCAAATTCACTAGTCTGATCTTTGGTAGACCGCTTCATATCTTAAGGGCACAGTCTTTAATCCAGATTTAGAAAGGTCACGTCTGTGGGTCTCTGGCTGTGTTTTTACTCAAAGGGAATTGCAGTTGAAGTGAGTGATATAACCCAGGTCTGAGCTTTCTAAGTAATCGATATAAACTCCGAATTAATTCCAAAACAAAAAGGAGCCAATGTATAAAAATGCCAAGACAGTAGTGAAATAAAGACAGTCTTGAGATTGTGGATTATAAAAATGTGTACATTTCAGAACACTGCGTCCCTGAAAATTTCCACAACACTGGGATTTTGGATGTAAACCATAAAAAAGGACAAACAGTACATTTTCCTCTCAGGCTTTGTGTATGATGACATCATGATATTGTATATGACAAGTCTAATAAGTGATTTTGGAAATATGAGAAATCAATACGTTCAAGACTAACTATTTCCTTTATGTCATCATGTTATGCGTTATTACCCAACTCTAAAACAACTGCAAAGCAGCAAAATGATGAGAGATGTTGCACTGACCTTCCTCATACACGCCTCGCCCGCTTCCTGCAGTTCATTGTTGGTGGAGTTGAGGGCTTTAAACAGGGCAGCAATGATCTTCTCTCTGGACTGTGGCAAGTAATTACAGGCTGCCAGGGCATCTAAACAGAAAAAAAAGAACACCAGTAACGATCAACACTTCCTTTGTGACGACAGACTAGAGGTGTCTAAATCATTAAAATAAAACATCCAAACATAATTCAAATTTTCACCAATGCTTTTTACGTTTTAGTAAGACAGTTATTAATTCAATTCACACAGCAGTAAAACAAAGATTAAGGGACAGAATATGCTCAACCATAATTATCAAAACAGTCTCTGCTAACATGACAGACCATTATATTATATTGAATTGTTTCCATCCAGAACAATGCAACCAACACAAAAAATGAGTAAGCATCAATTGCAAAATTCAAACAATACATCGGGACCAATATCAAGTTCAGCAGGTCCTACTCACTGAGAGCAGCGATGCGCAGGGGAACCAGGGAGGGGAGGCTCTTGTAACAGGGAAGCTTCATCAGAGCAGCATCCTCTGCCTCACACAGGTTCAACAGCTAGAGAGGGGGAAAAACACACATCAATAATCAGAGTGCTAAAAGTGGTTAAGATATTTATGTCCACTGTAAAATGGCTAAGGTTGATGAGCACACACACTTCTCATTTTAATATTTTGTACAAAAAAAAAAGCATGATCTAAGCCTGAAATTCCTTTGCATAATATACTGCAACATTGTACCTATTGTGTCATTTATCTCTGAATATGCTAAATTAAGAAAAAAAAAATAGAAAAAGTACATTATGAATTAATTAATGCTAATGTTAATGACTTCTGCATCTTCCATACCTCTGTGTAGAAGACCTTGTGCTCCATGACATTGAGGTCCATTGTGAAGAGGCGTGGCTGCAGGGTGGTGCAGAAGGTGTTGCCCTCCATCAGGCCGATCTGGGCGTTGGCAGGCTGGTGGCGGAGCAGGTGTTTCTTTGGAGGAACCATATCTTGCAACACCTGAAGGGAAAGAAACCCAAAGAAAACAATCCATTAATGCAAATTAAAAGACATCTTGTGTTTCACTCTCAAGTTTAATTTCAAAATTAAAAAACTCTCAAGAGGTTTCAGTCCATAGTGACTTTGTGTTTAAGTTGAAAAGACAGGTGCATTTCACACAAATCACAAATGTGTCACGGAATTAAATCCTGATATACAGTTATAGAAAATTTTAAAGTCCTTGGTTTCACCTCTTTGTGTGGTTCCATGATGACGGTAACACTCTTGCCGGTGACGTGAGCTAGCACCTGCAGGGAGTGCATGGCCTGCTTTCTGACGGTTGAGTTGGGGGAGGTGACCTCACGGACCAGGTCATGCGTGACCGTGTGGAAAGACTTGTCCTGGGCAGCCAGCAGCTCCTCAGTCTTTTCTTCATCTTTTAGTGGAGTTGCACAGCGCACAAGCAACTGCTCCAGGGTGGTCTTAGCCATGGCTACTGCTCCATTTGACACCTTATGAAAATCAATATAGTACTAAGTTCAATGGCACTACTGTGAGAGTTCAGCGGTAGAGGAAAGTTACACGTTGTTACACGGCACCTGCTGCAATCCTTTGTAAAACATCACGTGAAGACAACAAACAACAACAAACGGAAGCAAGTAAATCTTCTACTCCTTTTGAAATGATTTGCTAAATATGAGATTATTCAGTAATTTCCTCTCACCTCTCCTGTGAGGTCCATCATGACAAAGAGCAGGGCCTTGAGAAAGGTGAGCTGGTTCTGTAGCACCCAGATCAGAGGGAGCCTCTCCATTAAGAACTTGATGGACACCACACCGCCAAGCTTGGCATACCAGGCCTGCTCATAGCAGCAGGCACACAGACGCTCCACAATGTAGGAGAACAAGGGCAGCTGGCATGCCTGAAGATGAAGAGTCCAGGATGATTAACCAATTCCCATTTAAAAACTATACACATGTTAAAACATAAATCAAACAGTAGTGATAATAGTAAAATGACAAAAGCCTCTGAATTTGATTAAAGGTGTATCAGATGTCCTTTTCAAACTCCAATATGTAAATGCTAGGCAACAATTTGTCATAATAGTTATTTTCAGAAGGTTGATCTTACATTGAAATAATTTCCCCCAAGTTAAGTAAATGGCCAGCACAGTTTACCACAGCTACAAAACAACTGGCACAATGAACGTAAAAAGTGAAACCCTCCAACAATCTCCTCCCAGTGATTTACCCTCTCCTTGGAGCCAAGGATGATGCTCGCCACATCGAAGATGACGGCAAGGGCCACTTCTCCAATCTTACACAGCTCCTTCTCCTCGTAGGCCATGCAGATAGCTATGGCATCAATCAGAACGAGTGGATCCATGCCCTTTGAGCCATTCTCCTCACTGTGGAACATGGCTGTGCTTGGCTGGCTGCCCAGCTGGTAGGATGGCAGCAGAAACGGACCTGGGTTCAAGAAAGAGAGTTTAATGAGAAATATGGGAATATTAATACAGATGAAACCATGATACAACTGCACCTATAAGTTATAGTTTAATATAAATATTATATTTCTATTCTATGTTTATGTCGTGTCAAATATAACATGAAAAGGCCAGAACTTAAAAAAACAAAAAAACAAACAGAGAAAGGACAAAAGTGGAAAGTGATTGATTTTCCTGAGCAGCTGGGAATAAATGCCAATGCCAGGGCAAAACAAAAAGCTAATATTAGATGGAGAGAGTAAGAAGAGCACCAGTCCCTCACCACACTGCTGAGCCACAGCGACCATGGTATAATGGCGAATTAGGCTGGCTACGAAGGGCAGCGCGCTGGGCCTCAGGTCCTTTATCACAGCAGACATGAATGCCCCAGTCAGGGCCTGTTCAAAAGTTCTGCGGGCAGGTGTGTCTTGTGCTTTGTAGCGGTGAGAGATGATGACGTTGGGGATCCACTTCTCAGTGAAGCTAATGGGGGAGGAATAGCACACAATGAAGGATTACATATTAACAAGGACAACATAATAACATATGACACTAAAACTTTCTTTAAGCTCAAAAATCATAATAGTATATGGTCAGTCCATTCGTCCCAAATTCTAAATAAGGATCCATTGCCATCCATTGAAAGTCCATTGCTTGTCTGCAGTCCTGTAACTCTCCTTGTCCTTAAATGTTCTCTCTCCTCTTAGCTCCGTCTGCCTTTATATTCCTGTCTCCCTTTGTCCCTCGTTGGTATTTTTGTTATTTACTGCAGCTGAAGGCAACTGGGCTGTGGTGTGATTGAGCAGCTGTTTGCTCCATGCTTGAGCTTGTGTTTTATAATGCCACACGCCAGGGGCAGACCTGATGGATCGCTTCATTTCATTATTGCCATTTAAAAGACTACTCTTTGGAGGAGGGAGAGGGAAGTGGGAGGGGGGAGCAAGGAACCTGGCGGGTGGAGAAAGTAGAAGGGTGGCATTGACAGAATGTCAGATCAATTGCCCTTCACTCATTCGGGGGCCTGCAACTCCAACGCTTCTCCATTCTCCTTAGTTGCATGTCACAATTTGCTCTATGTATATTTTTTCTTTTATAACTGAAAGACTAGTACTATACTGAGGCAAGAGAGATGGTGTGAAGAAGATGAAGGGAGGCAGTGAGAGAAAAAAGGAGACATAATCTTTCAAGAGCAAATCGAGACATCGGACAAGTGGAGGCGGCAGGTGCAGGCCCCTGATCAGAACTGACACACTTCATTATCCACACAGAAATGTGCACACAGACGTATTCATGTGCATGTGTGTATTAGTGCGTGATGACAGGAGAGTGTAAGGGGCATGGTTTAGCGTAAATAGACAGAGGAAAGACAATTAGCCCCTGCCCGGGGATCAATGATGGTAATGTGACTAACCCACCCGACAATGAACCCCCCCTTCCCGTTTGTCTGTTCATGTATGTGTCTCTGCCTTGCAATGAAGCCTGCCAGAGGGTGGTGGTGGGCGAGCCTGCGAGTGTGTAATTAGCATGTCCCGCTCTTGACACAGAATTGATGAGGCAGCGTGTGGTGGGGAGATTGGGGAAGATATGACGTGAGAGACCGAAAACCGGGCACGTCAGCAGGAGGCAGGGCAGGGGTGGAGGTAATGGCGAGGTGGAACGGCATACACATAGCTGATGTGGAATGGTGGGTTAAGTAGTGGGCAGGGGTAGAGGTCAAGGTCAAGTTGAGTCAGGTAAAGGTTAAAGGTTAAAGAGGTAGATGATTGATGGGACAGCTAGCTGTGCATGGATCCATCGCCAAACGCATTTTGTCACCTCAGTGATACAGTATAGAACATATACTGAATATGTCATGTCTGTAAAGTAATCAATCAAAAATCAGATCATGGTAGCTTCATTTTTCCTAGTTAAAATGTATACATCTTTAATTTAGTATTCAATACAGCATTGTAACCGAACAATCACTTAAATGTAAATATATGACAATTACCAGAATATCTAAGCATATGCTACAGTCAAAATGAAACCAAGAACGTTTTCTTACTTGGGATGAGACAGAAGTTGGTAAAGAGCGTGCTTGTTATCATCCAGACTGGTCATGGCTACCAGGAAACACTTAATGACCTCCCATGCCTGTCGTCTGTAGTAGGGCTCTGTGTTGGCACTCTTCAGACAGTCTAGAGCTGTCTCTATCGCCTTGGAAGGATTAAACCAGACAAATCATACATCAAAATCTTCTCCATTTTATATTCTGAAATAACATGTTGCAAAATGCCAATATTCCTAAAATATTAATATGGGAATTGAATTGAAATTGATCTAAGTAAATGTGATTCATTTGCAGGAAGTAACACAGGGTGCCATCTGGCCAAGCAAAGGTCATTATGATTTCTACATTATGGGCTGACAACCAACAGCAGCCAGGCACTTAAAAGGGAGAAAATGAACTAATTAATGCCACTCAGAACAGAGGGGAGAAGATGAAAAGGATGTAAGAATAGAGGGAGGATGAGAAGAGAGATAAGGGCAGCAGAATTGAATTGTAGACCTATCAGAGTATTAGAATGTCAGAACTGAGACTGACAACTACGCAATTACTAATACTCATATGAAATTAAAGAGAAAGAGAAGTTGATTTTTTCACGCACATTTCGAAGAAAACACAGCTTTTCACGTAAGCCTTTTGAGAGAATTGACTTCCTAGAAAATATTTCTGAAGTGGTCAGTAAAAAAATAAGAATCCCTGAAAGGTAAAAGAAGCAGAAGAATTTCAAAGATTTGCAGGTCAAAACCAGTGATTGATGGATTGTGACTGTTCAAGTTTTTCAGATCAGTGTTATTTGATCTTGCCGTCTACCTCACAGCACTTTAAACTCTCTCAATGTGCCAACTAACTGTATAGCTGTACCATGAGCTATATCATAACCCTGCTAGAGATTCATGCCTTCAGCCTGTGCATGTGGCTATGCAGCATGTGTGAGTGTGTGTGTGCTGCTTGCACCCACGATGATGGCAAACACACAGACGGATAGCCAGAAAGAAGCAGCAGCCATTAGTGAGAGTAAATAATGCCGTCATGGTGGCCCACACTAGATTGATGATTACTGACTGGGGATGAGGAGGAGAAACAGGAGATGAATTTAATTACCTGGAGGACACACACATCTCCTCGCTCACTTTCTCTCTCTCACACACACAAACCCCTGACAAGGATATATTGCTCTCAGTGGGGCACAATAATGAGGAATATCAAGCTCTTTTACGTTTAATTCTCTTTCTAGAACTGAAATACAAAAGGTAAAAAGGGGAGAAAGGGGGTCTTCAGACTGAGTGAAATCATCCAAACACCTTTCTCTTCAGAGTTCCGCAAACAACCTAACAAAGTGGAGAGCATCATGCAAGAATTCACTATTAGCCACTATTAGCCCATACTACCCACCTTCTCCATGGGTAGCTGTATGGATGCCTTGCAGTCCGTGAATTCGGTTTTGATGCTTGGTCCCTGAACCTCAGTCACCACGTAATGCAGCCTCTGAGACTCCTTCAGCATCTTTCTGTTGCTGCCACCAAACTTTCCCAACACCCGGTAGGCTACATGAGAGATGCTCTCAGCTGGGTTACGGAGGGTACGCCACAAGGCCTGCAGGCAAGGAAGATATGGAGGGAAGTTATAAGCTTTGGTGTTGACTGTGAAGTCATGACAGTTTTGATAATCATTACAGCTATCCTACACTAAACATTGGCAAACTGCTGGCAAAGTCCCAGTAGGTAGCTACTGTATGTTGATGGCATTGCAGTCATAATATTATCAGAATCATATCTATCCATTATGCACTCTACTCAGTTCAGAAGTATTTGGTCTACCGATATGGCCATGTCCAACTGATATGAGCACCATAGAGGTAGCATGATATGACTAATGATGGATTAGAAATTGATATGAATCAGACTACTTATTTGGATCCAAAGGTCCCTCATATAGTCATGTTTAGTAAAATATGGGATTGGTCATGTGGGAATTTAGTTGGTGATTATTGGTGGAATTATTGGTCGCCCACCTGCATGAGCTCTGCCCTGACAGGCTGAATGTGGTCGTAGAGGAAGTCAGGCTGTAGGTTGTCCACACACAGCTCAAGGGTGCGAAGACCCTGGCTGACCAGAGTCTGAGAGCCATTGAGGGCAGACACCAGCGGATCCATTAGCATGGGTAAGTAGGGAAGCAGGGAGCTCAGACGCACTGGCACTGTCAAACACAACTCAACAAATAGATCCTTCATGTGCTGCTTGTGAAGGCCACTCTGCAGCATGTTCAGACCTAATCGATGGAAAGGGAAGATTGGAAATTAGGGTAGATAAGTATTTCAGAGGGGTACACTTTTTCACACTTGTCTTCGGTTCAGGATAACGGTGTGTGCGGCTTTACCTTGCAGCAGGTTAGGTAGAAGGGGTAGGAACTCCTGGTAGAGCAGGTCATGGCTGCCTCCACCAATGGAGCGGAAGAGAGCCCGGAGAAGCAGAAAGTAGTTGTAGGGTTCTTTAGCAGATTGGGCCAGCTCCATGGAGCTGTTCACTATCTTGTGGAGGTGTGGCTGAGGAAACAGGGACAGTCATTTCAGTAAAGAGTGACAAAGATAAAGAAAAAACTACCCTCACACAAAAAACATAAGACATCCACTTACCTTGAGCATTTGCTCATTCTCAGCAGCAAAAAGTGAGACTGAGCCAAAGACTAGTTTGAAGAGCTTGAGGTAAAGGTTTGAGAGTTCAACATTGGATCCCATTTCTGGTAGTCTCTCAAGAAGATACTCCACTAGGATGGTGGCAAATAGAGCAGACGTTGACAGGTTGGCCAGGAAAGAATTTGCCACAATCTGGGAAAAAGACAGAAAACAAAAGTGGAATTTTAGCGCAAGTGCCAAATTAAGACCGAAGTCATCACGGTCAGAAAAATACACAACTAATATCACATGTCTTGTTTATATGCGAGATGGCATGTACCTGCAATGCATAGTTCTTGGAGATTCTCTCCACCATGTACGGCACAGTTGTCTGAAAGATCTCCTTGAACGTGAGAGGGTTCATCATGGTGAAGACCCCGGCAAAGTGCTCCAGAACCTCTTTCTCCTCCTTCATGCGTACAGTCTGACAGTTGGCCACCCTGATGTATGTCTGCTGGTTATTGGCAACCTGTACCTGGTCAGGAGAAATATGATGTTGTACTGGGTTCCCGTTGGATTTAAATCATTATATGTGCCCTGTTGACACTGTTATTTGTTAGGGATTTTTGCATCTCTACAAACTTAATTTCACTGATGATATAGTCAATATCTGTGGCTGTACCTGGTAGATGTCCAAGGCCTGCATGGCGTATTTTACCAGCTTAATGTAGATTTGTGTCTCCTTTGGCTGAAGCTGCTTATTAGGAATAAACTGAGCCTCTGGAAAAGGTTTTTAAAAACACAGTTAGACATGTTCGTAAGTTCAAATTTCATCCAACAATCATTAATAGATGTGTGTTTATATGCGGGACACCCAGCTAGATGCTTTTAAATAAAGTGCCTAATGCCATCATGGTTGTTGAGCATAAATATGCGTCTTCTCACCTCCAGGGGCCTTGCAAGAGGTGATGCCCCAAGTAATCGTCTTAACTCCACACACCAGAGTCTTGACTAAGCTTCTGCAGTCCGACACCTGAAAAGTCTGCTTGTCTTCCTTCTCACCAGGTCGGTCAAAGGGCGTTGCAGGAGGTGGAGGCGCCGTGGCAACAGGCGTGGGAGGAGCAGGAAGTGGAATAGCAGGGGTGGTGGATGGAGTGGGTGTGGCTGGTACTCCAGGCAACGCTCCTGGGTCGACCACACCCATCTCTGACTGGGGCTTGCACTTCTTAAAGATGGAGACGAGCTGGTAGCGTGCGATGGTGTGAAATTTCAGCACAAACACCTGATTTATAGGAAAAAGAGGGAAAAATTAATTCAATATTTCTTCATCAATGTGTGATTTTAGTGTCTGTTCTATTGATCCAAGCTCTGTGCTGCCCACCTCCAGCATCCTCATCAGGATGTCCCGTCCATTGCCGTTCTCCTGCTCGGACTTTGAGCGGATGCAGTCTACCAGGTTGAGCAGCAGCTTGCAGGACATGGTCTGGATGTTGCTGGGAAGCGACTCGTCATCAATGTTCTTGGCAAACAGCTGTACAGCTAAGGATAAATCTGTCAGGGGCAAGTTCTGACGAACATGGTGCACCAGGTCTGCTAGCGTGCTGTAGGCCAAGGGTCTGGAAAGAAAGAGAAACATCTAACTATGACATCTGCAGCAGAATTATCATCACATTTCATGACTTATAGTAGTGATAACTGAAAGAGCCATGCTCCAGTGAAATGATTTGCTAAAAAGGCTGAAAAAGTACTAATCAGGAAGACAGATCTCAGGAAAAGCTTGACAGGTATGGAAAGTAGGTTATACAACAGGGTGGGAGAGAGATAGAGAAAGAAGGTGAGCTAATGAGTGACACTGATAGTCCTGCCATGTGTCAGCCAACTGCCTCTTGCCTATGCAGTACTAATGTGAAATGACAGCAATTTTGTTGATGAGGTGAGCTAGTTTGGCACGTGAAGAGGGTCAACAATGTTTTAAGATCGACCTAAGAGAGGGTGTGCGGGCAGCATGCCCTCTAGAGATGCGTTTGAACATGACAACTTGACAGCACGATCTGTGCTGCAGTGCTGGGAGTCAGCTTCCCTGTGAATTTCAGCAACACTAAGAAGTGCCTGATTAATATGCTAGGATACTTAACATGCACCTGGCTGAGCAATCAACCCAGAGAGAGAGTTCTGACACTGAGGAAATCAAATGATGGTGAACGCACACAATACTCACCTAAGAGTCTCGCGGGCGGTGTAACCAGAACCGATGAGGATGGCTTCATCAAAAAGTTTGTCCATACAAGGTATGAACTCTAAAAAAACAAATAGATACATTTTTGTGACATGATCCAAAGATTTTAAGTGTGCTCCAAAAAAGAAGATGACAAAGAATACACATGAATGGTGTTAAAAAATATATTTTTACTAGACAAGAGAATAAACGTACATAAAATAGAAATGTTTGTTTTTATCAAATAGAAATATAACTGTGTCCCTGTGTTGGCAGCAAGAGAATAACTGTCACTCAAACATCTAATTGTGGTTAGATATCTTCCTCAGTTTTCTGCAACTCCACAATGTCAAATGAGACGAATCATTGGAAATGGTTTGAGCTACAGAAGCAGAAGTAACTCACAGTATAATGCAGAAAATCATCCAAAATGGTGACTCAAGATTTCACTGATGGGTGGCTGAGCTTTTATTCTTTTTCATTCAGTCGCACTTTTTACCGCTCAGTCACCAAATCAAAATAAGGTTCTATAGCCACAGTTTAATGGCTAATAAAAATGTTATTTCAGAGGCGTGAAATGTGAAAAATTAAGTATGACTTGGCAAGTATCTATCTTATGTTTTAACCATAAGAACACATTTAACTACAATTAGCCTTAAAGTTTTTTCATCTTTTGATGAGGAGAAAAAAAAATATGACCCAGTATAAAAATGTCACCTTGTGACTTTCCTTTTTCACGTTATTTCATATGCATTTGCGCGTGTGTGTGTGTGTGTGTACATACGGCTACGTAGGTCAGTTGTGAGGATATGCTTGGCTGCGATGAGCAGTTCCTTGCGGAGGTGAGCAGTCTCAGAGGGGCAGTTGGACAGCAGCTGCAGCATGCCCTTTACCATCTGCTGAGAGTATTTTCCTACCAGGTCCTGACGTGAGACACACACATTCAACATACGATTAAAGGCACAATTCATTTCTAAAATACATGTTGTTACAAGCTATGTTCCACAAAAATATTTAATATAGACTTGTAGTTAATACCAACACAAGCCAAATGTTTGGGCCAGTATTCAACATATTTTTAATTTAATATATCTTAATTTAATTTGGACAGGCAAGGAGTCTGTAACGGTGGAAATTGTAAACTAAATCCCCTACTAATAGAATTCTTCTAGGTGGGTTAGAAGTTCTTTTTATGGTATTATCAGTCGTCTTTGATGCATGTGGGTTTTTATTGTCTTACACTGTTCCTGATAATGTCTGCACATAGTCAGTATAGCAGGAGATAGCTTCAGAAGAAGCTATTTGTGTCATTCATTCATGTTCAGTGTGCAAAAGTAAAGTAAATAGTGAGGCTTAATTTAATTTTTCAAAGTGTCTGTTTTATCTTTCCCAGTTTCTGTGTCTTCATATCAGTGAGCACATTGTGTTATGTCTGCCTCCTGCCAATCACCTGACACCTGCAAGAAGAAATTATATCCGGGAAACAATCCTTCAAAACATGTTTGCTTGATTTAATACAGCAACATCTTTATATTCTAGGGATTTGTTCTAGTAGTTAATGTCAAGCCAATCAAGCCAAAAGATTCATTTTAAAAACAACAAAAAAATTAGAAGTATATATTACAAATTGCCAAATATTGTCAAGGAAAAACCATACCATGATGCAAGTGACAGGGCTTCAACTATATATGACAACTACTTTCCTTTAAGGCAGAATGACAATAGGTTTAATGAGTCATTGACAGTGGAAACTGATGCAACATGCAGCCATCAAACAGGTGTACCTGGTAAATTCGAATGATGTAGGCTAGAAATGACAGAGTCTTGATCTGCGCAGCAATGAAGTCTGCATACAACTCCTTGTTGTAAAGCTTGTGTTGCCTGCAAAGGAAAGAGGAAAGAGATTTATATAAAAAATCTATGAAATCCCATCAAAGACGTGATGATAACATAATGATGTTGAATACCTACAGTAGGTGGCAATTATGGAGGTTGAAATTGTGGGTCTACATGTGGGACTCATTTCTACATGGGTGACTTGTTTCCTTGCGTCACAGCTGTTACTGCACATCAGGAACAAACTTTGTCTATACCTGCCAGAGACTGCTGAGGTATTTTTTCTAAATTAACTCTGCTCCATTTCCGTCCTGTTTGGAATGCTTAACGCAACCCTCTTCCCACCCTGAGAGGTTACAACTCCTGCTAAGCCAATTTCTACAATTTTAACTTCCCCAAATGGATTTTAACTCCGGCTTTGGCAGGCAAAGTGCCGAGCAACACCATCAACAAACTTAGTGCAAGAGAGGAAAAGGGGAAGAAAAAAAATCAATTCTCTTGAGCGTGCCCGAACCCTGTTCGAAGGCTATAAAGTGAAAACGAAGTGTGTTAAAAGCACATTCAAACTCTTATCTAGGCACACTTCCACAGCCCACATACATGAACTTCCAAGGACACACACATACAAAGATGCATCTTACCTGGCCTGCGGAGACACCTGGAGCATGATGGTGTTCATGATGAGGGGTACAAACTCTGACACCACATTGTGAATGTTCAGCTTATATAGCTGAGGGCACAGAACAAAGATACAAGTTCAGTTAATGAGAAACTAACCACATTTGATTTATTTTCATTCCAAAACTCCATGCTTTATGTATTTTAAGGGAAAATATGCTGAAACTTCCATAACTCCAATTATATAGAAATGCAGATGAGTTAATTCAGTTAGCAGTGTAAAAATATTTAAAATAAATGGCAACTTAAATCCCTTCATAGGGAAGCATATTTTACCCTAAACTTTGTAATTGACTGTCATTTTTATGTTTTTCCTTTGCATTTGAATCCAATTTTTTAGGCAAAAAGCAGATAACACATTTTGCAATAGCTAATTCCCCTCATTCATTTGACCTGTTGAAGGAATTATTAATTAACCAAAGGTTACTGTGAGGGATATATTTAAAGAAGTTCAGGAGAATGTCACTGACCTGATACATCAGCACCACTATGATAGGCAGCTCTGCAAGCACCTTAAGAGACAAGGATCCTCGTGGGATGATGGTGTGCTAGAGGCAAAAACAAAATGAGAAACATAATGAGGATGAATGGAATGACTGGATGATTTAAATGTCCGACACTTGCCACACCTATTTTTAGCTAAAAACACATCAAATAAAAGGATTCTGACAGACCACTTCCTCAGTAAACAAAAGGCAAACAAAGTCATGTTTAAAGAAATGGTTGCTGGATTGAATCCTTGGCAATTATTGTACATTTACCATTACAAAATATGACACTTTTTTTTGTAGTTATATATTCTTAGCAAAATAAAGGACAAAATTTATTTTAAAAAGGACCAGTGTGTAGGA